>NC_041392.1:275085954-275136883 GCF_002162155.2 Triticum dicoccoides | reverse complement strand
GCTCTTCGCCTGCGCCGGCCGCCGCCCCTCACCCGCGACGGCCGCTGTCGCCCGCGCCTCCACGCCGGCACCCGCAGCGCGCCGCCCGAGCTCTCTCCGCGCATCGCCCGCGCCTCTCCAGCACGCCGCCGAAGCCGATCCGGCGACCCGCGCCAGGATCCGGCCGGACCCCTCCACTCCGGCCATCTCCCTCCTCTCCGGTGATGACTTTTGTTGAACCTCGAACTCCGCGCCAGATCTGGATCTGACAGAGGTTGACCTTGTTTTTCCCTAAGTCCCAAAAATATTTACTCTCTTGAGCCCTGTTCAACATGCCATAACTCCGCATCCGTAGCTCCGTTTTTGGCATATAGCATATCAAAATGTTCATCTCAGAGAGTACATCATTTCATCTCATTGCATCATTTTCATTTGAGTTCATCTTGATGCCCGAAATGCTGTTAAAAGAGTGATACTTGAGATAATTGTCGGATCTGCTGCTCCATTTAGTTATTTGTCATTTTTGCCATGATTATTGTGTGCATGATATGCCCTTGAGCTCTACATATGTTTTGTTAATGGTTTTGCCATCTTTCCAGAGGTGCAACCCATGTATTTTTGTGATGTGTGTGGTGACTAGCACGAGCTTGCAAAGTGAGGCATTTGCTAATGCTGATTTCAGGGACTTAGCTTTTCCACTAAGTCCTTGAGCTGTTTATCTCATATGGTCATATGTTCATGTTGTTTCCTAGTGATCCGTGCCTCTTTTGAGGATGATCAGTAAGGGTATTTTGTTAATCTTGTAGTGCTCTATCCATCCATGTCTTTGTTTGCAATTATGGAGCACCCTAGCTTGAGTCAATCGAGCTCTACTTTTGTCATTTCGTGAATCTGGGCAGATTGTCTACTTGTTAGCGATTTTGCCGAGGATGTTGTAGTTGATCCGTGCATGCTATGCTACTGTTCTTGCCATGTCTAGCTTGCATTTTGTGTATTATTGATGGGTGTATGCTTAGCTTGTCATGACTTGCTCTATAGTGAGTGCATCGAGCTCGTAAACATGCCTACTTGATATCTGTTTGAGCATGCTCCAGTTTTCACTAAGTCTGAGAACTGATTATGTTTTTGCCATGTTCACATGCTTGCAATTGTATTTTCTGATCCATTTTGGCTCAAGGTCACTAAGGGACTTTTGTTAAGCTCTTTGAGTAGCTCCATGCCATGCTTTACTTTGCCATGTGTAGGTCCTGTAGCATGTAGTTTTGTTGCTCCAAAGAGTGCTATCTGATCTGAAATTCCAGACAAGTGTTAATTTCACAAGTCTGAAATCTGTTTACCAAATGCATTTTTGCCATGCTTGTTTGAACCTGTTAATGGGTGAATTGGTTGTTTACTATGTTGTGTGCTTATTTCCGGTGTTTGCTTCTTCGGGTTGGTTCCAGTAACGTCGCGTTTGTGAGGACCCATTCGTCTACGCCCGTTTATCTTCTTCATGGACTCGTTCTTCTTCCTTGCAGGATTTCAGGCAAGATGATCATACCCTCGAAATCACTTCTATCTTTGCTTGCTAGATGCTCGCTCTTTTGCTATGCCTATGCTGCGATACCTACCACTCGCTTATCATGCCACCCATATTGTTGAACCAAGCCTCTAACCCACCTTGTCCTAGCAAACCGTTGTTTGGCTATGTTACCGCTTTGCTCAGCCCCTCTTATAGCGTTGTTAGTTGCAGGTGAAGATTGAAGTTTTGTTCCTTGTTGGAACATGGAGATGTTGTTCCTTGTTGGAACATGTTTACTTGTTGGGATATCACAATATATCTTATTTAATTAATGCATCTATATACTTGGTAAAGGGCGGAAGGCTCTGCCTTATGCCTGCTGTTTTGTTCCACTCTTGTCGCCCTAGTTTCTGTCATATCGGTGTTATGTTCCCGGATTTTGCGTTCCTTACGTGGTTGGGTAATAATGGGAACCCCTTGACAGTTCACCTTGAATAAAACTCCTCCAGGAAGGCCCAACCTTGGTTTTACCATTCGCCACCTAGCCTTTTTCCCTTGGGAGTCGCGCATCCCGAGGGTCATCTTTATTTTAACCCCCCCCCCCCGGGGCCCGTGCTTGTCTAAGTGTTGGTCCGAACTAGAGTCCTTTGCAGCGCCACCTCGGGGAAACTTGAGGGCTGGTTTTAGTTGTACGGAGCGCTCATCCGGTGTTGCCCTGAGAACGAGATATGTGCAGCTCCTATCAGGATGTCGGCACATCGGGCGCTCTTGCTGGACTTGTTTTACCATTGTCGAAATGTCTTGTAACCGGGATTCCGAGTCTGATCGGGTCTTCCCGCTAGAAGGTCTATTCCTTCATTGACCGTGAGAGCTTGTCATGGGCTAAGTTGGGACACCCCTGCAGGGATTTGAACTTTCGAAAGCCGTGCCTGCGGTTATGGGCAGATGGGAATTTGTTAATGTCCGGTTGTAGATAACTTGAACCTTAACTTAATTAAAATGAGTCAACTGCGTGTGTAACCGTGATGGTCTCTTTCCGGCGGTGTCCGGGAAGTGAACACGGTGTTGGATTTATGTTTGACGTAGGTTGTTCTAGGATCACTTCTTGATCATAGTTCTTCGTTCATGGTTTGCCTTCTCTTCTCGCTCTCTTTTGCGAATATGTTAGCCACCATATATGCTAGTCGCTTGCTGTAGCTCCACCTCATACCTTTACCTTACCCATAAGCTTAAATAGTCTTGATCGCGAGGGTGTGAGATTGCTGACTCCTCGTGACTCACAGATACTTCCAAAACCAGCTTGCAGGTGCCGACGAGACCGTGCAGTTGACGCAACCAAGCTCAGGAGGAGCTCGATGAAGATCTTGTCCTTTGTGTTGTTTCATTCTAGTTGATCAGTAGTGGAGCCTAGTTGGGGTCGATCGGGGACCTTGTCGCATTTGGGGTTCTTCTTTTATTTTGGTTCCGTAGTCGGACCTTGATTGTATCTGGTTGATGTAATGCTTTATTCATGTAATTGTGTGAAGTGGCGAAGGGTGAAGATGAAGTTTGTTCCATGTTGGAACATGGATTCTGTTGGGATATCATTATTATCTCTTATTTACTTTAATGCATCTATATACTTGGTAAAGGGTGGAAGGCTCGGCCTTATGCCTGGTGTTTTGTTCCACTCTTGCCGCCTTAGTTTCTGTCATACCAGTATTATGTTCCTTGATTTTGCGTTCCTTACACGGTTGGGTGTTATGGGAACCCCTTGACAGTTCGCCTTGAATAAAACTCCTCCAGCAAGGCCCAACCTTGGTTTTACCATTTGCCACCTAAGCCTTTTCCCCTTGGGTTCCGTGGACTCAAGGGTCATCTTTATTTTAAACCCCTGGGCCAGTGCTCCTCTGAGTGTTGGTCCAAAACAGATCCACTTGCAGCGCCACCTCGGGGAAACTTGAGGGTTGGTTTTAGTTGTACGTAGTGTTCATCCGGTGTGCCCTGAGAACGAGATATGTGCAGCTCCTATCGGGATTTGTTGGCACATTCGGGCGGCTTTGCTGGTCTTGCTTTACCATTGTCGAGATGTCTTGTAACCGGGATTTCGAGTCTGATCGGGTCTTCCTGGGAGAAGGAATATCCTTCGGTGACCGTGAGAGCTTGTGATGAGCTAAGTTGGGACACCCCTGCAGGGTATAAACTTTCGAAAGTCGTGCCCATGGTTATGGGCATATGGGAATTTGTTAATATCCGGTTGTAGAGAACTTGACACTTAACTTAATTAAAATGAATCAACCGCATGTGTAACCGTGATGGTCTCTTTTTTGCGGAGTCCGGGAAGAGAACACAGTCTCGTGTTATGCTTGAACGTAAGTACCTTCAGGATCACTTATTGATCACTATTAGCTTCTCGACCGTGCTTTGCTTCTCTTCTCGCTCTCATTTGCATAAGTTAGCCACCATATATGCTTAGTGCTTTGCTGCAGCTCCACCTCACTACCCTTTCCTACCCTTAAGCTTAAATAGTCTTGATCGCGAGGGTGTGAGATTGCTGAGTCCCCGTGACTCACAGATACTTCCAAAACCAGCTTGCAGGTGCCGACGAGACCGTGCAGTTGACGCAACCAAGCTCAGGAGGAGCTCGATGAAGATCTTGTCCTTTGTGTTGTTTCGTTCTAGTTGATCAGAAGTGGAGCCCAGTTGGGGTCGATCGGGGACCTTGTCGCATTTGGGGTTCTTCTTTTATTTTGGTTCCGTAGTCGGACCTTGATTGTATCTGGTTGATGTAATGCTTTATTCATCTAATTGTGTGAAGTGGCGATTGTAAGCCAACTATGTATCTTTTTCCCCTATTGTATTACATGGGTTGTGTGAAGATTACCTCACTTGCGACATTGCTTTCAATGCAGTTATGCCTCTAAGTCGTGCTTAGACACGTGGGAGATATAGCCGCATCGAGGGCGTTACAGTGCCCCAGACTTGAGCCTCATACACATTGCTCTAACGGGGACTAAACATTATAATCCTGGTGCAATCGTTGCACGGAGGTTGCAATGCAATGCTTATAGTGGTCATTTTTATGGAGGAATTTATGCCCCGCATGTAGCAAGAAGTCTAGGTGTGACACCTATACCCAATGATCCTATTTTACCTACCCAATACCTAGACTTTGATGCAATGCAGTGCCATAAGTTCATTAAGTATGGAGCTCAAAATCACAATTACAACTTGATGTTCGATAAAAAAACCATTGTACCTATTATTTTCCATGCACCTACTCTCTTTGATTACGAGACTAAAGGAAGATATTACATCTATGAGAGAGAGGCGTGAGTACAAACGCGGCAGTAGAGGCTTCCCGCCAGGCTGAGGAGGCTGCATCGAGAGCCTCCACGAGCTATCATTCTGACTATTACCCAGGCTACGGATGGTGATTACCAAGCTAGGCAAAAGCCTAAGCTTGGGGGACTACGTATTTCAAAACGACATTACATTCATGATCACACACTTCATTCCAGTTGTCGGCGTTCATACTTTTTCATTATATAATCCATGTCATATTTATTTTTTTGCTTTCTTCTTGTGTGTTTGAAAAACTTTGAAAAAATCCAAAAATATTTCTCGATCATTTTCAATTTTTCTTTCTAGTTTAAATCAGTTGTAGTATTAAAAGAAAACCCAAAAATATTTCTCAATTTTTTGCCTGTTCGGAGCTCTCCCGTGTAAATACTTTTTCTCTTTTTGTTTTTCTTCTTTTAATTTTCTTTCTTCAACAAAAATCAAAAACTCCAATAATATTTCAATATGTTTCTCTGAAATTCTTTTCTTTTGTTGAGTCGGTATGAGAAGACCATGATGAAAATGTTGAGTGCCTCTCATATGCAGTATTGTTGAGCCGACAAAGAGCCTGTATTATTTTGCCTTCTCATTTGAATAAAATGTTGCGGATTCCAGCTTAGTCAACGACACTCTTGCATTGTTATTATTTTCATATCATTCGGTCGTGCAAGTGAAAGGCAATAATGAAAAATTTTGATGAAGTGATTATGGCAAGGAAAAGCGGGTATGAACTCAACTTGTTCTTGCTTTTATAAATATGTTTAACTCAATATCCATGATTCAGCATATTATGATCAAACTGTTGGGGAACGCAGCAGAAATTCAAAATTTTCCTACGCGTCACCAAGATCTATCTATGGAGAAACCAGCTACGAGTAGAAGGAGAGTGCATCTACATACCCTTGTAGATCGCTAAGCGGAAGCGTTCAAGAGAACGGGGTTGAAGGAGTCGTACTCGTCGTGATTCAAATCATCGATGATCAAGTGTCGAACGCACGGCACCTCCGCGTTCAACACACGTACAGCCCGGTGACGTCTCCCACGCCTTGATCCAGCAAGGAGAGAGGCAGAGGTTGAGGAAGACTCCATCCAACAGCAGCACAACGGCGTGGTGGTGGTGGAGGAGCGTGGCAATCCTGCAGGGCTTCGCTAAGCACCATGGGAGAGGAGGAGTAGGAAGAGAGGTAGGGCTGTGCCAGAACTTCGTCTGTAGCTCCCATGCGCCTCCCCACTATATATAGGGGTGGAGGGGCTGGTTTCTTGCCCTCCAAGTCCATTGGGGCGTTGGCCAAGGTGGGAGGAAAGAAATCTCATTATTTCCTTCCCCACCGATTGTTATCCCCCCTTTTTAGGGATCTTGATCTTATCCCTTTGGGATATGATCTTATTCCTTCTAAGGGGGGATCTTGGTGCACCTTGACTAGGGGTGTGGGGCCTTTCCCCCACTACCCACGTTCATGTGGGTCCCCCCATGCAGGTGGGCCCCACTCCGGAACCTTCTAGAACCTTCCCGGTACAATACCGAAAAATCCTGAACATTTTCCAGTGGCCAAAATAGGACTTCCCATATATAAATCTTTACCTCCGGACCATTCCGGAACTCCTCGTGACGTCCGGGATCTCATCCGGGACTCCGAACAACATTCGGTAACCACATACAAACTTCCTTTATAACCCAAGCGTCATCGAACCTTAAGTGTGTAGACCCTACGGGTTCGGGAGACATGCAGACATGACCGAGACGTTCTCCGGTCAATAACCAACAGCGGGATCTGGATACCCATGATGGCTCCCACATGTTCCACGATGATCTCATCGGATGAACCACGATGTCAAGGACTTAATCAATCCCGTATACAATTCCCTTTGTCTAGCGGTATTGTACTTGCCCGAGATTCGATCGTCGGTATCCTTATACCTTGTTCAATCTCGTTACCGGCAAGTCACTTTACTCGTTTCGTAACACATCATCCCGTGATCAACTCCTTGGTCACATTGCGCATATGATGATGTCCTACCGAGTGGGTCCAGAGATACCTCTCCGTTTACACGGAGTGACAAATCCCAGTCTCGATCCGCATAAAACAATAGATACTTTCGGAGATACCTGTAGTGCACCTTTATAGTCACCCAGTTACGTTGTGACGTTTGATACACCCAAAGCACTCCTACGGTATCCAGGAGTTACACGCTCTCATGGTCGAAGGAAGAGATACTTGACATTTGCAAAGCTCTAGCAAACGAACTACACGACCTTTGTGCTAGGCTTAGGATTGGGTCTTGTCCATCACATCATTCTCCTAATGATGTGATCCCGTTATCAACGACATCCATGTATTCACACGTGACTATCTGTTGATCACAACGAGCTAGTCAACTAGAGGCTCACTAGGGACATATTGTGGTCTATGTATTCACACGTGTATTACGATTTCCGGATAATACAGTTATAGCATGAATAAAAGACTATTATCATGAACAAAGAAATATAATAATAACACTTTTATTATTGCCTCTAGGGCATATTTCCAAATGTCTCCCACTTGCACTAGAGTCAATAATCCAGTTCACATCGCCATGTGATTAACACTCACAGGTCACATCGCCATGTGACTAATACCCAAGAGTTTTCTAGAGTCGGTAGTCTAGTTCACATCACTATGTGATTAACACTCAATGAGTTTTATGTTTGATCATGTTGCTTGTGAGAGAGGTTTTAGTCAACGGGTCTAAACCTTTCAGATCCGTGTGTGCTTTACAAATCTCTATGTCATCTCCTAGATGCAGCTACCACGCTCTATTTGGAGCTATTCCAAACAACTGTTCTACTTGGAGCTATTCTAAATTATTGCTCCATTATATGTATCCGGTCTCTCTACTCAGAGCTATCCGGATAGGTGTCAAGCTTGCATCGTCGTAACCTTTACGACGAACTCTTTTACCACCTCCATAATCGAGAAAATTCCTTAGTCCACTAGTTACTAAGGATAACTTTGACCGCTGTCCTGTGATCCATTCTTGGATCACTCTTGTACCCCTTGACTGACTCATGGCAAGGCACACTTCAGGTGCGGTACACAGCACAGCATACTATAGAGCCTACGTCTGAAGCATAGGGGACGACCTTCGTCCTTTCTCTCTCTTCTGCCGTGGTCGAGCTTTAAGTCTTAACTTCGTACCTTACAACTCAGGCAAGAACTCCTTCTTTGACTGGTCCATCTTGAACACCTTCAAGATCATGTCAAGGTATGTGCTCATTTGAAAGTATTATTAAGCATTTTGATCTATCCTTATAGATCTTGATGCTCAATGTTCAAGTAGCTTAATCCAGGCTTTCTATTGAAAAACATCTTTCAAATAACCCTATATGCTTTACAGAAAATTCTACATCATTTCTGATCATCAATATGTCAACAACATATACTTATCAGAAATTCTATAGTGCTCCCACTCACTTCTTTGGAAATACAAGTTTCTCATAAACTTTGTATAAACCCAAAATCTTTGATCATCTCATCAAAGCGTACATTCCAACTCCGAGATGCTTACTCCAGTCCATTGAAGGATCGCTGGAGCTAGCATACCTTTTAGCATCCTTAGGATCGACAAAAACTTTCTGATTGTATTACATACAACCTTTCCTTACGAAAACTGGTAAGGAAACTTGTTTTGATATCCATCTGCCAGATTTCATAAATGCGGCTAGTGCTAACATGAATCCGACGGACTTAAGCATCGCTACGGATGAGAAAATCTCATCGTAGTCAACTCCTTGAACTTGTGAAAAACTCTTCGCCACAAGTCGTGCTTCATAGATGGTGACATTACCATCCACGTCAGTCTTCTTCTTAAAAGATCCATTTATCTCAATGGCTTGCCGATCATCGGGCAAGTCCACCAAAGTCCATGCTTTGTTCTGATACATGAATCCTATCTCGGATTTCATGGTTTCTAACCATTTGTCGGAATTTGGGCCCACCATTGCTTCTCCATAGCTCGTAGGTTCATTGTTGTCTAGCAACATGACCTTCAAGACAAGATCACCGTACCACTCTGAAGTAGTACGCATCCTTGTCATCCTACGAGGTTCGGTAGTGACTTGATCCGAAGCTTCATGATCACTATCATAAGCTTCCACTTCAATTGGTGTAGGTGCCACAGGAACAACTTCCTGTGCTCTGCCACACACTAGTTGAAGAGATGGTTCAATAACCTCATCAAGTTTCCACCATCCTCCCACTCAACTCTTTCGAGAGAAACCTTTCCTCGAGAAAGGACCCGATTCAAGAAACAATCCCTTATTGCTTTCGGATCTGAGACAGGAGGTATACCCAACTGTTTTGGGTGTCCTATGAAGATGCATTTTATCCGCTTTGGGTTCGAGCTTATCAATCTGAAACTTTTTCACATAAGCGTCGTAGCCCCAAACTTTTAAGAAACGACAACTTAGGTTTCTCTAAACCATAATTCATACGGTGTCATCTCAAGGAATTATGTGGTGCCCTATTTAAAGTGAATGTGGTTGTCTCTAATGCCTAACCCATGAACGATAGTGGTAATTCGATAAGAGACATCATGGTATGCATCATATCCAATAGGGTGCAGTTATGATGTTCGGACACACCATCACACTATGGTGTTCCAGGCGGTATTAATTGTGAAACAATTTCCACAATGTCTTAATTGTGTGCCAAAACTCGTAACTCAGATATTCATCTCTATGATCATATCATAGACATTTTATCCTCTTGTCACAATGATCTTCTACTTCACTCTGAAATTACTTGAACCATTCAATAATTCAGACTTGTGTTTCATAAAGTAAATATTCTCAACATCTACTCGAATCATCTGTGAAGTAAGATCATAACGATATTCACTGCATGCCTCAGCACTCATTGGATTGGACACATCATAATGTGTTACTTCCAACAAGTTGCTATCTTGTTCCATCTTACTGAAAACGAGGCTTTTCAGTCATCTTGCCCATGTGGTATGATTTGCATATCTCAAGTGATTCAAAATCAAGTGAGTCCAAACGGTCCATTTGCATGGAGTTTCTTCATGCATATACACCAATAGACATTGTTCGCATGTCTCAAACTTTTCAAAACGAGTGAGTCCAAAGATCCATCAACATGGAGCTTCTTCATGCGTTTTATACCATTATGACTTACATGGCAGTGCCACAAGTAAGTGGTACTATCATTACTATCTTATATCTTTTGGCATGAAAATGTGTATCACTACGATCGAGATTCAATAAACCATTCAGGTTTAATACTAATCTTGATGGTAGAGGGAGCGTGCGATGTTTGATCACATCAAACATGGAAACACTTCCAACACATATCGTCAGCTCACCTTTAGCTAGTCTCCGTTTATTCCGTAGCTTTTATTTCGAGTTACTAACACTTAGCAACCGAACCGGTATCTAATACCCTTGTGCTACTAGGAGTACTAGTAAAGTACACATTAACATAATGTATATCCAATATACTTCTATCGACTTTGCCAGCCTTCTCATCTACCAAGTATCTAGGGTAATGCTGCTCCAGTGGTTGTTCCCCTTATTACAGAAGCACTTAGTCTCGGGTTTGGGTTCAACCTTGGGTTTCTTCACTGGAGCAGCAACTGATTTGCCGTTTCATGAAGTGTCCCTTCTTGCCCTTGCCCTTCTTGAAACTAGTGGTTTCACCAACCATCAACAATTGATGCTCCTTCTTGATTTCTACTTTCGCGGTGTCAAACATCGTGAATACCTCAAGGATCATCATATCTATCCCTGATATGTTATAGTTCATCACGAAGCTCTAGCAGCTTGGTGGCAATGACTTTGGAGAAACATCACTATCTCATTTGGAAGATCAACTCCCACTCGATTCAAGTGATTGTTGCACTCAGACAATCTGAGCACAAGCTCAACGATTGAGCTTTTCTCCCTTAGTTTGTAGGCTAAGAAAATTGTCGGAGGTCTCATACCTCTTGACGTGGGCACGAGCCTGAAATCCCAATTTCAGCCCTCGAAACATCTCATATGTTCCGCGATGTTTCGAAAAACGTCTTCGGTGCCTCTACTTAAACCATTTATCTGAACTATCACGTAGTTATCAAAACGTGTATGTCCGATGTTCGCAACATCCACAGACGACGTTTGGGGTTCAGCACATTGAGCGGTGCATTAAGGACATAAGCTTTCTACTGTCCGCATAATCGCTACTGTCAACTTTCAACTATATTTTCTCTAGGAACATATCTAAAACAGTAGAACTAAAGCGCGAGCTTACGACATAATTTGCAAAAAGGTCTTTTGACTATGTTCAAGATAATTAAGTTCATCTTACGAACTCCCACTCAGATAGACATCCCTCTAGTCATCTAAGTGATTACTTGATCCGAGTCAACTAGGCCGTGTCCGATCATCACGTGAGACGGACTAGTCATCATCGGTGAACATCTTCATGTTGATCGTATCTACTATACGACTCATGCTCGACCTTTCGGTCTCCGTGTTCCGAGGCCATGTCTGCACATGCTAGGCTCGTCAAGTTAACCCTAAGTGTTTTCGCTGTGTAAAACTGTCTTACACCCGTTGTATGTGAACGTAAGAATCCATCACACCCGATCATCACGTGGTGCTTAGAAGCGACGAACTGTAGCAACGGTGCACAGTTAGGGGAGAACACTTCTTGAAATTTTGTAAGGGATCATCTTATTTACTACCGTCGTCCTAAGTAAACAAGATGCATAAACATGATAAACATCACATGCAATCAAATAGTGACATGATATGGCCAATATCATTTTTTTGCTCCTTTTGATCTTCATCTTCGGGGCTCCATGATCATCATCGTCACCGGCATGACACCATGATCTCCATCATCATGATCTCCATCATCGTGTCTTCATGAAGTTGTCACGCCAACGACTACTTCTACTTCTATGGCTAACGCGTTTAGCAATAAAGTAAAGTAATTTACATGGCGTTGTTAAATGACACGCAGGTCATACAATAAATAAAGACAACTCCTATGGCTCCTGCCGGTTGTCATACTCATCGACATGCAAGTCGTGAATCCTATTACAAGAACATGATCAATCTCATACATCACATATCATTCATCACATTCTTCTTGGCCATATCACATCACAAAGCATACCCTGCAAAAACAAGTTAGACGTCCTCTAATTGTTGTTGCATGTTTTACGTGGCTGCTATGGGTTTCTAGTAAGAACGTTTCTTACCTACGCAAGACCACAACGTGATATGCCAATTGCTATTTACCCTTCATAAGGACCCTTTTCATCAAATCTGTTCCGACTAAAGTGGGAGAGACTGGCACCCGCTAGCCACCTTATGCACCAAGTGCATGTCAATCGGTGGAACCTGTCTCACATAAGAGTACGTGTAAGGTCGGTCCGGGCCGCTTCATCCCACAATACCGTCGAAATAAGATTGGACTAGTAACGGTAAGCATATTGAACAACATCAATGCCCACAACTACTTTGTGTTCTACTCGTGCAAAGAATCTACGCAATAGACCTAGCTCATGATGCCACTGTTGGGGAACGTAGCAGAAATTCAAAATTTTCCTACGCGTCACCAAGATCTATCTATGGAGAAACCAGCTACGAGTAGAAGGAGAGTGCATCTACATACCCTTGTAGATTGCTAAGCGGAAGCGTTCAAGAGAACGGGGTTGAAGGAGTCGTACTCGTCGTGATTCAAATCATCGATGATCAAGTGCCGAACGCACGGCACCTCCGCGTTCAACACACGTACAGCCCGGTGACGTCTCCCACGCCTTGATCCAGCAAGGAGAGAGGGAGAGGTTGAGGAAGACTCCATCCAACAGCAGCACAACGGCGTGGTGGTGGTGGAGGAGTGTGGCAATCCTGCAGGGCTTCGCCAAGCACCATGGGAGAGGAGGAGTAGGAAGAGAGGTAGGGCTGTGCCAGAACTTCGTCTGTAGCTCCCATGCGCCTCCCCACTATATATAGGGGTGGAGGGGCTGGTTTCTTGCCCTCCAAGTCCATTGGGGCGTTGGCCAAGGTGGGAGGAAAGAAATCTCATTGTTTCCTTCCCCACCGATTGTTATCCCCCCTTTTTAGGGATCTTGATCTTATCCCTTTGGGATATGATCTTATTCCTTCTAAGGGGGGATCTTGGTGCGCCTTGACCTGGGGTGTGGGGCCTTTCCCCCACTACCCACGTTCATGTGGGTCCCCCCATGCAGGTGGGCCCCACTCCGGAACCTTCTAGAACCTTCCCGGTACAATACCGAAAAATCCCGAACATTTTCCAGTGGCCAAAATAGGACTTCCCATATATAAATCTTTACCTCCGGACCATTCCGGAACTCCTCGTGACGTCCGGGATCTCATCCGGGACTCCGAACAACATTCGGTAACCACATACAAACTTCCTTTATAACCCTAGCGTCATCGAACCTTAAGTGTGTAGACCCTACGGGTTCGGGAGACATGCAGACATGACCGAGACGTTCTCCGGTCAATAACCAACAGCGGGATCTGGATACCCATGATGGCTCCCACATGTTCCACGATGATCTCATCGGATGAACCACGATGTCAAGGACTTAATCAATCCCGTATACAATTCCCTTTGTCTAGCGGTATTGTACTTGCCCGAGATTCGATCGTCGGTATCCTTATACCTTGTTCAATCTCGTTACCGGCAAGTCACTTTACTCGTTCCGTAACACATCATCCCGTGATCAACTCCTTGGTCACATTGCGCATATGATGATGTCCTACCGAGTGGGCCCAGAGATACCTCTCCGTTTACACGGAGTGACAAATCCCAGTCTCGATCCGCATAAAACAATAGATACTTTCGGAGATACCTGTAGTGCACCTTTATAGTCACCCAGTTACGTTGTGACGTTTGATACACCCAAAGCACTCCTACGGTATCCAGGAGTTACACGCTCTCATGGTCGAAGGAAGAGATACTTGACATTTGCAAAGCTCTAGCAAACGAACTACACGACCTTTGTGCTAGGCTTAGGATTGGGTCTTGTCCATCACATCATTCTCCTAATGATGTGATCCCGTTATCAACGACATCCAATGTCCATAGCCAGGAAACCATGACTATCTGTTGATCACAACGAGCTAGTCAACTAGAGGCTCACTAGGGACATATTGTGGTCTATGTATTCACACGTGTATTACGATTTCCGGATAATACAGTTATAGCATGAATAAAAGACTATTATCATGAACAAAGAAATATAATAATAACACTTTTATTATTGCCTCTAGGGCATATTTCCAACACAAACATGTTACAATGGCAATTGGAGATTATAGTTGCTCATGCCATGCCTAAGTAGCTAGGAGTGGATAATGATTTATTTTAGATATAACATGCATTAAAATGGTTATGATGTAGTATGATGATATGGTATCCTCCTCTGAATGTTTCAAGTGGCTTGACTTGGCCCATGTTCACATATGTAGTAGATTCAAAACCAACATAGCCTCCACCATATTTATGTTCATGGTTTTTATATCCTACTCATACTAGTATTCAATGTTAATTATTCACAATGCATGTTCATAACCGTTTTCGCTTTCTAGCTGGTCGCTTCTCAACCTATTTGCTAGCCTTCGCCTATACTAAGCAGGAATACTGCTTGTGCATCAAAACCCTTAAACCAAATTTATCCAGATGAGTCCATTATATCTACCTATATGCGGTATTACTCTGCCATTGCAGGTAAATTTGCATGTGCCACCTCTAAAAGTTCAAATGAACATCTTTTTTGTGTGCCCGTACCGCTCATGGAGTGACAGGGGGTGGTCAGTATATTCCATACTAAGCAGTTTATTCTCATGTTGAGTGTCTATTCACTCATCCTCGCATGAGAGGGGCTGGTAATCGGGATGCCCGGTCCCATGATCAAAATTGCAAATAATTAAACAAAACTTTGTCGTACTATTATTGGTATGGAGGGTACCCGAGGATACGGCTAGCCATGGCTTGTGTTTTTGGTTGGACGGGGGGTAAACTTTACTTTTACCACTTGGGACTGCCGCTAATGTGTTTAGCATGGAAGATGTTGAAATTTTTTGGTCATAATGTTGACAAGAAAGGTATACCTCCCAGAATTATATTTATCTCTGATTTATGCTTCGAGCTATGGCACATCTGCAAATCCCTACTTCCCTCTGCGAAGGGCCTATCTATTTACTTTTATGTTGAGTCATCACCTTCTCAAATAAGCACCAGTCCTCAGAGCACTATTGTCATCCTCATGCATTGTGTATAGTTAATGTTCTGTGCATCATGACTGGATCTCTTCTATCATGAATTACAATGTTTAGTCGCTGCTTGAACTTTGGAGGTGCTCTGCATTTATGTTTTGCGGTCTTAGAAAGGGCTAGAGAGATACCATTATTGCCATATTATATCATGATTGTTTTGACAAGTGTTGGCATTTGAGATATTTTTATTGCTCGCTAGTTGATTATGCCATTGATATGAGTGGATATAATTTCTAGGAGTTATTGTTTGCATGATTAGTTATGATCTTTGCTGAAAACCTAGGTATTATTTAAGAATATATATGAACACAAGAACAAACGAGTTCGTAAAAGTTGTTCTTTATCACTTTTAGTTTGTCATCTGAATTGCTTGACAATAAGCAATGAGTTAAGCTTGGGGGAGTTGATACGTCTCCGTCGTATCAACTTTTCCAAACACTTTTGCTCTTGGTTCAGGCTCTAATTTGCATGATTTGAATGAAACTAACCCGGAATGATGTTGTTTTCAGCAGAACTACCATGGTGTTGTTTTTTGTGCAGAAATATAAGTTCACGGAATTGGACGAAGCTTTTTGGAGATTTATTTTGGAATAAAAGAAAAATATTGGAACCAAGACCCACTAGAGGGGGCCCAGCTTCCCACTAGGCACCAGGGTGTGCCACCGCCTCTGTCGCGTCTTGGTGGGTAGTGGGGCCCACGAGGCTCCGCTGACCCTAATGTCGATCCTATAAATTCCTATTTCCCGAGAATAAATCAAGAAGTTTCATCGCGCTTTATGACATGGAGCCGCCGTCATCTCCCGTTCTTCATCGGGAGGCCAGATCTGGAGTCTATTCGGGGCTCCGGAGAGGGGGAGGTCTTCCGTCTTCGTCATCATCAACCATCCTCCTTCACCAATTTCATGATGCTCACCGCTAGGAGTGAGTAATCTCTTCGTAGGCTTGCTGGACGGTGATGGGTTGGATGAGATTCATCATGTAATCGAGTTAGTTTGTTAGGTCTTGATCCCTAGTATCCACTATGTTTTGAGATTAATGTTGCTATGACTTTGCTATGCTTAATGCTTGTCACTAGGGCCCGAGTGCCATAATTTCAGATCTAAACCGTTTATGTTTCACCAATATATTTGTGTACATGATCCGATCTTGCAAGTTATATGTACCTATTACGTGTTATGATCCGCATACCCTAAGGTGACAATAATTGGTATTATTTCCGGTGATTATCAAAATTTGAGGAGTTCATGTATTCACTATGTGTTAATGCTTTGTTTTGGTTCTCTATTAAAAAGAGGCCTTAATATCCCTTAGTTTCCTTATGGACCCCGCTTCCATGGGAAGGTATGACAAAATATGTCATGCAAGTTATTTTCCATAAGCACATATGATTATTTACGAAATACATGCGTACATCCCATTGATGAATTGGAGCTAGTTCTATGTCGCCCTAGATAGGTTATGACTGTTATATGATGAATATTATCCAACAAAATCACCGATTCAATGCCTACGAGTTTTTCACATATTGTTCTTGCTAAGTTACTACTATTGATGCTACTGTTACAACTGCTACAAAACTACCACTACTTCTGGTATTGTTACTATTGCTATCATTACTACTACCATCATATTACCATACTACTTTGCTACTGATCATTTTACTGCAGATATTTAGTCTCATGTGTGGTTGAATTGACAATTCAACTGCTAATACTTGCAAATATTCTTTGACTCCTCTTGTGTTGGAACTAACCATAGGAAAACAAAGAAAAGAAGAAGTTTCAAAAGAAAGAGATCAAAAGACGGGCTTCGATGCAACCACAGTGGTCGTCTTGGTGGTTGATACGTATCCAACGTATCTATAATTTATAAAATATTCATGCCATGTTTATTATAATTTTTTATGGTCTTGGTGCACCTTTATATTATTTTGATGGACTAACTTATTAATCTAGTGCCCAGTGCCAGTTCCTGTTTTTTTGTATGTTTCTTGTTTTGCAGAAATACCATACCAAACGAAGTCCAAACACGATAAAAATTTACGAATAATTATTTTGAAATATATGTGATTTTAGGAGGAAGAATCAACCCAAGACGGTGCTTGAGGGCCCCACAAGGCACGAGGGCGCGACCTACCCCCTGGACACGCCCTCCTGCCTTGTGGGCACCTCGTAGGTCGGTTGATGCTCTTCTTTAGCCGCAAGGAAGATAATTTCCAAATAAAAATTCCCTCAAAATTTCAGCTCTATCTGAGTTACACATCTCCGGGAATATAAGAAACGGTTTTCGGTCAGAAACAGGGGCCTAGAAACAGAAGAAAACAGATAAAGAGGTCCAATCTCAGAGGGGCTCTCGCCCCTCCGAGGCACCATGGAGGCCAAGGACCAGAGGGAGAACCTCTCCCCATCTAGGGGGGAGGCTATGGAGGATCAAGCCGGAGGAGGAGCCTCTCTTCCCCTATCTATCGGTGGCGTCGGAGTGCCGCCGGGGGAACAATCATCGCGATGATCGTCATCATCAACATCACTGTCTTCATCACCTCCCTCATATCTTTTCAATGGTCCACTCTCTCGCACCCCGCTGTAATTCCCTACTTGAACATGGTGCTTTATGCCAAATATTATTATTCAATGATGTGTTGACATCCTATGATGTTTGAATAGATTTCTTTTGTCCTTTGGATTGATTGGTGATCTTGATTGGTTTGAGTTGTGAACAACTAATCCCCGAGTGGTTTTGGTAATTAATAACAACATATATGTCATTGATCTAATGAACATTGATAATAGATTTTAGAAAAGATCAATGATTGGTATGGCATGAACTAATGGATGTAGACCCCTCAAAGCATGGACCTTGAGATGGGCACGAAGAGACAAGCTGTGGGTGCGGAAGACATGAAGGACTTACACAGCCAGACTTGCAGTTTTGGACCGAGATCAGGTGACTTGCCTCTTGGCAGTCACCGTGTAACATGCGGGCTCACATCTGCCATACATTCCTGATCAGAGGAACATCAACGAGTGAAGGCCAAAGCTGCCCACTTAGCAACGCACAGGTTGACCATGGTGGAAAAACGATTCATGACTTCGCATGAGAAAACTTTTGTTGTATTGAAGTATGTGAGAAAATATGCTGGAATAAAACAAATATGTAAATTGATCTGTTCAGATTTATTTTATGCATGCCCATTTATGTTCTACTCCCTTCGTTCCTAAATATAAGTCTTTTTGAGCTGCTTGGTGAGCTGGCCCCGCGTATGTCGACCCATCGAGTTCGGTGGGCTTGGTGTGCGCGATTTGTACCTCACTGGGATCTCCCTGCGCTGCCGCTGGCTCTGGCTCAAAGCCACCGACCCCACGCGGCCTTGGCATCATCTACAGCTCCCCACGGACGATGTGACATCTCGCTTCTTCCGTGCCTCCATATCCTGGCATCTTGGAGATGGGAAGACCTGCCTCTTCTGGACCGATCACTGGCTCGAGGGCCAGGCCGTATCCGAGATCGCCCCTGGCCTTTTCTCCCTCGTACCGAGCCGGCGCAAGCGACGCACCGTGGTCTGCGAGGGCCTTGAGCAGCATGCCTGGATTCGTGACATCCACGGCACGCTCGGGATCCCGGAGGCCCTTGAGTACATCCACCTCTGGCGCAAACTCCAAGGTGTGGCCCTCACTACCACACCCGACAAGATATCCTGGCGTTGGACGTCAAACGGCATTTACTCGGCCAAATCCTGCTATCACGCTCTCTTCCACGGATCCACTACGCCGCCCTCTTGGAAGCTTCTTTGGAGGAGCTGGGCCCCCCTGAACACCAAGTTTTTCCTCTGGCTCGCCTCTCTGGACAGGTGCTGGACGGCTGAGCGCCGCGCTCGTCACGGCCTCACGCTCGACGCCGCCTGCGTCCTATGTCACCAGGAGACAGAATCCATCGACCACCTCCTTGCGGGATGCGTCTTTGCCCGGATAACCTGGCATGAGACCCTGGCTTGGTGCCGGCTCACCACTCCTCCGATGGACGGCGCGACGACCTTCTTCGCTTGGTGGGCGCTTGCGTCCGCCACCTCGCCGAGCGGACTCCATAAAGGGCTCAACTCCATCGTCGCTCTAACCGCTTGGGCCATCTGGAAGCATCGCAACGCCGCCATCTTCGACGGCGTACAACCCTCCACTGATGATCTGGTGGTCTCCATCCAGGATGACGCTCGCCTATGGGCTAAGGCCGGCGCCAAGGGACTAGCCTCTATTATTCCTGTAACCTGATCATTGTAGCGAGGCTGAGCACCCTCCTCCCTCTGCTCGATGCATCCCTCCAGACGCCTTCCAGCGTACGTCTGTACGGATGCTAACTGTACCTTGTACTTTCCAACCCTCCCACCTATCAATGAAATGATACGCTGCTAAGCGTATTCACCAAAATAAATAAATATAAGTCTTTTTATAGATTCTAATATAGACTATATACAGAGCAAAATGAGTGAATAAATACTTTAAACTATGTCTATATACATCTATATGTAGTTCATATTGAAATCCCTAGAAAGATTTGTATTTACGCACGGAGGGAGTATTTTTTCATTTTATATTTTGAAATAAAATTTATAGTTTAAGAATTGTTCTTCTCACATTGTAAGAGCATCCACAGCAGGACCGCACAATTCTGCTCTCTGGCGAGGGCATGCATGTTCCTCCGCTGCTGTTTCTTCGCAATGCGGGCGCGGTTCTGGAGAAAGCCGTCCGCACCCGCATTGTGAAGAAACGGTAGCGGAGGAACACACACGCCCTTGCCAGAGAGCATAATCGGGTGGTCCGTGCCATGGCCAGACTGCCACCGAAGAAGGAGAAGGCGGACAGCGACGGTGAGTACTGCTCCGGCGACGAGTAGATTCGGCTCGATCCGATTTGAGATATGATAATTGAAGGTGTCTGGTTGTGAGAACGCAAATTTAAGGCTTGACCGGTCAGTGTCCACGGACACGTCTGGGCGTGGCCGTTGGGCCAGATTTGCAAAGTCCGGCTGTGGATGCTCTTACAATGTGAGAAGAACAATTCTCAAACTATAAATTTTATTTCAAAATATAAAATGAAAAATGAAAAAAAATACTCCCTCCATTTGTAAATATAAGTCTTTCTAGAGATTTCAATATGGACTATATATGGATCTATATAAACATAGTTTAAAGTATATATCTACTCATTTTGCTCTGTATATAGTCCATATTAGTATCTGTAAAAGACTTATATTCAGAAACGAAGGAAGTATAACATAAACGGGTAACGTAAAATAAATCTGGACAGATCAATTTACATATTTGTTTTATTCCAGTATATTTTCTCACATACTCCAGTACAATAAAAGTTTTCTCATGCAAAGTCTGAATCGTCTTTCCGCCATGGTCAACCCGAGCGTTGCTAAGTGCGCAGCTTTGGCCTTCACTTGTTAATGTCCCTCCGATCAGGAATGCATGCCAGATGTAAGCCCGCATGTTACGCGGTGACTGCCAAGAGGCGAGTCACCTGATCTCGGTCCGGCAGTTCTATGGGGCTTGAGCGATGCGGCACAAAACCTTCACATTTTGTCGATCGAAAGGGTTGCTCTGAAATTGCATTTGACATCGAGACGTTTGCAGAAGAGTTTGGTATGGACAACAAGTTCACTAAGAAGAAAAAGATTGAGCGGCATACAAATGATAATCCTTAAGGGAAAAGGCTATTTCACTAAACAAAGGAAGCCTATTTGGCCGATTTAGGAGACCAGACGTATGATCCTTCACAATCAGGCTCAAAGTCCTTGTTGGAAATGTTTTTTAATAGCAAATAAGGGCTCTGCCTAATGCATTCAGAACTTTCTTTTTGTGTATAATTTAATAAAGAAATAGCAATTATTCATTTCATTTCATTTTTTTGCATTGGTAGTTCTTTTTCATTTGAAAGGGCAGGCACTTACCTCACACACACCCCCTTAACCTTGGGGCGATCTCTAACCCTAACTCGGAGTGGCATAGCTCAGAAGGAAGAAGAAAAAGTACGACAAATGGTAGAACATATTCGCTTTTTTGGCTGAATTTAGATGGTATTAGTAGATCAACTGATTAGCAATATAGTCATGATGAACACGGATGATGGCCCCCGCAAAAAAAAACACGGATTGATGGACCGGATGGTTTCACTGGATATATCTTGGTTTAGAATGTGTTGTACTGCTAGTGATATGGACTACCTGTTGTTAGTTCATATGTTGTCGGCTGCGTACGTTTGTGTGTGCCACAGTTATCACTATTTACTTAAGTTGTCCTGTAACTTATACTACCTCTATTGAACTGCAAAAACGTCCGTCTTATATTATGAACTGCAAAAATGTCATTTTAAGTTGTTCATGATATGTTAGGAAATGCTTCTCCCCACCCCACCCCAATCCCAACAACCATGTTACTCCGTTAAACATGCACTCCTGTAGCACTCTTATTTATGTTTTTTGATGTTAGTTGGGGATATCTTATTAAGACATCACACAAGCATATATAATTAACAAATAGTCTTCCTCTGATACAAAAATCCAACCTTGTTGTGTCCACAAGGCAGGGTATTATTCCAAAAATGTAACCAATTTAATCCAACCGTGTTCTGTCCACAAGGCAGGGTCTTATTCCAAAAATCCAAACGAACTGCCATGACAGAAACTGTCACCCCTGCCCCCCTAAACGCAGTAAAAACCGCTCGCTTCGTTCGTCCTTTCTTTAATACCCCCTCCATATCAAAATATAAGACGTTTTTTACATTATCATAATGTCAAAAAATGTCTTATATTTTGATATGGAGGAAGCATAAGATAAGATAAGAAAACTGCAGGGCAAAAAACTAAATTCAGAAGGTTCTCATACCACCAGGTAGCCAGGAAATACAACCTGAGACATACAGCAGACAGAATCACAGGTACCAATAATTTCCATGTGGGCTTATTGCAAGTTAATAAAAAAGGGGGCTTTTCCTCTGTCTACGCTAAGACAGATTTCTCCCGGTGTTGAAATTGGCCTTGGTTTCAGTGACCATCTTCCTAAGAATCTAGTTAGCCTTGGCCTCAATGACCCTCCTCGCAAATGATGGCAAACAAAACGATGCGGTGTGGAACTCGGAATTGTAGAACTTGAGCGGCCCCTTTGATTTTGTGGAGTATTCGTCCTCCTCGATGCTGAAGACGGGATGCTGGAAATCAACACTAGGTCCCTCCGTGGAGCAGAGCATGAAACCTATCACTCCGCTGCAACAACAACCGAGAATCATAAACTCGGTGGCTAAAGAAAGGAGAACCCAGTTCGATCACATAGAAGACAGGATCAGTTGCGCATACCTAGGGTATGTGGGCACCGTAGTCCATGCGTAGTTCACCGAGCCTTTGAAAACCTGGCGACAGTTGGTGACAATGTCCTCTATGATGTGCATGTGCAGCCATATGCTCTCCGCCTGGGTGCAGACGACCCCGCCCGGACGCAGAGCCCTGGAGACGGACTCGAAGAACGGCTTCTCGAACAGCTCCTGGGCAGGGCCTACCGGGTCGGAGGAATCGACGATCACTGCATCATAGGTGCCCTCTGGAGCATTCTTCAGGAAGGCGACGCCGTCGCCGATGTGCAGGGACACGCGAGGGTCCTCGAACCCGAGGGCCAGACGAGGGAAGAACTGCTTGGACACATCGACCACCATCTTGTCGATCTCGCAGATGTCGATCTGCTCCACCGAGGAGTGCCGCGAGACCTCCCGCAGAACGCCGCCGTCTCCACCCCCGATGACCAGGACCTTCTTGGGGTCTTTGATTGAGCAGAGAGGGAGGTGGGTGATCATCTCCTGGTAGGCGCACTCGTCCCTCTCCGTCACCTGGATCACCCCATCCAGGACGAGCACCTTCCCGTAGGTGGAGGACTGGAAAACCAGCACGTTTTGGTAGTCCGACTTGCCTTGAAACAGGACCTTCTCCACCTTGAGCGAGTGCGCCTCACCGGGCCACATGGGGCTGATCTCGGAGAACCACCCGGGGATGACGGCGGAGATCCCCGCCTGCTCCCCGGCTCCGTCCGCCGCCGCAGCGCCCTCGCCCTCCCGCGCCCTCTTCGCCGCCGTCTCGGCCTCCATCCCAAAAGCCTAGAGCGCGACGACGGCGAGACGAGCTCGGCGGCTTGGGTGGATTTCGTCGGCGGCGGCGGCTAGGTGTAAGGTGGGGAGGGATGTCAGCCTCGGCCTTGAGGTTAGGGCTTTATTCCCTCGGGATGTGTCGGCGGCGGCTAGGGTTTTTCTTTTGCCTCCGCGTGAAAAGCATACGGCTGGTATTCGGGCACTCGGGCTGCATCGGATGCCGCACCTGTGTGGGGACGTGTCAACGTGGGACCATCCACCGCTTTGCCATCCGAGCTTATCTTTTGCCGAGTTTTCTCTTCGTTTTCTTCCCGATTCTTTCCGGTCACGTGCAAACCATTCATGCCCAACCTTGCCGTTTTTTATTTTGTGCTAAACTTTAATCATAATCATAGATTTAAGAGCAACTCCAACGGAGCAACTCAAATGGATGGCGTATTTGTCTATTTTTTGTCCGTTCAGGTCAGTCGCACACCCGACGTCCGCTCAGTTCTACATTCGGATCGACAGTGCGCCCAATGCGCCGATCCATTTCATGTCCACATCAACTTTAAAAAAAGGCCTACGGCCGATCATGCCAGCGACCATGTCTCATCATGCCGGCACCATGTCAGCGCCGGCATACAATGTCGGCTTCAGAAAATATCATCACAGTTCATGCTGGCGCACTCGCCAGTCGGCAGGCACACATGCCAGCACACAAAAAAGGGTGGAACTTGAGTTCGACCACACCATCGCGGCCCCGTGGTCATGCGAGCACACCTGCCAGCATACAAAAAAGACGGCGCTCGCCGTCATAGATCACTCGTCGTCGAACTTGAACATGTCGGCCTGCATCTTCTCGAACCACGACCTCTTTCTTGGCGACACGGTGTTGAGATCCACCTTCATGATCTCCACTCCGGTCATCATGCTCGCGAGAGCCACTTCTTTGGCCTTGGTCTTGGCGTTGACGGCCTCGATCTCTAGCATCTTGGCTTGCTTCTCCGCCTCGAGCTCGAACATCTTGGCTTGCTTCTCCACGTCCATCTCAAGCCTCTTCCTTTGGATCTCCATGAAAGCGTCCATTTGCTCTGCATTGAAACGCTAGCGCTCCTCCTTCCTTGGGTCCTTTTTGTTCATCATGCCCTCCACGCTTGCGATCAAGGCGTTGGATGTCGCATCCCGCTTGTCCTTCTTCTTGGAGTTGGTCTTCCCCCGCGGCCATGCCGGCTCGCCCTCCCCAACCTCCTCCACGGTTTGCTTCCCCCCATGCGACTTGAGGGCGGCATATTGCGCCTTGAACTTCTCCTCATCCTTGATGACCTGAAAGCAATGGGAGAGGTTGAAGCACTTGCCATTGTATTGAACCTTGAATGTCTCCAGAGTTTGAAATGCCTACAAAATGTTTCCATGCAAGCATATGGGCAAATGATATGCAAATGAACACGCAAGTATGAATTTGATGACACAAAAGAGGGCGGCTTGCTAGCATACCATGTCTTGCATGACAATGCCGCTCACGGGGCGGGCCTTGACGCTCTCAAGAGTGGCGTAAAACTTGTTGCACTCTTGTTGGATCACCCTCCATCGCTTGGAAATGGACACCCACCCGCGCGTACTCACAAGTTGGTAAGGCAGAAACTTCTTGCGCTCATGAAACTCTCGGTGGACACGCATCCAAAAGGTTGAATGCTTTTGTTCGGCGCCTGTCTTGGGGTCTTGTCCAATGTCTCGCCAACACTCGCAAAGAAGTTTGTCCTCGACCACTGTGTATGCCTTCGTGCGCTTGCTCTTGCGCTTCGGCTTAGGACCAGCGGCTTGGTTGGCGAGCTTGTCCTCAAACAAGGGCTCCACTTCGGTGTCGCACTCGTCCTCTTTCTCTAACCCGTAGTCGTCCGGGAACTCATGGTCGAGTGGGAAGCCGTCCAGGTCAATGCCGATTGATAACCCACAAGTATAGGGGATCGCAACAGTTTTCGAGGGTAGAGTATTCAACCCAAATTTATTGATTCAACACAAGGGGAGCCAAAGAATATTCTCAAGTATTAGCAGTTGAGTTGTCAATTCAACCACACCTGGAAAACTTAATATATGTAGCTGTCGGGACCTCGATTCTAAGTCACATCAATCTAGCATGTAACACGTCATATCACTTTGTGGCCTCACGCACGGTATTCCCACGGGTGTCTCCTTACCTGGCCCGGGACCGTTTGCGCCTTTTGGCTCACATATATGATAGTGTCGCTAGCATCCATATGATAGAGAACCCGGGCCGACATGACTAGTCGTGAACCCAAAGTGGCACTAACTTACGGGGACAGGCATACATGAAACAACATCGAGCATGTCGGTCATCAGCGTGTGAATCCGGGCTGTAGCAACTAGGCTAACAGGACTCCGGGAATCCGGGCTGTAGCAGGCTAGCAGGACTCCGGAGATCACTGCGTGACATTCCCCCGAAGGGACAGACACAGAAACGATGTGAATCACATGCCGACCAGTCTAAGTGTTCCGGAGCAGTAGTGTTGGGCTATCAGGACTCCGGTGAACCGGGCCGTAGCGGACTACCATGGCTTAGTGGAAGCACGACTGCATTTCCCCACAAGAGAGGCTACCAAGAATAGACAACTAGGTTGTCAGATCCCACACATAGCAATACACGTCACACGTACGCATAACATGCAAGTATGTGTTGTACAACATGGCATCAAAACATAACTCAAACTCATATAGATAAAGGCCCAGAAGAGCCACATAGCACAATACAAACAGGGGTCTCATGACCCATCATTCAGAGCATACAAGCAACGGAAGCATTACATGTATGAGTACAGACATCTACAAATGAAAAAGGTTGAGAAGCCTGACTATCTACAAGTCCCTCCCATGGTACAAGATCGTAGCTGAGGTAACAACCTACTCGTCGAAGTCCAGGCGGAACTATTAGTGAGACAGATGTCTCATCTGTAAAATAAAACATAAATAAAGCAAACGTGAGTACAAAGGTACTCAGCAAGACTTACATCAGATCCTATCATACATGCATTAGTATCAAAAGGCAAGGTGGGGTTTAGTTGCAGCAAGCCGGCTTTGACTCAGTGGCTATCCTGTTCTATGACTACGAGTAAGTCCTTTGAGGTAGGAAAGCGCACATGAGTCCACTAATCACCACATCAATACACTACTATGGATTCATTCCCGTCTCCTTACGAGAAGGCCATCCATAGCACTCACACTTGTCTTGAGCAGTTTAGAGTATCCATTTCAAGTTGTCTATGTACCACGTAAGCATCCAAGAAGTCCATAACCGCGGACCCGGCTATTCGAATAGATCATGATAACCCTGCAGGGGTGTACTTCGTCACACACGCTCTCGCCACTTACCGCCATGTACATGTCATGTATCTCGGCAACCTTCAAGCGGAAACCTGGCGAGGGTGTCGGCCACGACCTGACTAACCACACAAGACTCTAGTCCAGGTTTATCGCCTATTCGGGTTCCATCCGCAAGGAGATCCGGCCGGGGTGTCGCTCACGACTCCAAACAATGTGAGCAGGGTTCCCAAGCCCACCATCCGGGTGCCACTTGGTACACCGTGCCACTGTGTGTAGTCTGTCCCAAGCCCACCTAGCCGGGTGCCACTTGGTAGACTACTAACACTACCTACCAACACCAGAAACTAATTGCAACTCCTGGACAGAGATCAAGTTGGTTAATAAGTCGAGAGGGGCACTTAAGCATTCCAATGTGTGGTAGTAGCTAGTCATTGGACGACATACACAGAACGCAGTGCTTAAGGACGGTTTCAGTGAGACAACCCACCATGTACTCCTACATGGCCTCTCACCGCCACCTTTACCAAATCGTGTTCACACACTTAACTCTCAACATCAGAACATAGCACTGCACTCCAATTCATTCCCAATGAATCAGACCTGACATACTCTAAGCAATAGCAGGCAATGCATGGTAGGAACACAACATGGCTCAATCAACTCCTACACATGCTAGTGGGTTTCGACTATTTACTCTGGCAACGACAGGTCATGCAGAGGAATGGGTTCAACTACCGCAGCATAAAGTAGGAGTTGAATCGTTGTTGTCCTAATTCAATAAAAGAGAGCAGGAGCGAGAGGGTAGGATTGTATCGGAATGAACAAGGGGGTTTGCTTGCCTGGTAGATCAACAGGGGGCACTGCTCCTTTGACAGGTATTCTGGATCGGTCTCCGGAGCAGGACCTATCGAGAACGAACGGTGTCGGCAATCAATACACAAGCATATGCAACAATATGATGCATGAACATGGCATTAATATGTGATGTTGTTTGAGCTAATGCAACTAGCATTCATTTGGTTGAAGTCCATGTGAACCAAAGGTTCAAATGCATCTCCAAAATAAGCTCTTATAAATGCCATTCATGTGTTTTCACCTATACAGTAGGTATAAGTTGGTTTTTCATGCATGAAAATGGCACAGATGGATAGATTGCATTTTTCTGATAATTTTTCATATATAAATTATTTCAATCTGAGCTACGGTTGAATTTCTATGAATTTTAGAAGTTTATATCATTTTTTGGATTTTCCTAATTTATTTTTAAACCAGAAAATGATTAATTGCGTTAGCATGACAGTGGTATGACATCAGCGAGTCAAATGGGGCTGACCAGGTCAAACCTGACGTGTGGGGTCCACACGTCAGTGTCACAGTTAATTAACAAAGGTTAATTAGCACTAACACTAACCTAACTACAGATTTAGTCAGAGACGGGCCCCACCTGTCATTGACCCATACGGGTCAAATCTGGTCAACTGGGGGGTTCAAACCCAGTCAACCTGCCGGCGTTTAGCCGCCGGCGAGGCCGAACGCGGCGGAGGGCTCGAGATCGTCGCTCCGGCGACCATTCGGGCGACGGAGACCACTGACGAGGAGCTGGAGCTCGTCCGCGTCGTTTGGAGCAAACGGGAGGTTGCGGGGGTGCCGGAGCTCACTGGAAACGAGCTCGAGGCGGCGGCCGGAGTTCGGCCGGGTGCACGCGCAGCGCTGCGGTGCACGACAGGGGCTGCGGTTGGCGGCGTGGGCTTGCTGGGGGCTGCTGAGCGTGTTGGCGTGCGCGACCGCAAGCTGCAGTGTCTAGGACGACGACGGCGACATGAGCGGCGGCGAGGAGCTACGCCGTGGTGGCAGACGGGGCTAGAGGGCGCCGGAAGAGCAGGGGAGAGGGGGGGTTCAACGGGGGGGCTCACAGTGGATCCTGCGGAGGCGTCAACGAGCTCAGGGGAGGCCCGGAGCGTGTAGGGCGGCGAAGGAGATCTTCGGTGGCCGGAGATGAAGATGACGACGACGGTGGCTCTCCAGGGCTTCCCGCGTCGCGTGGCTCGACGGAGAGGTAGCATACGATGGTGCGGAGCTTGCAGACACGGAGAGAGGGCGAGGGGGAGGCGGTAGCTATGACAGCGACGAGCTGCGGCGACGGCAGCGCTCGGTCGGGGGAAGAGGGAGAGATCCACGGGAGGAGGGAGAGCGAGAGAGAGAGAGTGAGAGAGGTCCGAGGCGGCGCGTGGCATCGTGCAGGACATCCAGGGCGACGAGGGGGAGGCCAGGCAGGCAGGTGGCGTGGCGGCACAGTGGTGCGCGCGCGTCGGCCACGCGTCCGGCCGACTAGCGCGAGGACAAGGACGACTGGCACTGTGCCAGTGGGCCGGCTAGGCTGCACAGTGCCAGGCCGCAGGTAAGCACAGGTAAGCATTTTTTTCCACTTTTGTTTTCTTTTCTATTTTCTGACATTTTTTTGACTTAATAACAATACTAAATCATTTTATTTTCTTCTGACATTTTTTGTAGGGACCTAAGGGATTAATCCAAAGCCCCTCACCAAAATTCAGAATTTTTGGACATATATAAAATATATAACATATATATCCAATGCAAATAATTATTGCATTAATTCCAAACGGCCAAAATAAATATTTATGAGCTCCTAAAAATATTGGTTTGAAATTTACCTCTGACCAATATTTACAGAGAGCAACATGAACATTTTCTTGGGCCTTTTTGGAGCAATTTTTATTTGGGTCATTTCCAGAAATGATTTCTGAGGGTTTCACAAATCCCTATTTCAAATTTAAATGAAATTTAAACATGACGAACACATGACTGGCTAGTCTAGGTCATACGAGAACTAGGGATGTGACAACTCGCCCCCACTCGGAAGAATCTCATCCCGAGATTCAGGAGTTGGCGAAAAGAAAGTGGGGTACTCAAGTTGAAGACGATATTCTCGCTCCCAAGTAGCTTCTCTCTCGGAATGATGAGACCATTGAACCTTGAGAAACTTGATGTTATGACGTCGAGTGACACACTCTGCTTGATCAAGAATGCGAACAGGGTACTCTCGATATGTGAGGTTATTTTGGAGATCAAGCGTCTCGTGGTCCACTCCGCGGATGGGATCCGAGAAGCAACGCCTGAGTTGAGAGACATGGAAGACATCATGAACTCGAGAATGATGTGGGGGTAGTTCCAACTGGTAGGCAACCTCTCCTCGTTTAGCGAGAATGCGAAAAGGACCAATGTAACAAGGAGCCAACTTGCCCTTGATACCGAAACGATGGGTGCCCTTCAAAGGAGTAACCCAAAGGTAAGCCTTGTCGCCAACTTCATAAGCCACTTCCTTATGACGACGGTCATACTGGCTCTTTTGACGAGATTGGGCTGTTTCCAAATTCTCACGAATGATGCAAACTTGCTCTTCTGCCTCCTTGTAGGATCGAAAGTATGTCTAGAGGGGGGTGATTAGACTACTTGACCAAATAAAAACTTATCCTTTTCCCAATTTTAGTTCTTGACAGATTTTAGCAACTTTGGACAAGTCAAGCAATCTTAACACAATTCAAGCAAGCATGCAAAGAGTATATGAGCAGCGGAAAGTAAAGCATGCAACTTGCAAGAATGTAAAGGGAAGGGTTTGGAGGATTCAAACGCAATAGGAGACATGGCTGTTTTTGTCGTGGTTCCGATAGGTGGTGCTATCGTACATCCATGTTGATGGAAACTTGAACCCACAAAGGGTAACGGCTGCGCGAGTCCACGGAGGGCTCCACCCACGAAGGGTCCACAAAGAAGAAACCTTGTCTATCCCACCATGGCCGTCACCCACGAAGGACTTGCCTCACTAGCGGTAGATCTTCACGAAGTAGGCGATCTCCTTGCGCTTACAAACTCCTTGGTTCAACTCCACAATCTTGTCGGAGGCTCCCAAGTGACACCTAGCCAATCTAGGAGACACCACTCTCCAAGAAGTAACAAATGGTGTGTTGATGATGAACTCCTTGCTCTTGTGCTTCAAATGATAGTCTCCCCAACACTCAACTCTCTCTCACAGGATATGGATTTGGTGGAAAGAAGATTTGAGTGGAAAGCAACTTGGGGAAGGCTAGAGATCAAGATTCATATGGTAAGAATGGAATATCTTGGCCTCAACACAAGTGTAGGTAGTTCTCTCTCAGAAAAAGCAAGTTGGAAGTGTAGGTTTGTTCTGATGGCTTCTCCACGAATGAAGAGGGGGTGGAGGGGTATATATAGCCTCCACACAGATTCTAACCGTTACACACAACTTGCCAATCTCAGTGGGACCGAATCGATAAACTCGGTCGGACCGATTCAACAAAGCTAGTGACCGTTAGGAGATTCGGTGGGACCGACATGCAAATCGGTAGGACCGATATGGTTAGAGTTAGGGCATAACGTAATCTCGGTGAGACCGATTACACAAACTCGATGAGACCGATTTTGGTAATAAGCTAACCAGAGAGTTGGTCGGGTAAACTCGGTGGGACCGATTGCTCATTTCGATGAGACCGAAATGTTATGAAAGAGAAATAGAGAGTTTACATTGCAATCTCGGTGGGACCGATCGCTCATCTCGGTGGGACCAAAACATTATGAAGGGAAACAGAGATATTACAATCCCATCTCGTTGAGACCGAGATCCCTATCGGTGAGACCGATTTGCCTAGGGTTTGTGGCAGTGGCTATGACATTTGAACTCGGTGGCGCCGGATAGAAAGAATCGGTGGGGCCGAGTTTGACTTTTGGTTTAGGTCATATGTGGATGTGAGAAAGTAGTTGAGGGTTTTGGAGCATATCACTAAGCATTTTGAGCAAGAGCCTCATTAAGCACCACCTCATCCCTCCTTAATAGTATTGGCTTTTCCTATAGACTCAATGTGATCTTGGATCACTAAAATAGAAAATGTAGAGTCTTGAGCTTTGAGCTTGAGCCAATCCTTTTGTCCTTAGCATTTTGAGGGGTCCACTTTTCTCATCCATGCCATGCCAATCATTGAGCTTTCCTGAGATATTAATCTTGAAATAGCATTAGCTCAATGAGCTATATGTTGTTAGGAATTACCAAAACCACCTAGGGATAGTTGCACTTTCAATCTCCCCCTTTTTGGTAATTGATGACAACATATAGAATAAAGCTTCGACAAATGATAATAAGAGTGAAAACATTGTCGCCTTGAGAAGTATGTGAAAAGCAAGAGCTCCCCCTAAATTTGTGCATAGTTTAAGATTTGCTTTGGACTGCAAATGCACATTGAGTTAGGATCATGGGTAACTCTTCCATGTCACATACATCTTGGTGGAGCGCTCAAAATGATAATAATTAAATACATGCACTCATCACCAAGTAAAGTGGATGATCATATGGGGATATAAAAAGATAATGTCATCCAACAAGCATTAAGGTAGCATATGATCAAACACATGATCATCCAAGTATCACACAAAAGCATAAAGTATCTCAAACAAGCAAATAAACAAAGTTTAACCACCAAACAATAAGAGAGAACAAAAAGCAACACTCTCTCTCGAAGCCTATGATCTATACATTTTCTCCCCCTTTGGCAACAAGTTACCAAAAAGTTCATAAAAATGCATAGTGCTAGATCGACTCTCATGCTTGGTCTTCAGGTGGTGGTGTAGATAAGACGCCAAGGATGAAGGCATCAGTTGATGTAGATGGAGCTGGTGGAGTGGATGTTGGAGCTGGTGGCACTGAAGCTGTAGCTGGTGCAGATGAAGTTGCTCTGGTGTCTATAACAGGCACTGCAGCAGATCTCTGTCCTCTGGACACTCTAGAAAAAGCATCAGTGGTAGACTTGCCCTTCTTCTCCTGCACTTCATCCTGAAGTTGCTCAACAACTGACTGGATCTCAGTGACCTTCACATCTAAATCATAGAACTTATGCTCCATGATCCTCTCCAAGCTCTCCTGGTTTTGAGTCGGGGTGGCCAATCCCTTATCAATCCTCAGAGTGGAGGCAATCAAGTAGACAAGCTGATCTTGCTTGATCTTCAGAAGATACTGAGATGCCTCATCAATGGTTGGCATCTTTGCAGCCTTTTCAGTCCTTGCCTTCTCCCTCTTTGCTTGTGCATGCACAGAAGATGGTTCATTTTCATCCATCACCACAGTGTTGTCCTCAAAGTCTGGGTAGATGGGCATGTGTTCCTTGTCCAAGAGATATGTGCCAGTGCCCATCTTGGAGTTGATTAGCTCCTAGATCTGTGGGGCATACCCACAACTTCTCTTTTGATCTACAACTGTTCTGTTTATGGTTTCCACAATTAGGCTCATGATTTTGAACTTTTGAGGCACATCAAATATGTGAAGCAGGTTAATTGCATGGCCTCTGATCATCTTGTGATCACGTGACTTTGGCAGAAGAGTGTGCCTGAGGATCCAGTTGATTGTTGGCAAACCTGACAGAAGATAATGTACTGATCCAAACTTGTGTGTCTCAAGAGCAGCATCTGGGATCTCTTTGTACATATGTGCCATGGTGTTGTGATCGTTCTTCTTCTTGGCATAGACACCCAAGTCATCTTCATTCTCCTCAGGAGCATTGATCAATTTTGCCCATTCTTCAACCGTTGGCTGGTACCTAGTACCTTCAGACATCCAGACAATCCTTCCATCTGGGTAGAAATGAGCTGTGGAATAGAACTGCATAATAAGCTCATCATTCCACTTTGTGAGCTTCTGAGCCACAAACTCATCGACTCCACATGCCTTGAAGCTGTCATATACACCAGGGAAGTGATCTTCATTTTCCTCAATGAATTTCCAATCAACCCATCTCATGTCACACACTATGGGCTTCTTGTCAAGTAAAATTGTCTCATAGAAGTCCTGCTGTTCCTTTGTATGGAACCTGTAGTCCACAACAGTCCTTCTCCTAGTGGCATATGGATCAGACTCTCTCCATAGCCTTAAACCTGAATCCTTCCTGATTTTCATGTTCTCTGCAACTGGGTGAGCATCATTGTGATCTGGAATTTTGGGCTTCAACTTTCTCAACACAACAGAATCATCTTCTTCTTCAGTAGCTTGAGGCACTGGGGCCTTGTTCTTCTCCTCAGCAGGGATGTTCCTGGTGCTCCTCTTGGGTTTTAGCTTTGGAGCTGGAGCAGCAGTCTTAGGAGCAGTATTAGGCTTAGATGGAGCAGCCCCTGCCCTTATAGCATCTCCCATAAGCTTTTGAGCTTTGGGTGCCGGTGCTGCATCCTCTTCCTCTTCTTCAGGATCTTTCATTATTGAAGATCTTCCAAGCACTCTGGAAGTGGTCTTCTTGACCCTTTCCTTCCTTTTCTTTTCTGCCACAACCTGTTCTTTGGGTGCAGATCCCAAAGTCTCTTGAGTGGATGTTCTGGCCTTTGACATGGGAACTCTCTTGGCAGGAACCTTTTGCTTCATTCCTGGTTTAGTGGCAGCAGCTGTGCCATATTCCTTTTTCAGGACTTTCCTTTTTGAGGTGGCCTCTTCCTCAACAGCCACATAGTCCTCATCCTCAGAATCTGAGGTTCTCTTCTTTCTGGTCCTGGTGGCTACCTTAGGCAAGTTGCTGGGTGTACTCCTGCTTCCCTCATCAAATCTGCTAGAGGGACTAGTGCCCTCACTCATGTTCACTTGCTCCTCAGACTTGTTCTGACTGTCACTCTGATCTGACATGATGCAAACGCTGACAGCAGACCCTGTGAATAGATTATAGATGAGGTAGATTGGATAAGCATCACAAAGTACAGAGGTTTTTCCAAAAGAATGAGTTAAAAACTTAGTTTTAGTTTTCCATAGAAAGCATTTCGGATCTACTGATTTGAAAACTCAGTGATACCGAGGCAGCTTTTGGAACCTAAACTAGTGAACTCGGTCAGACCAAGTCACAGTTCGGTGGCACCGAGACTGCTAGGGTTTCACAAAGTATTGAACTCGGTCACACCGATTTGCAATTCTTGGTCAGACCGAGAATCACATGTGCAATGGCCTTAGCCAAATCGGTGGAACCGATTTCAACAACTCGGTTGGTCCGAGATGATTTCGGCGGAAACCTAACCCTAAATTTTCAATACACAACTAGATTACGGAGTGATTTCGTTGGATAGAGTGATCTCAATCGTGGCAAGATACATGGCAAAACTATGTGCTAAGAATCGGAGAGGGATTAGCACAAGGATCAAGTCCATACCCTAAGTGTGGCGATGGACCTGCGGTGGGAGGCGGCTGGCGATGAGGAGGACGATCTGGAGACCCAGGGAGGAAGAGCAGGCCGAGCGCGGGTGAAGGGGTTCGGAAATTTTTTCAATTTTTTGCCCGGGGATATATATAGCCTGACCCTGTTGGTGTGACCGAGTGGAACAACTCGGTGGCACCGAGATTCATAACTGCAAGTAGTTACTGAAACTCGATGTGACCGAAAACTTCAAATCGGTTGCACCGAGATTGAAAACCTAGATCGACTTAGTGATCTCGGTATGACCGAAATGGATGAATCGGTCAGACCGAAACGCACAAAGAAGTTTTGGAAGTTTAAGTCTATGACGAATCAGGGACTCCGAGTGCTCCTCACACAGAGTGGTTCGAATCTGACTTGATCAAACTTTGTGATGTAGCATGAATAGAGTTTGAGACGAGAAAAGCATAGATAGCTAGAGAAGGTTCTTAGGCATTCTTGTCCATCCACTTGGCAAAAGAAAAAGGAGCCAAACAATCAAAACAACAAGTGGATGTCCTTGAATGAGTAAATCATGCAACCAACATGCTCACACAATAAAATGGCAAATGAAATATGTGGCAAAGCATGCACAACCAATTCTAGCATCTATCAAGCAATTGGCGATGACTAGGTCATCTATATATGAGTATATTGACTTAGGAGTCAAATGAGAACATTTGATCATAGGTCATACTCATCGTTTAAGCACAAGTGGGGTTACCACTTTTACATGAAGCGTTGTTGTGTTCACACCATTAGAGTTGCTTTAGCTCAATTCTTAGAGTAAAGCTCCCCTAGATGTGAGATCCCCCCTAAGAGGGATGAACTAACCTTGGTTTTTGTTGATGATGACTTCATGTAGATGTTGAAGATGTGGATGCTCAATGTTGATGTATATCATTTGGAGCAATCCTTGGGAGTGAGTTGCACTTCCAATACCTACACGGGTTAGTCCCATAAGGAACAAATAAGGATACCCATAGACATAGAGTGATGCACACACAAGATGATGTCTATGAAAGCATTAGGTTACCTTGTCCCTTGTCTTACCAACAAGAGGGTTTGTGACTCCTTGAACTAGTGCAAGATGTGGAAGTTGATTGCACTTGTTTTTGCCAAAATGATAAGAGTGAAGTATGTTGGCGGAGTCACTCTCAAGAACTCTCTAGTTCTTCCTCTTCGGGATCCACATCATCTTGATGGGAATCCTTGGAGTTGCAGTCATACTTGATGAAGTAGAACTTGATGTAGTCTTGGGAACCCACTTGACCAAGGCCTTGGGTGCTTCTTCAAATGCATCAATTTCCCCTTGAAGCTTATCCTTGCCTTTTTGCTTGTGGTCTTGTGGTGGAAGATCATCTTGAGCTTGTGTCCCTTTGAAGGAAGTAGGATCATACTTCTCTTGTTGAGGAACAAACTTCGTCTTGGGGTATTGATCTTCTTCCCACTCAACTCCATTGGCATTGAACTTTCGTTCAAAACCAACACCTTGGTTCTTCCAGTGCCTTCCTTGCTTGCGTACAATTTCCTTGAATTGCTTACTCCCGGCAAGGCTCTTGTAAACAACTTTCTATATAATTCCCTTCAATAAGCTATTTTCTTGCTCAAGTGTAACTTGGCTAAGAGAATCATTAGTGGAATCAAGAGAACTACTAGAAGCAACAACATTAGATTTAACATGATGATTGTCACTACTAGAGGAAGAATCTTTCTTGTTCTTGTTACTAGACTTGACTTGAGGCATGTAAGTGGATAAGAGTAAATGCTTGGCAATGTAAGAAGAACTTTTCTTGCGAATATCATTATTGATTGCCTTTAAGAACTCATGCTCTTGCTCAAGGTTGAGCTTTTCAAAACGTAATTTCTCATGAGTCCTTAAAAGTTCTCGATGATCTCCTAAGATAGTTTCATGAGCTAACTTAAGAGTGTTTAGTTCTTTAGTTAGAAACTCAATCTTCTCCTTATCATTGTCATTCGTTTTATCTTGATTAGCATGATTAATTGACGTTTCATCATAGTATTCATCACTAGAGTTGTCAACAATTAAATCATCATCACCTAACAAGTCATCTTCATCACTATTGAAATCAACATACTCGGGGTGTGATACCTTTGGGCCTTTAGCCATGAAGCATCTTCCAAGTCCTTCATTTGGTGAATCAAATATGTCGTAGGAGTTGGTTGACACAAGTGCTAGACCGGCAACACCTTCATCTTGAGTATATTCGGAGTCAGAGTGATTGTCGGAGTCGGAACCGGATACCCATTCACCAACATGAGCTTGATGTCTTCGTTTTGTGTAGCTCCTTGATGACTTGTACTTCCTTTCCGAATCCTTGCTTCTCTGGGATGTTCTTCATTCATAACGATCATCTCTACTCCTTCTCTCTCTTGATGGTGATTCTTCTCTTCTACTTATTCTTTTTGGAGAATCTTCTCTTCTTTTGTAGGGTGTCGTACACTCATTGGAATAGTGTCCGCGTCTTCCACAATTGTAGCAATTTCGCTCTCGACTAGAAGATCTTTTGTCACTGTAGGACCTTGACTTGGAACTTCTCTCTTTGCTTCTACTCTTGTAGAACTTGTTGAAGTTCTTCACCATTAGGCTCAATTCTTCATTGAAGGTTTGTTTCTCACTTGATGATGTGGGAGCTTCACATGAGGCTTTGTAAGCACCACTTGACTTGTTATGGAGCTCCTCCTTATCCTTGAGTGACATCTCGTGAGCAACGATTCTTCCAATGACTTCCGTTGGCTTGAGATCTTTGTAATTGGGCATCATTTGGATCAATGTGCATACGGTATCATATTTTCCGTCCAAAGCTCTTAGGATCTTCTTGATGATGAATTTGTCGGTCATCTCTTCACTTCCTAAGCCGGCGATCTCATTTGTGATAAGAGCAAGCCTAGAGTACATTTCAGCGACACCTTCACCATCCTTCATTTTGAACTTGTTAAGCTGACTTTGAAGCACATTGAACTTGGATTCCTTGACGGAGTCGGTACCTTCGTGCATATCAATCAAAGTATCCCAAATTTCCTTTGCATTCGCAAGACGGCTGATTTTGTTGAATTCTTCGAGGCACAATCTGTTGAAGAGGATATCACAAGCTTGAGCATTGTATTGCAGCATCTTCAACTCTTCTGCGGTAGCTTCATGGTTCGGTTCTCTCCCATCAAAGAATTCACCTTGCAAGCCAATACACACAATAGCCCATACGGCGGGGTTATGTCCAAGTATGTGCATTTTCATCTTATGCTTCCAACTAGCAAAATTAGTACCATCAAAGTAAGGACCTCTACGGTGGTAGTTTCCCTCGCTAGACGCCATACTCTCCTAGGTTGTGAAACCAAGGCTATGACTTCCAAAAGCTATGAAAATCAAGGCAAATGGTGACCAAAGCTCTCATACCACTTGTAGGATCGAAAGTATGTCTAGAGGGGGGGTGATTAGACTACTTGACCAAATAAAAACTTATCATTTTCCCAATTTTAGTTCTTGACAGATTTTAGCAACTTTGGACAAGTCAAGCAATCTTAACACAATTCAAGAAAGCATGCAAAGAGTATATGAGCAGTGGAAAGTAAAGCATGCAACTTGCAAGAATGTAAAGGGAAGGGTTTGGAGGATTCAAACGCAATAGGAGACACAAATGTTTTTGTTGTGGTTCTGATAGGTGGTGCTATCGTACATCCACGTTGATGGAGACTTCAACCCACAAAGGGTAACGGCTGCGCGAGTCCACGGAAGGCTCCACCCACGAAGGGTCCACGAAGAAGCAACCTTGTCTATCCCACCACGGCCATCGCCCACGAAGGACTTGCCTCACTAGCGGTAGATCTTCACGAAGTAGGCGATCTCCTTGCCCTTACAAACTCCTTGGTTCAACTCCACAATCTTGTCGGAGGCTCCCAAGTGACACCTAGCCAATCTAGGAGACACCACTCTCCAAGAAGTAACAAATGGTGTGTTGATGATGAACTCCTTGCTCTTGTGCTTCAAATGATAGTCTCCCCAACACTCAACTCTCTCTCAAAGGATATGGATTTGGTGGAAAGAAGATTTGAGTGGAAAGCAACTTGGGGAAGGCTAGAGATCAAGATTCATATGGTAATGGAATATCTTCGCCTCAACACAAGTGTAGGTAGTTCTCTCTCAAAAAAAGCAAGTTGGAAGTGTAGGTTTGTTCTGATGGCTCTCTCCATGAATGAAGAGGAGGTGGAGGGGTATATATAGCCTCCACACAATTTCTAACCATTACACACAACTTTCCAATCTCGGTGGGACCGAATCGATAAACTCGGTTGGACCGATTCAGCAAAGCTAGTGACTGTTAGGAGATTCGGTGGGACCGACATGCAACTCGGTAGGACTGATATGGTTAGGGTTAGGGCATAACGTAATCTCGGTGAGACCGATTACACAAACTCGGTGAGACCGATTTTGGTAATAAGCTAACCAGAGAGTTGTTCAGGTAAACTCGATGGGACCAATCGCTCATTTCGGTGAGACCGAAATGTTACGAAAGAGAAACAGAGAGTTTACATTGCAATCTCGGTGGGACCGATCGCTCATCTCGGTGGGACCGAAACGTTACGAAGGGAAACAGAGAGATTACAATCCCATCTCAGTGAGACCGATTTGCCTAGGGTTTGTGGCAGTGGCTATGCCATTTGAACTCGGTGGCGCCGGATAGAAAGAATCGGTGGGGTCGAGTCTGACTTTTGGTTTAGGTCATATGTGTATGTGAGAAAGTAGTTAAGGGTTTTGGAGCATATCACTAAGCATTTTGAGCAAGAGCCTCATTAAGCAACACCTCATCCCTCCTTAATATTATTGGCTTTTCCTATAGACTCAATGTGATCTTGGATCACTAAAATAGAAAATGTAGAGTCTTGAGCTTTGAGCTTGAGCCAATCCTTTTGTCCATAACATTTTGAGGGGTCTACTTTTCTCATCCATGCCATGCCAATCATTGAGCTTTCCTGAGATATTAATCTTGAAATAGCATTAGCTCAATGAGCTATATGTTAGGAATTACCAAAACCAACTAGGGATAGTTGCACTTTCACTCCTGAATCATGTCCAGTCCAAAGAATTGTCTTTCACCGGTTTCTGACCAGTTCAAAGGTGTTCGACATCTTCGTCCATATAGAATCTCAAAAGGAGCTTTCTTGAGACTGGATTGGTAGCTATTGTTATAAGCAAAATCAGCGAAAGGAAGACACTTCTCACAATCCATACCGAATGAGATAACGCAAGCTCTAAGCATGTCTTCGAGAATTTGGTTGACCCTTTCCACCTGACCACTTGATTGAGGGTGGAAAGCGGTACTGAAGGAAAGATGGGTGCCCATGGCAGTTTGGAAACTCTCCTAGAAATGATAAGTGAAAAGACTACCACGGTCTGAATTGATCTCTAGTGGAACACCATGAAGTGAAACTATTCGAGAAATATATAAGTCAGCAAGCTGACTAGCTGTGATATTCTCTCGAACAGGTAGTGAGCCACTTTGGAAAGACGATCAATGACTACGAAGATAGCATTATTCCCTCTCTTGGTCCTGGGAAAACCGGTGATGAAGTCCATACCAACTTTATCCCATTTCCATTCAGGAATAGCTAAAGGATGAAGGGTGCCAGCAGGTCTTTGATGTTCTGCCGTAACGCGACGACAAACGTCACAGTTAGCAATGAACTCGGTGATTTCTCTCTTCATCCTAGTCCACCAGAACCTCTGGCATAGGTCCTGATACATCTTAGTACTACCGGGATGAATCGTGAGAGGAGATTCATGAGCCTCCTTAAGTATTAGTTGTCTTAGATGCTGATTCTTAGGAACTACCAAGCGGTTCTCAAAGAAAACAACACCTCGATTATCCATAGAGAAACGACCAACAACCCCCTTATTGATGTTTCTCTTGATGCAGATAACACCCTTATCGAACTTCTGGTCAGTAAATAGTAATGATCCGATCCTCAAGGGTAGGTTTCACCGCCAAGGTAAAAAGGAATCCATGAGGAGCAATGTGAAGGTTAAGCTTACAGAATTCCTCAAGGAGAAATGGTTGGCCCTGCTGCAACATGAGATTGTTGCAATAGGACTTATGACTTAGTGCATCAGCCATGACATTGGCTTTGCCTGGGGTGTAGGTAATCCCTAAGTCGTAATCTGAGATCAACTCCAACCAAGGTCTTTGCCTAAGGTTCAAATCTGGTTGGGTGAAGATATACTTGAGACTCTGGTAATCGGTGTAAATCTCGTAATGCTTACTAAGAAGGTAATGTCGCCATGTCTTACGTGCATAGACTATGGCTGCAAGCTCTAGATCACGTGTAGGATAATTCTCCTCATGTGGATGCAACTGTCAGGATGCATAGGCAATCACATGACGATCCTGCATAAGAATGCAACCTAGTCCCTGTCGTGAGGCATCACAATAGATAATAAAGTCCTTAATGAAATCTGGTGGCACAAGTATGGGAGCAGAAGTCAGGCGTCTTTTCAGTTCCTAAAAGTTGTACTCACATTGTGGGGACCACTCAAACTTTTTATCTTTCTTGAGAAGTTCCGTGAGAGGTTTGGCCACTTTGGAGAAGTTTTCGACAAAGCGTTGACAGTAACTAGCTAGGCCAAGGAAACTTCAAACTTGCTTAACCGTTTCAGGCGGACTTGTAGCGACCCGACCCGAATGGATCAAGTCTCTGTGCTTATGTGTCATCCCTGGATCAGTATGCTGACACACACAGTACTCGAAGGATTTATAACAGAGGTAAATCACATGTATAAAGTAACGTAAATACTATTACCTCAATCCAAAATATAGCGGAAGCAACAAGGTTGTGGATTCCCATCAACACCAACGGCAAAGTTGAGTATAGGAAATCGTAACCCTAACGTACCACTTACTCGTCGTCTGAAAAGTCTGCAACATAAGACGTTGCAGCCCGAAAACGGGTCAGTACATTGAATGTACTGGCAAATGCACACCATAGAGAATAATGAACAATGGCTATCACTATATGCATATATGGCTGGTGGAAAAGCTCTATGGTTACAGTTTTTGCGAAAAGCCAATTTTTTACCTACATCAAAGGAATAATTTTGTTTAACTATCATGGTGGTTGTTAAACATTGAGAATGGTTGACAGCATCCTCAATCCCAATTTAAAAGTACTCATTAAAACCCAATAGCTTTTATTAGAGGTAACATGTTGAGATTCACAAAGATATTCAAGTACTAGATACTCAAAATGTACATAACCGGGGACACGGCTAATCATGATTAGTTTGTTACTCTGCAGAGGTTTGCGCACTTTTCCCCACATGACTCGATCGCCTCCGTTTGTTTTCTCGCACTACATGGTGTTTGAGAAACGGATGACCGAGACATAGTCTTTCAGAAGCACTAGCACCTTACATGTGGGGTAGACCGGTACACCTACATCCCCTACATCTGCTAGTCCACCCCGTAAGAGTTCGCACAACTTAGTCAACTATGCTAGAGCCCATAGTAGCATGTGGCTGCACACGGAAGTTTCTAGCATGAAAGATCTTATGATCCCTTTGAGCCTGGGTGGCGGTCCGAAAAAAAAACAGGCAAGTCCTGATAGACATCAGGTGCCTCAATCCACCCAGATGTGTGTTTAGGTTGCCACCTTAGATAAGCCATTAATTAACAATCTCACATCTGTCATGGATATTCACTCACCCAATCCACGTCTACTAGCATAGCATAGCATAATAAGCAAACGTAGAAGTAACTCCCAAGGTTTCATAAGTAACAGGTAATAGGTACTACCTCAATTCTACTTCCCATCCCACAATTTAATTGGATCCTAATCATGCAATGTGAGAGGATTGATCTAATGCAATAAAACATGGGTTGTAGAAAAGATATGATCAAGTGTTACTTGCCTGCAATGTTGATGAAGATGATTCGCACTCAAAACTCTTGATAGATCTAATCATCATACTCCGGTCAATCTATCGTAGGCAAGCAATAGTAACCACACAATAAGTACTCATCTAATGCACAGGGAAAAATCGAACAAGAGAACGAACCAGAAAGTTCAACTTAAGAACTCCGGTTGCAAAGAAAGAACGAGCCGAACAAACGACGAAAAACAAACGGCGGAAGAAAACAACTCGGTTCTAGCAAGTTGAATCTAGGTCAAAATTTTACTGTAGCAAAAGCTTGTTCAAGTTGATTAGACGAAACGGCGGTTTCGAGATGAAACTCCAGGCGCTTGAATCACCTGATTCCGATAAACGAGCGAGAAGATAAACTAGAACGAAGATCGGATCTGAGATCGCGATCGCGGAATAAATCCGACGAGAAGAAAAAGAAGAACGGTTATACGAACAGACGTCGTTAACCGGGAAATAATCGGTGATCACGTTCGTTGAGACGAACGGTCCGAAAGAAGAACGAAAACCAATCTAGGGTTTTTCGGAAAAGAGATCGAAACGAAAAACCGATCTAGAACACCGGAATGGTTTAGCGAAAAATCGGAAAGAAAACGAATCGGTAGAGAAGAAAAGAATCGGAACGGTTTATAAGAAAAACCGAACCGAGGGAAAGAAGAGACGCGGCGCGGTACCTCCGGCGAACGGCAGCGACGGCGGCGTTGACGCAGGGCGGCGGCGGCGCGGTGACGCATGGCGGCGGTGGCGGCACTAGGGCGCGGGGTTGGGCGGCGTTGGGCGCGGCGGCGATGCACAAGGGCGGCGGCGCGGGTGAGAGGCGCGGGGTGAGGCGCGGCTTGGGTGGTGCGGCGGCGCGGCGTGGGGCGGCGGAGAGGAGAGGAGAGGTGTTGGTTTGATGTGTTTAGAGGGGGGGGTGCTTGGGTATTTATATTGGGGAGGGGAGGGTTTTGCTTGGGGTAGGGGACAAGAAATAGATTAGAATTAGGAAACAAGAGGAAAAGATCTAGAAATAGATACGGAATAAACGAACATAGGACAAGAGTCCTACTAGGACTAGGCAAAAGAAGGAAGCGGCGGCTCCCTGGTGCACGCGCGCTATGGCCTCTTGGCCGGCCGGCGGCTAGCGGCTTGGGCCTTTGGCCCAAGGCGCTGCGGATTTTTTTTTAACGGTCTCGCGCGCAGAAAAATAAATAAAAGAAAATCTAAACGAACTCCAAAATTAATAAAGTAAATTTTCCCCGACTCCTCAAAATGAGCCGAACAAAATGAACTTTTCTCCGGACCTAAAAAGCAAATTTTGAAAACGCACAATTTTCCCTATCCGAATAAAATGCAATAAAACTCCGGCAAACAAAATTTGATCTATTTATTAAATCTTCATTTTCCTAAATTTGGGAAAGTCATATTATTCCCTCTCTATTTTTTTGATAACGGAAAAATAATTGAAGATGAAATAAATAAATCAAATGATCCTCTTTTCAATTCGAGAAAACTCTCAAATATGAAAATAACGAAATCTCCAACTCTCTCCAAGGTTCCTTGAGTTGCGTGAAATTTCTAGGATCGACCAAAATGCAAGAAAATAAAGTATGCATGATGATCTATTCCAAATTGAAAATAAATTCAAAGGGGCTTTGAATTTAATTCTTTGAAACTCCCAACTCATATTTCATATAATTTGAAGAAGTCATTTTATCTTCTCTCGTGAAAATCATTGAGTCGCATAAAGTTTCAGAATTGGAATATTTCCAAATGAAATTCAAATATTCTCAACACCCCTTGTCATTTAAAATGGAAGAAGTCATGTCATCTTCTCTCCAGGGTTTTTGTGATGAAAGGAATTTGAATTCCCGAAGATCATAAAAGCAAAATTGAAAGTTTGGGAAAGTCCTTTTATTCCCTCTCATTTAACTTTCAAAAGGTTTTGAATTCACTCACTTTCAGTCAATCAATCAAGCAATCAATCAAATCTATCTATTTGTTTATAACATTCCAAAATTTAGAATTTTTGGATGTTACAAACTACCACCCTTAAAATGAATCTCGTCCTCGAGATTCGGAGAGGCTAGAAAGAATAGGTTAGGGTTTGGGGTCTTCTCAAAGTCCATCGATTATCTCCGAGGTCTCGGGTGCTACCACCCTTAGAAACATTGTTACGGTTCCATCAAAACTCATATACTCCATCCTTTTCGTTGACAGTGTCAGTCTTCTCAGATATTAAGGATAATCCCTTCTCTGGGCTCTTCCGGTAGTGGCATAACCTTTTCCTCAATTCCTTTGTCCTTTCATCTTGGTAAGGTTATCCTGAAATTGGGTCTTCTTAGCTGACGGTCTGGCGCCAAGACTAAACAACTATCGATATCTCGTGGTGGTCAACAATTTATGGTTTCTCCTGCAGGAAAGGGTCTGGGTTGAACCTCACCGTATAACCTACGGTTGGCAACAACTGCCGTGTACAAGGGAAAAAAAATACCTATACCTTTCTAAGGTTCAAACAAGGTTTTCATCGTCGTCTCTCCACTATAGGTAAGTCACTCAGATTTACCATCCCATATAGCAAAGCGAATAATAAGAGTAAGTCGGTATGGTGATCAATCCATCCCGCACCCAAATCATTTCCTTGTACATGGTTTAGCGAATCTCGCACTCTAACACTCGGTCATCCTCACAAGCATTGCAGAATTTCTCTTATCGACGAACTAAGTTCGGATAATCCATGGATTCTGCAAGCCAGACAAACATCTATCGTTCCTTCACAACTCTCAGGTTTTACGTAAACTCCTATAAAATCGCCTGTCGATAAAATCGTAACTTCTTCCAGGGTTTTTCCTTCAGCAAGAATGTGCTTGCTTCTTCGCAGGTCCGGGGCCTGTGGGTTATGGCCCATCTCATCACTTGTAGTCCTTGAACTTATCATCGGGCAACTGTTCATTATTCCAACTTCCAACTTCCTAGTATTCTTAATTCCATCCAATCGTAGGGACTTTCTTCCTTTGGCACCAAACTAGGACATGATTACTCTGACTCATCATGGAGTTTCCATTGCTCCATATTACCAACATCATACCTCCGTTATATCCAATGGTAATTTATCTCTTCATCCTCGTGGGATTTTCCCACATACCAAGATAAAAACTTATACTTATGAAGTCCATATTCACTTCGTAGAACATCATTATCCTTTCTGCGGTCAAGCGTCCTTACAAGGGAATATTGGCCATCTCTGCATGGCACTTCTTCAACTGGGAACCGTGAAACACGTCTTGAACTCCTGACAGTCCTTCGGGTAACTCAACTTGTAGGCCACTTCCCTCATACACTCCAAAACTCGGTATGGTCCTACAAATCTCGGGGCTAACTGTCCCTTAACTCCCATCCGTTTAACTCCTCGCAGAGGGGTCACACGAAGACATGCTCTATCTCCAATTTCATAGACTACCTCCTTGAGTTTGTGAGTCTACATAACTCTTCTACCTGGACGGAGCTACCTTCAGTCGATTTCGAATAAACTTAACATTCTATTTTGACTCCTTTGATCACCTTTGGTCCAAACAACTGTCGGTCTCCAACTTCATCCCACATACTCTTGGGGTATCACACATACCGAGACAAAACTCATATTCATTTTGTCTGAAATCCACTCAGTGGAGTATCCTTATCTTTTCCAGGGGTCAACGGTTCTTACAGGGTACTACCACCCTTAAAATGCACAAATCTTCCATAGACCATATTTCTCATATCCTCAAAATGGTCAAAATCCTTCTTCATGGAGTAACAACTCATAGAATCCATATCAATACCAACGAGGCTAACTTTATTAATTCTCAAATCATTACAATCTCCTGTTTTTCCATTACATGCCTCAATTCAATACCTCTATATAAAAGAAAATGTTCTCACTACCACTACTATATTACTTCTGTTACAAACTCAACTATTTATCACAAGTCTCCTTCTCCTTCGGACAACCTCTGGCAAAGTGCCCTGCTCCATTACAACGGAAACACATTACTTCTGACAGGTTTCGAGGTTTCCTCATGATCACATAGCCTCCTTGGGTCCTTATCTTCCCTCTTGGGCAATCATTGAAGTAGTGCCCTGAATTTTTGCACCTGAAACATGTGATATGACTCAGGTCTTTCTTTGTGGAAATTGGGTTGTTCCTCGAATCCAACCTACTTCTCTTCCTGGACCTTTCCGTTCCAATCAGGGCTTCTATTTCCTGTGGGTCATACTCTACTTCCTCTGTCGGGAATTCTACTAGATCTCCATTCAGACAATCTTGGGAGATGTGTCCTTCTTCTCCACATGAATAGCATGACTTAGTGCAGGGTCTAATTGGCTCTTCTTTGGGTGTGTCCTCCACCTCTTTCTTCATCACAGGTTCTTCTAAACCTTCCATGAGGGCTCCTTTCATTGCTTCTTCCTTCTGCTGGATGGTTCTTTGTACCAAGGGGTAAATGTGACACTGAGCAGGGTAGTGGGTAGTCCCTTCACACAAGAAACAAGTGATCTGCCTAGCTGGGCATTCTTCAACTGGGTGACTTCCTTCACAATTACGGCATTCATCCTCGTGTTCTTTATGGGTGTGTCCGATTTCTCCACAAATCTTGCATGCACATGGTTTCCTCATATCCTTTCCATAAGGCTTCAACTTCTGGGACACAAACTGTGACTTTAGCAAAGTCAACTTAAATTCTTTCCAAGTGGTTACTCTTTTCCATCCTTTCATGGTTTGGTATATCTTCCACCAAGTAGCAGCACCTCTTTCAAAGCATTGAAGGGCATACTGGGCCATATCCTTTCCGACTATAGGGTTGTTCTCCATATGATCCTCCATGTTCTGAATCCATCGGTCTGTCTCCAATTGACTCATCGGTCCAGAAAATACAAGCTCATCTCCATTCATCCTCTATTGGGTTCAAGGGTTTGGGGTGAGATAAGAGAGATCAAGAGAGAGGAATGCACACAATACAAACAAAAGTTTTGAAAAGACAGATTTTGTCGTGGCTGTCGGAAAAAAAACATCAAACAAATGACAGCTCACAATCGTCGCATCTAACGTGGGTATAAAACAGGGGTTTGGTCTTCTAAGGGTCAATAAATCTTCAACGTCTCCAAACTCTTCAAACCTTGTTCATGCCTTCAATGGCTTCTTCCGATCATGCTTGTCTTTCTCAAGTTCTTTTGCCAGATCAATCTCTGTTGATGTGAAATCTCTCGTGACATCCTTTAATATTCCGGAGTTGCATTTCAAACTTCTGGGTTTCATTATCCTTGGCATGAACCATGGTCCTATTGTCCTTCAGTTCCTGACGAATCTCCTGTATCTCAAGGTTTTACTTCTCTAGCTTGGCTGCTTTCAACTTCTGGTCTTAAGTTCTTCACGAAATGCTTCCTTATCAATTAATGCTTCTTTTAGGTCCATCTTAACTTCTTGATGTAACACTCCAGATCCTGGTGATACACCGGCTAAGGTTAAAACTTCATCTTGCTGATAGGTGCTCCATTAGCCTTCTACCATTTAATCCTTCCATGCATATGCATGCTTAACTCAGCACGGTGACCATAGCATATGCGGGCGATAACCTCATGGATAGCCGTGGTTGTCATTTCCATGAGCTATCTCTCCATAGTTGATATCTCCTGCCTTAGGGTTTTCCTTGACAAATCCCTGAGTTCTTAACTCTACATGCTCCGGTCTTTCTCCAACACACCTTGATCTCGGGTATTGACAACTTCCATAATCTCTCAAGTTCCATAAGGGTAGCCTTCCTAGGTCATATAAATCTGGGAATTCTTCAGAGCCTTCAAATTCTACTTGTCTTCGGCCTTCAACCATTGTAGTTTCCATTATTCAGATGCACGGAAAATACTCTTCATTCCGAAGTGGTCTTAGTTGTCCGATATCTTGTACTTCTTGGAGTGGTCTCATCAGTCGAATCTTCGTGTGGTCAAAAGGGAAAAGGGGTATGGTCTCACTAAAAGGGGAATATTTGAATAAACTCAGAAGAGAAGAGAGGTAAAAGATCTTTTGAAAGGGAAAGTTGTAGAGAAAAATCTTTGCTATTGGCTTGCCAGTTTCTAGGGTCACGTCCTACAGTCAACATGTGCTCTGATACCATCTTGTAGCGACCCGACCCGAATGGATCAAGTCTCTGTGCTTATGTGTCATCCCTGGATCAGTATGCTGACACACACAGTACTCGAAGGATTTATAACAGAGGTAAATCACATGTATAAAGTAACGTAAATACTATTACCTCAATCCAAAATATAGCGGAAGCAACAAGGTTGTGGATTCCCATCAACACCAACGGCAAAGTTGAGTATAGGAAATCGTAACCCTAACGTACCACTTACTCGTCGTCTGAAAAGTCTGCAACATAAGACGTTGCAGCCCGAAAACGGGTCAGTACATTGAATGTACTGGCAAATGCACACCATAGAGAATAATGAACAATGGCTATCACTATATGCATATATGGCTGGTGGAAAAGCTCTATGGTTACAGTTTTTGCGAAAAGCCAATTTTTTACCTACATCAAAGGAATAATTTTGTTTAACTATCATGGTGGTTGTTAAACATTGAGAATGGTTGACAGCATCCTCAATCCCAATTTAAAAGTACTCATTAAAACCCAATAGCTTTTATTAGAGGTAACATGTTGAGATTCACAAAGATATTCAAGTACTAGATACTCAAAATGTACATAACCGGGGACACGGCTAATCATGATTAGTTTGTTACTCTGCAGAGGTTTGCGCACTTTTCCCCACATGACTCGATCGCCTCCGTTTGTTTTCTCGCACTACATGGTGTTTGAGAAACGGATGACCGAGACATAGTCTTTCAGAAGCACTAGCACCTTACATGTGGGGTAGACCGGTACACCTACATCCCCTACATCTGCTAGTCCACCCCGTAAGAGTTCGCACAACTTAGTCAACTATGCTAGAGCCCATAGTAGCATGTGGCTGCACACGGAAGTTTCTAGCATGAAAGATCTTATGATCCCTTTGAGCCTGGGTGGCGGTCCGAAAAAAAAACAGGCAAGTCCTGATAGACATCAGGTGCCTCAATCCACCCAGATGTGTGTTTAGGTTGCCACCTTAGATAAGCCATTAATTAACAATCTCACATCTGTCATGGATATTCACTCACCCAATCCACGTCTACTAGCATAGCATAGCATAATAAGCAAACGTAGAAGTAACTCCCAAGGTTTCATAAGTAACAGGTAATAGGTACTACCTCAATTCTACTTCCCAACCCACAATTTAATTAGATCCTAACAATGCAAGTGTTTGAGGGTTTGATCTAATGCAATAAAACTGGGTAGTAGGAAAGATATGATCAAGTGTTACTTGCCTGCAATGTTGATGAAGATGATTCGCACTCAAAACTCGTGATAGATATACTCGTCACACTCCGGTCGATCTATCGTAAGCAAACAATAGTAACCACACAATAAGTACTCATCTAATGCACAGGGAAAAATCGAACAAGAGAACGAACCAGAAAGTTCAACTTAAGAACTCCGGCTGCAAAGAAAGAACGAGCCGAACAAACGACGAAAAACAAACGGCGGAAGAAAACAACTTGGTTCTAGCAAGTTGAATCTAGGTCAAAATTTTACTGTAGCAAAAGCTTGTTCAAGTTGATTAGACGAAACGGCGGTTTCGAGATGAAACTCCAGGCGCTTGAATTACCTGATTCCGATAATGGAGCGAGAAGATAAACTAGAACGAAGATCGGATCTGAGATCGCGATCGCGGAATAAATCCGACGAGAAGAAAAAGAAGAACGGTTATACGAACAGACGTCGTTAACCGGGAAATAATCGGTGATCACGTTCGTTGAGACGAACGGTCCGAAAGAAGAACGAAAACCAATCTAGGGTTTTCGGAAAAGATATCGAAACGAAAAACCGATCTAGAACACCGGAACGGTTTAGCGAAAAATCGGAAAGAAAACGAATCGGTAGAGAAGAAAAGAATCGGAACGGTTTATAAGAAAAACCGAACCGAGGGAAAGAAGAGACGCGGTGCGGTACCTCCGGCGAACGGCGGCGATGGCGGCGTTGACGCAGGGCGGCGGCGGCGCGGTGACGCATGGCGGCGATGGCGGCACTAGGGCGCGGGGTTGGGCGGCGTTGGGCGCGGCGGCGATGCACAAGGGCGGCGGCGCGGGTGAGAGGCGCGGGGTGAGGCGCGGCTTGGGTGGTGCGG
>NC_041392.1:275035941-275085473 GCF_002162155.2 Triticum dicoccoides | reverse complement strand
GGCGGAGAGGAGAGGAGAGGTGTTGGTTTGATGTGTTTAGAGGGGGGGGGGTGCTTGGGTATTTATATTGGGGAGGGGAGGGTTTTGCTTGGGGTAGGGGACAAGAAATAGATTAGAATTAGGAAACAAGAGGAAAAGATCTAGAAATAGATACGGAATAAACGAACATAGGACAAGAGTCCTACTAGGACTAGGCAAAAGAAGGAAGCGGCGGCTCCCTGGTGCACGCGCGCTATGGCCTCTTGGCCGGCCGGCGGCTAGCGGCTTGGGCCTTTGGCCCAAGGCGCTGTGGATTTTTTTTTAACGGTCTCGCGCGCAGAAAAATAAATAAAAGAAAATCTAAACGAACTCCAAAATTAATAAAGTAAATTTTCCCCGACTCCTCAAAATGAGCCGAAAAAAATGAACTTTTCTCCGGACCTAAAAAGCAAATTTTGAAAACGCACAATTTTCCCTATCCGAATAAAATGCAATAAAACTCCGGCAAACAAAATTTGATCTATTTATTAAATCTTCATTTTCCTAAATTTGGGAAAGTCATATTATTCCCTCTCTATTTTTTTGATAACGGAAAAATAATTGAAGATGAAATAAATAAATCAAATGATCCTCTTTTCAATTCGAGAAAACTCTCAAATATGAAAATAACGAAATCTCCAACTCTCTCCAAGGTTCTTTGAGTTGCGTGAAATTTCTAGGATCGACCAAAATGCAAGAAAATAAAGTATGCATGATGATCTATTCCAAATTGAAAATAAATTCAAAGGGGCTTTGAATTTAATTCTTTGAAACTCCCAACTCATATTTCATATAATTTGAAGAAGTCATTTTATCTTCTCTCGTGAAAATCATTGAGTCGCATAAAGTTTCAGAATTGGAATATTTCCAAATGAAATTCAAATATTCTCAACACCCCTTGTCATTTAAAATGGAAGAAGTCATGTCATCTTCTCTCCAGGGTTTTTGTGATGAAAGGAATTTGAATTCCCGAAGATCATAAAAGCAAAATTGAAAGTTTGGGAAAGTCCTTTTATTCCCTCTCATTTAACTTTCAAAAGGTTTTGAATTCACTCACTTTCAGTCAATCAATCAAGCAATCAATCAAATCTATCTATTTGTTTATAACATTCCAAAGTTTAGAATTTTGGGATGTTACAGGACTCCAATCAAGAACGGCCTGAACTCTCTCGGGATTGACAGCAATGCCCTTACCAGAGATTACGTGGCCGAGATAGGTCACTTCTGGCAACCAAAATTCTCACTTGGAGAACTTGGCATAAAGGCAGTGCTCTCTGAGATTTTCTAACACAAGTCTAAGATGTTCGACATTCTCTTCCTCGTTCTTCGAGTAAATAAGGATATCATCGAGGTAAACCACGACGAACTTGTCTAAGTACTCCATGAAGATCGAGTTCATCAAGCGGGAGAATGTAGCTGGAGCATTGGTTAGACCAAAGGACATGACGGTGTACTATACTGGCCATAACGAGTGAAAAAAGCCGTCTTAGGAATGTCCCCATTTTTGATCTTGATTTGGTGGTAGCCTAACCTCAAATCCATTTTTGAAAAGACCGAGGATCCAACGAGCTGATCATACAGTTCGTTGATCCTGGGGAGCGGATACTTGTTCTTTATCGTGACCAAGTTAATGGGACGATAATCTACAACCATTCAGTCCGTACCATCCTTCTTCTTGACGAAGAGGACAGGGCAAGCCCAAGGAGAAGAACTAGGACGGATGAAACCCTTTTGCAAGGATTCATCAAGTTGTTTCTTAAGCTCAACTAGCTCTAAGGGTGCCATCTTGTAAGGTCTCCTAGAAATTGGGGTGGTTCCGGGGATAAGATCTATGACAAACTCTACATCTCTGTCAGGTGGAATACCTGGCAGTTCCTCTGGAAAGACATCCGGAAAGTCACGGACTATCGGGATATCTTCAAGGTCAGGAAGAGGGCTGGCATTAAGAGAATAGAGTTGACGCCTTGCAACTCTGGTGGAGATAGTGACTATCTTGCCAGATGGGTGTGTAAGCTGAACAGACCTGGTGAAACAATCAATCTTGGCATAATGAGCTTTCATCCAATCCATACCCAAGATGATGTTAATATCTGTAGACTTGAGGGCTATAAGTGATGCAAGGAATACAAGTCTGTCAACAAGGATTTCATTACCATGGCTTACATTAGAAGTTTTCCATTTGGATCCAGGAGTTTGAATGACTAGTGGAGAGGCCATATCACAAAATGATATGTTGTGCAAGCTAGCATAGCTTTCAGAAATGAAGGAGTGAGATGCCCCAGTGTCGAACAGAACCGATGCTGGATGGCAATTGACAAGGAGTGTACCAAGAACGACATCCGGATCATCATGAGCGTCTTTAGCTGAGACGTGATGCACATGTCCACGTTCAGTGGAAGCTGACTTGACACTGGTCATCTTGTGTGATGGCTTACCATGAAGAACAGACTCCTCGGGCTGGGGTGGAGCATAGTTGGCTTGAGAGCAGTCACGTGCATAGTGTCCTGGCTCTCCACATGTGAAGCAAATCCCTGAGGTAGGACTTGGACCCGCATTGACAAGCGGTCTACCAATAGGCCTGGGTGGAGCATCTCCCTTCCTATCAATAATATGCAAATCAAATTCTTGTAGCAAGAGAACCCATCTAATAAGTCTAGGTTTAGCATCTTTATTTTCCATAAGATATTTAATAGCAGCATGATCCGTGTGAATAGTTACTTTAGAATCAAAAATATAAGGTTTGAACTTATCACAAGCAAATACAACTGCTAAGAATTCTTTTTCAGTATTAGCATAATTTCTTTGAGCATTGTCTAGAGTTTTACTAGCATATTGAATAACATTTAATTTCTTATCAACTCTTTGCCCTAGAACAACACCTACAGCATAATCACTAGCATCACACATAATTCCAGAAGGTAAATTCCAATCAGGTGGCTGAACAATAGGTGCAGAGATCAATGATTTCTTAAGTATTTCAAATGCTTCTACACAATCATCATAAAAAACAAATGGTATATCTTTTTGTAATAAATTAGTCAGAGGCCGAGAAATTTTTGAGAAGTCCTTAATGAACCTCCTATAGAAACCGGCATGACCTAGGAAACTTCTTATACCTTTGATGTCCTTGGGACATGGCATCTTTTCAATAGCATCAACCTTGGCTTTATCAACCTCAATACCTCTTTCAGAAACTTTATGCCCCAAGACAATACCTTCATTAACCATAAAGTGGCACTTTTCCCAATTCAAGACAAGATTAATTTCTTCACATCTCTGCAAAACTCGGTCAAGGTTGCTCAAGCAATCATCAAAAGAGGATCCATAGATGGAAAAATCATCCATGAAAACCTCAAAAATCTTTTCACAAAAGTCAGAGAATATAGCCATCATGCATCTTTGAAAGGTAGCAGGTGCATTACATAAACCAAAAGGCATACGTCTATAAGCAAAAGTACCAAAAGGGCAAGTAAAAGTAGTCTTTGATTGATCATTGGCTGACATAGGTATTTGAGAGAAACCAGAATAGCCATCTAGAAAGCAAAAATGTGTATGTTTGGATAATCTTTCTAGCATTTGATCGATAAAAGGCAAAGGGTAATGATCTTTTTAGTAGCTTTATTTAATTCCTGGAAATCAATTACCATCCTATAACCTGTAATAATTCTTTGCGGAATCAATTCATCTTTATCATTAGGAACAATAGTAATACCTCCCTTCTTAGGGACGCAATGGACATGACTTACCCACTGACTATCAGCAACGGGATAAATTATACCTGCCTCAAGAAGCTTTAGTATTTCCTTTCGTACCACTTCCTTCATCTTAGGATTCAGCCATCGTTGATGATCACGAACTGGTTTGGCATCTTCCTCCAAATTTATTTTGTGTTGACACAGAGTGGGACTAATGCCCTTTAGATCATCAAGAGTATATCCAATAGCAGCACGGTGCTTCTTCAGAGTTTTCAATAATCTCTCTTCTTCATGCTCTGAAAGGTTAGCGCTAATAATAACAGGATATATCTTTTTATCATCAAGATAAGCATATTTAAGATTATTAGGTAACGGTTTAAGCTCAAACACGGGATCACCCTTGGGTGGAGGAGGATCCCCTAGGATTTCAACAGGCAAATTGTGTTTCAGGATGGGTTCCTGTATAAAGAATACTTAATCTATTTCCCTTCTTTCATTCATAAACATATCATTTTCATGGTCTATCAAATATTGTTCTAAAGGATCACTAGGAGGTACGGCAATAGAAGCAAGACCAATAATTTCATCTTTACTAGGCAATTCCTCTTCACAGTGTTGTCTACGAAATTTAGAGAAATTAAATTCATGAGACATATCACCTAAACCAATAGTGACAACATCCTTTTTGCAATCTATCTTAGCATTAACTATGTTCAAGAAGGGTCTACCAAAAATAATGGAACAAAAGCTATCTTGTGGGGAGCCAAGAACAAGAAAATCAGCAGGATATTTAGTTTTCCCACACAAGACTTCAACATCTCTAACAATTCCCATTGGTGAAATAGTATATCTATTGGCAAGTTTAATTGTGACATCAATATCTTCTATCTCAGCAGGTGCAATAGCATGCATAATTTCTTTGTATAAGTCATGAGGTATAGCACTAGTACTGGCACCCATATCACATAATCCATGATAACAATGCTCTCCTATTTTAACCGAAATAACAGGCATGCCTACCAAAGATCTAGGTTTATCTTTAGCACAAGGTTTAGCAATTCTAGCAGTTTCATCACAGAAATAAATAACATGCCCATCAATATTATCAGACAAGAGATCTTTAACAATAGCAATATTAGGTTCAACTTTAATTTGCTTAGGAGGTGTATAAGTTCTAATATTGCTTTTACGAACCACAATTGAAGCTTTAGCATGATCCATTATCCTAACAGGAAAAGGTGGTTTCTCAACATAAGCAGTAGGAACAATAGGATCATTATAAGTGACAGTCTTTTCTTCAACTTTAATAGGTGCATCTACTTTTACTTCTATGGGAGGATGATATTTAAACCACTTCTCCCTAGGGAGATCAACATGAGTAGCAAAAGATTCACAGAAAGAAGCTACTATCTCAGAGTCAAATCCATATTTAGTGCTAAATTTACGGAAAACATCGGTATCCATAAAAGATTTAACACAATCAAATTTAGGTGTCATACCTGACTCCTTACCTTCGTCGAGGTCCTAATATTCAGAGTTGCGTTTAATTCTTTCCAATAAATCCCATTTGAATTCAATAGTCCTCGTCATAAAAGAGCCAACACAAGAAGTATCGAGCATGGTGCAATTGTTATCAGAAAGCCGAGCATATAAATTTTGAATAATCATTTCTATTGAGAGCTCATGATTGGGGCATGAATATAACATTGATTTAAGACTCCCCCAAGCTTGAGCGATGATTTCTCCTATGCGAGGCTAGAAATTATATATATAATTGCGATCACGATGAACAAGATGCATAGGATAAAACTTCTGATGAAATTCCAATTTCAATCGTTTGTAGTTCCATGACCCTGTATCATCACATAGCCTATACCATGTCAATGCATCTTCCTTCAAAGATAAAGGGAAGACCTTCTTCTTAATAACATCTCCGGGTACACCTACAAGCTTAAATAATCCACAAACTTCATCCACATATATTAAGTGCTTATCAGGATGCACTGTTCCGTCTCCTGCAAAAGGATTAGCTAGCAGTTTTTCTATCATACCCGAAGGAATTTCAAAGCAGACATTTTCATTTTCAGTAGGTTCAGTAGGTTGAGGAGCAAATCTTTGCTCTACTGGTCGGGGGTGAGGATACCTCGAACAAGCCCCTCAGAGGATTACTTTCCATAGTAACAAGTGACAGTAAATTTCAGCACACTATATAACTTTTTCCTTACCAAATTCCACCTACCAAAGGCGCTTCACTCCCCGGCAACGGCGCCAGAAAAGATTCTTGATGACCCACAAGTATAGGGGATCTATCGTAGTCCTTTCGATAAGTAAGAGTGTCGAACCCAACGAGGAGCAGAAGGAAATGATAAGCGGTTTTCAGCAAGGTATTTTCTGCAAGCACTGAAATAATAGGTAACAGATAGTTTTGTGATAAGATAACTGGTAACGAGCAAGAAGTAACAAAAGTAAATAAAGTGCAACAAGGTGGCCCAATCCTTTTTGTAGCAAAGGACAAGCCTGGACAAACTCTTATATGATGTAAAGCGCTCCTGAGGACACATGGGAATATCGTCAAGCTAGTTTTCATCACGTTCATATGATTCGCGTTCGGTACTTTGATAATTTGGTATGTGGGTGGACCGGTGCTTGGGTGCTGCCCTTACTTGGAAAAACATCCCACTTATGATTAACCTCTATTGCAAGCATCCACAACTACAACAAAAGTATTAAGGTAAACCTAACCATAGCATGAAACATATGGATCCAAATCAGCCCCTTACGAAGCAACGCATAAACTAGGGTTTAAGCTTCTGTCACTCTAGCAACCCATCATCTACTTATTACTTCCCAATGCCTTCCTCTAGGCCCAAAAAATTGGTGAAGTGTCATGTAGTCGACGTTCACATAACACCACTAGAGGAGAGACAACATACATCTCATCAAAATATCAAACGAATACCAAATTCACATGACTACTAATAGCAAGACTTCTCCCATGTCCTCAGGAACAAATGTAACTACTCACAAAGCATATTCATGTTCATAGTCAGAGGGGTATTAATATGCATATAGGATCGGAACATATGATCTTCCACCAAATAAACCAACTAGCATCAACTACAAGGAGTAATTAACACTACTAGCAACCCACAGGTACCAATCCCGGACTTGGAGACAAGAATTGGATACAAGAGATGAACTAGGGTTTTGAGAGGAGATGGTGCTGGTGAACATGTTGATGGAGATTGCCCTCTCCCGATGAGAGGAGCGTTGGTGATGACGATGGCGATGATTTCCCCCTCCCGGAGGGAAGTTTCCCCGGCAGAACAGCTCCGACAGAGCCCTAGATTGGTTCCGCCAAGGTTCCGCCTCGTGGCGGCGGAGTCTCGTCCGGAAAGATGGCTTATGATTTTTTCCTCATCGAAAGACTCCATATAGCAGAAGATGGCCATCGGAGGGCCACTAGGGGGCCCACCAGGCAGGGGGCGCGCCCAGGGGGGTAGGGCGCGCCACCTACCCTCGTGGGCAGGGTGTGGTCCCCCTGGTGAACTTCTTACGCTCAGTATTTTTTATATATTCTGAAAACGTCTTCCGTGAAGTTTCAGGACTTTTGGAGCTGTGCAGAATAGGTCTCCAATATTTGCTCCTTTTCCAGCCCAGAATCCCAGCTGCCGGCATTCTCCCTCTTTATGTGAACCTTGTAAAATAAGAGACAATAGGCATAAGTATTGTGGCATAATGTGTAATAACAGCCCATAATGCAATAAATATCGATATAAAAGCATGATGCAAAATGGACGTATCAGTATCTTTCTTTTATTAGTAACAATATCCTTCATGTACTTAGCATAAGGATTCATTTTAAGCATATCAGTCAAACGCATACGCAAAAAGATAGGTCTAATCATTTTAGCAAAGCGCTCAAAATCCTCATCATCCTTTTTCTTGGATGGTTTAGGAGGAAAAGGCATGGGTTCTGATCCCATGGTTCTCTTTCTTTACTGTGCTTCCTAGCAACAAAGTCTCTCTTATCATAACGTTGATTCTTTGATTGTGGGTTATCAAGATCAATAGCAGGTTCAATCTCTACATCATTATTATTTCTAGGTTGAGCATCAACATGAACATCATCATTAAAATTATCACTAGGTTCATGTTCATTACTAGATTGTGTTTCAGCATCAGAAATAGAAATATCATTGGGATTCTCAAGTGTGTCAGCAACAAGTTCACTAGAAGCATGCAAAGTCCTATCATTTTTCTTTTTCTTCTTCTTAGAAGAACTAGGTGCATCAATATTAGTTCTCTGAGAATCTTGCTCAATTCTCTTAGGGTGTCCCTCGGGATACAAAGGTTCATGAGTCATTTTACCCCCTCTAGTCATAACTCTAACAACATTATCATTTTTCTTATTATTTAGTTCATTGAGCAAATCATTCTGATCCTTAAGTACTTGTTCTACTTGAGTGGTAACCATAGAAGCATGTTTTGCTAATAAGTTTAAGTTCACCTTTAACTCTAGACATATAGTCACTCAAGTGTTCAATCATATAAGCATTACGTTTCAATTGTCTACCAACATAAGCATTGCAGTTTTCTTGTTTAACAATAAAATTATCAAACTCATCTAAGCATTGGCTAGCAGACTTACAACGAGAAATATCACCTTCATCAAATCTATAGAGAGAATTTACCTTTACCACCTGTGTCGGGTTATCAAGACCATGTATTTCTTCAATAGGTGGTAAATTCTTAACATCTTTAGCTTTAATACCTTTTTCTTTCATAGATTTCTTTGCCTCTTGCATATCTTCAGGACTGAGAATAGAATACCCCTTTTCTTCGGAGTTGGCTTAGAAGTTGGTTCAGGAAGTGTCCAATCACTGTCATTACTCAACATATTATTCAACAGCAATTCAACTTGATCAACAGTTCTTTCCCTGAAAACACAACCAGCACAACTATCCAGGTGGTCTCTGGAAGCATCAATTAGTCCATTATAAAAGATATCAAGTATTTCATATTTCTTAAGAGGATGATCAGGAAAAGCATTAAGTAATTGGAGAAGCCTCCCCAAGCTTGTTGGAGACTCTCTTCTTCAATTTGCACAAAATTATATATTTCCCTTAAGGCAGCTTGTTTCTTGTGAGCGGGGAAATATTTAGCAGAGAAGTAATAAATCATATCCTGGGGACTACGCACACAACGAGGATCAAGAGAATTAAACCATGTTTTAGCATCAGCCTTTAATGAGAATGGGAACAACTTACACTACAAAAAAAAGACACGTCCGTGACATTTTGGGCCAAACGAATTTTTTTTCTGTCATACATATGACACTTCTATGACGATAATTGTGACAAAACCCGGTATCATCATAGATGTGGTGGGCTCCTACTTCTATGACAAAAAATCATGACAGAAAATGGGCTTTTCGTCCTGGGCGCGCTGGAGACGCGGCTGCATGACATTCTTTGGGCCGTCCATGACAGAAAAAACCATGGTAGAAGCGAGGGCGAGGAAAATTTCAGGGAGTTCCCGGTTACGGTGGGAAGTCAGGGGCGGAGCGATGCGTGTTTCTCTCGTACATGTACGCGCGTGTGTGTGAGGCGTTAGCTCTAACTAAACCCGAGCGAGGCGTTGGGCTCTAACTGAACCCGAGCGATTGCACTGTAGGATACGCGTTACTGAACCCGAGCAATCAATCGATGGCTGTTAACTGAACCCGATCGAGCGATTCCTTCACTACTGCTGCTAACTGAAGCTAATCGATGCTGCCTCTGGGATGAACAGTGAGCGTTGCGGGGGGTTTGGATGAACAGTGAGCGGTGGCGTTGCCTCTGGATGAACAGGACCCCGTGGTGTGGTGGAGGGCTGGATGAACTGTAGACGGTGGAGGGGTGCCCGTGGAGGGGTGGTTGAATAGGACCCCGTGATGTGGAGGGCTGGATGAATAGTAGATGGTGGAGGGGTGGTTGAACAGTAGCCGGTGGAGTAGCGCGCAGTGCAGGCTGGATGAACAGGAGCCCGTGGAGGCTGGAGGAGGTCGACGGTAGCCCGTGGAGGCTGGAGGAGGTCGACGGTGGAGATGAACAATATCCCGTGGAGTCCTGTTTTGCGGTACGCCACACCCCTCCCGATGAACAGGACCCCCGTTTCGACCGTAGCGCTCCAACACAAGTCCGTTTCGTCCGTTTTGCGGTATGCCACACCCCTCCCGATCAACAGGACCCCCGTTTCGACCATATGAGGTCCGTTTCGTCTGTTTTGCAGTATGCCACACCCCTCCCGATGAACAGGATCCCGTCTCGAACGTGGCCAGTCGAACACAAGGCCGTTTCCTCCGTTCTGCGGTACGCCAGGCCTCGTTTCCATCGCCTATTCCGTCCAAGCCCCCCTGATGAACACGACCACGCATTCCGTTCTGACCCAGCCGGTTGGCTCCCACGCGTTCTGTTGCCTCCCGATGAACACGACGCATTCTGTTGCCTCCCCATGAACACGACGCATTCTGTTGCCTCCCGTTGAACATGACGACGACGATGTTTCTCTGTTTTGACCCAACCATGTACACATACGTGGCCGTATTTTCTTTCTTGCACCCTGGCCGCTGTATGTACGCGTACATGCTATGTGTGCACCTCTACTACGACACGTACGCGCCTCTACTACAACACGTGCGCGCCTCTACATCCACCAGTATATATGTACGTACACGTTCATGACCAGAATGACAACGCTACGTACGCTTTGACCAGGTGGGTCCCGACTGTCAGGCACTTCCTTGCGTGCGAAGATGTAGCAGGTGGGTCCCAGCAGTCAGGGGGGCGAATCGTTTTTTTGCCCGGACGCACTTCCTTGCATGCGAAGATATAGCTGGTGGGTCCCAGCAGTCAGGGGCAAACGTTTTTGTTTCATGAAATACAGTGGACCGTCCGGTGGGTCCCCACAGTCAGGTGGAGGAATAACTATTTTGCACGTAATAAGGAGGCACTTCCTTGCTGCGGCCGGTGGACCCAGCTGTCAGCCTCTCCACGTACAGTCCACGTCCGATGGAAGCCGTTCCTTGACCATGTTGACCATGCCGCGTCGAGAGCACCAGGGTGGTGGACGACGGCAAGGCCTAGGAAGGGGACGACGCGGAGCCGGGGAAGATGCGGCAGTGGATGCCCACGCGTAGAGGAGTACAAGAGTTCACTGGTTCACTGCGGTGTGAGGATGCCGTCGCCGCAGAATAACAGGGGGTGTGGGTGAGTAGAGGGATGGTCTGGCCAGCGGTGGGAGTAGTAGGGGGCAGTGAGGCCTCCGCCGCATCGCAGCCGACCACGGGAGGCAGGAGCACGAGGCACGACCGGCGCTGGTTTGGGCGGCTGGAGGAAGAAGACCAGAGGTTGAAGAAGCACTACGGCCGTTGGATGGACATCGTACGGTCACCGGAGCTAGAATCGTGCATATTGACTAAGTTGACAAAGCCCTCCATCCCCGTCAACTTAGTAGGCCCACAAGTCAGCCTGCCACTATACTAGGTCCCAGCTAATAGGGGGAGTATTCATTTTTTTGTGCGTAATAAGGAGGCACTTCCTTGCGTGCGAAGATATAGCTGGTGGGTTTGAGCTGTCAGCGGCGGTAACGTTTTTTCCGTGAAATACAGAGGCCCTTTCGGTGGGTCCCTGATGTCAGGTGGAGGAATCATTATTTTGCGCGTAATAAGGAGGCATTTCCTTGCATGCGGCCGTAGACCCAGTTGTCGGCCTCTCCACGTACAGTCCACTTCAGATGCATGTCGGTTGTTGACCATGTTGACCAGGCCACGCCGAGAGCACCAGGGCGGTGGACGACGGTGAGGCCTAGGAAGGGAACGACACGGAGGCAGGGAAGACTCGGCAGTTGTTTCCCATGCGGAGGGGAGTACGGCTGTACGAGGATTTACTGGTTTGTCTGCCGTCGCCGGAGAATAACAGCAGGTGTGGGTGAGTAGAGGGATGGCTAGGCCAGCGATAAGAGTACGGTGGGGCGGTGAGGCCTGCGCGGCAGCAGAGCCGGCCGCGGGGAGGAGGGAGCAGGCAGTCCCGCCGGCACTTGTTTGAGCGGCTGGAGCAGGAAGAGCAGAGATTGAAGAAGCACGACGGCCGTTGGATGGCCATCCAACAGTCACTACTTGTGCGTCAACCTTTCTTTAGGAAAGCCTCAAATCTGTGGAAAACAGCATACAACCCATCTGCCATTATTTCTAATAATTTACAGCCCATTTGCTAATTATTAAGGTTTTTTTGGAGCCCATATTGTTTTTGTTAGCATTATAGCCCATATTGTGGCCACGGTTAAAACATTATACGAAATTTTGCATATTTCGGTGCGGTCCGAAATGTTTTTAATCCCGAAATTTCGACTCACATTCAAACTGATTTTAAAAATAAATGTATATCAATATAAAATCCAAAAAATTCTCCACGCATAAAAATTAATGTAATTTAAAATCTCGAAATAATAAAAAAAAATATTTGAAACTAATTGCCGGTTTGATGTGTTTTAAAAATGTACAACCCATTTCTTATTACTGATGGGCCATTTTCTCGGCCAGCCGAATGAAATCTCTCCTCGTCTTGAAAGATTTGCAGCCCAACAGGCCTGACAAAGCGATTTACTTGGCAAATCACAAAAAAACTGGGCTGTGGCCGTGGACCCAGCTGTCAGCCTCTCCACATACAGTACTGTTCCGATGGAATGTCGTTGACCACGTTAACCACGCCGCGCCGAGAGCACCAAGGCGGTGGATGACGGCGAGGCCTAGGAAGGGGACGACGCGGAGCCGGGGAAGACGTGGCCGTGGATGCCCACGCGGAGAGGAGTACGAGGGTTCACTGGTTTGGCTGCGGTGTGAGGCTGCCATCGCCGCAGGGCCTGGCTAGCGGTGGGAGTAGTAGGGGGTGATGAGGCCTCAACGATAGCACATCCGGCCACTGGAGGCAGGAGCAGGCGGTCTCCCCGGCGCTGGTTTGGACGGCTGGTGCAAGAAGAGCAGCGATTGAAGAAGCAGTAGGACCGTTCGATTCAAATCCAACGGTTACTGCTGCTAGAATCGTTTGTTGACTAAGTTGACAAGCCATGCGTACGCACCAACTTAGTAGGCCCACAGGTCAGCGTCCCAACCGGTGCGCCCCAGATGTCAGTGGGAGGAATATTTTTTTTCGCGTAATAAGGAGGCAGTTGATTGTGTGCGGCTAGGCCAGCGGAGGGAGTAGGGTGGGCCGGGGAAGCCTGCGCAGCATCACACCGGGCCACAAGAGGAGGGAGCAGGTAGTCCCGCAGGCGCTAGTTTAGGCGACTGGAGCAGGAATATCAGAGATTGAAGAAGCACGTCGGCCGTTGGATGGACATCCAACAGTCACTGCTGCTAGAATCGTGTGTTCACTGATAAAGCCTTGCGTAAACAAGTCGGCCTCGAAATCTGTGGCGTGTACAACCCATTTGCTATTATTTTTTATAATTTTTACTCATTTTCTTATTCATATGGAATTTATTGCAGCCCTTATGTGGGAAATTTTGAAAATTTGCAAATTTTTGCTGGGGAACGAAATATTCTTAGTCCAAAAATTAATAGCCATACTAAAACAAATTTAAAAGAAATTAGTACTATGTCATGTTAAATCCAATGAAATACGTATAAGATATCAGTGAAGAACAAAAACAAAAAAAAGAAACTTATATCCCATTTGTTATAATTTTTTTGGAATTTTCAACCCCTTTTGATATTACTTTTAACAGACATTGACCATACTCTTAAGCCAGGCCGGAATGCATCCCTCCTCGTCTTGAAAGATTTGCAGCCCAGTAATTCGGAGAAAACAAATAGGCCTAGCTTGGGTATTCTTCAAAAAGAAATATTGGGCTACCTATTTTTCTAAAGAACTGGTGCATGAGCATTTAGCTTTATTTATTTACTTATTTATGTTTAGGGGACCATGAGCATGTACCTGGGCCAGATTCATGTGAGATCCTCCCTTCCAGTTAATTATGGGCTTCTCTATTGGGCCTTCATCAGTGGGTTGCATGTTATCAACAAGTGGAAAATGTGTTCCGTACGAAAAATAGTATGCGCTACGTACGGTACGGGGCACTAAAGGATCGAACCGTGCAACGACTTCCAAAACATTGTGTTTGTCATTCTAACAACACATTTATTCAACCAACAGACGAAATATACTACTGATTGTACATTGAAAACAGCAGCAGCAACAACCAGGGCTGGGGGTGCAACAGAAGCAGTAAGCAGGCCAGAAGAGTGAAGACGCAGCTCTCTCTTCCAAACCAAACATCAGCCATCATTACAAAAGGGCTACAAAAAAGAACAAGTGTATGCATCAAACTAAATAAAGATCCTACTACACCAAGTGTACGCATCTAACTAACTGACTTAGTTAGACGTTACTATTTATTAAGCTGTGGAGATTGGCTAACGGCTTGAACCAGATGGGTGCCTGATGGGGGAAACTCCAGCCAGCAGGTCGAAGTCTGATACTTGCGACCCTCTCTCCTACTTTGGGCTGCAGAGCGTGGCAGCACATATCAAGGTATGGTGCATGCAGAGACGCATGGTACGCTGTGTACACACAGTTTTGCCTGATGAACGAAACCACACTGCCATCATGATCCTTGCGATTGTCCACACGCGAAACAATAAGCTTGATTACCTCTGTGGGGAGTGAATTCCAGCCACTCTTTCAGCGGACGCTGCTCGGTTCTGCCATTGTTAGTGCTTGGGTTTCGGACGAGGGGGGAGGCGCCTTAGCGGGGATGGAAGATTGGACGAGATTATGTGCGGATAAAGATGGAGAAGCGAATATGTGATGCGGGAAGTGGACAGGTGATGATGACTACAGCATGCCGCTTGACTTACGAGACACATACCAGCAGCGTAGGGTCATGTCGATGCCAGACAACTTGCTTGAGTGATCACAGTACTGGTACTCCCTACAGTGCTATGCCCTAACTTGCTTCAGTAGAGTAGTAGAGTAGGACTCTGCTCTACTACTAGCACCGGAGGAGTAGTATATTCTAATCTAAAATAGTTACAAACTTCAATGCCTGAGCGTGGAACGACTACGAACCGTGCTCAAAGACCATGAAGGCGTCTCGTCCTCTTCCTCCCTCCCTCTCGCACCGCCCATGAAGGCGCCTCGCCGTATCTACGCTCCATCTAACCCTGCCATCCAAACATCATTTTGGTTAGAGTTAGTTCAGAGCTAGTTCAAGGTTAGAATCTAACTCTAACCTCTAACTGAGTTAGAGTATCCAAACAGGGCCCGTGTCTATGTGGTATTTGGACATGGGCGACAACCTCAACGCCAACGGTGCTGCTCCCGTTGCACCGTATGTGTTTCTGTCCTTCCAGTTCGAAATCGTGGTAGAATTCATGTTTCTACTCTGTATCCTACTACTATGCTAGTCCACATGATTAGTTTCATCTCTGTTATAGCTGTCATGATTTATTTTGTGCTTATTCGGATTAAGTCTCGTAGTAACTTGCTCATATATTCAACTGGCGCAACGTCCCCTACAACCACTCCCGTTTCATGGACGGCCTGGTCGATGCCTCCAAGGAGGCCTTCGTCCACTTCTATGAGTGCCCGATGCCGTTTTGTGGATCGCCGGCGGACATGGTGCATCACCTCATGGATGCGTGCAACGGTCACTGCTGGCCCTTGGCGGAGAACATCAGGTATGAGACGTGCTATCCGTTCACCATGCCAGAGTCGCTGGAGGATCACCGCCGCATGCTAGTCTCGGAGGAGGACGACAGCGTCTTCCTCTTGATCGTGGGCACTGGCGAGGCCCGCGCAGGCCGCCGCCCCGTCTCTGTAATGTGCGTCAGGGGCGACGCCGCTGACGCTGACACTGACACGAGGCCGATGTATGGGTGCGTGGTCAGTGTTACTACCCCTCCGGGTCGCGTGGGCGGCGACACCGGCCTCATCGAACGGACTTGGACTCTGGGGAGCTGGGACTATCCCGCCAATGTGGACTTGGAAAACCCATGGCATCCTTTACCCGCCGACGCGGTGCATGGGGACTCCAAGGAGGTTCACCTGGACATACGCATTATCAAGTTAAATGTTGATCATTAGTCTTCGCTCAATGTAATCCGCTGTCTAAGCATGTGGAGACTTCCATGCAGGATCTTGCTCTATTGGAGTATCGTGCATGAATAAAAGTGTATCCGTTTATGGTTTATTCTAGAATCTTCCATGTATGAATTTTTACTACAGTACTGGTGAAAGACTTATGATGAACCATTTCTTACATCTCCTCTGACCGCTTGCAAGTCATCCTGATTTAATCCCTCCGTCTAGGTGTATAAGGGCATGGTTAATATTACTTAATAGTATAGCCAACTGTTGACTATAAGAAAGTGCCATGTCATGTGTAGCCAACATGTATAACAACCGATACCCAAAAACTAATTCTTACTAGTGTGTATGCACGTGCAATGCATGTCTTAACAGTATGGTGTGATTCCACCCAAAAAATACTTTGAAAAATGAATTCTGAGCAAAAAAAATATTGTTGATGCACACGAAATAGAGTTTGGAAATTTACTAATTGGTAGTACAAAATGCAACTACTGCCTGCGGTCATCCAGAAATTTTCAAAGAATATAAAAAAAGTACGTGGTGGAACCCACAAATTGTTTACTTCAACTTTAGTTTCTCCTCCAGACCATCTCACATCGACTCACAACCAACTCTTTTTTTACTCATCACAACCTGACAATTGCAGCATAGTAGAGGAGGCATAGGTCTTCTTTTCAGGAAGGTATGACACGGTGCAGCGATGGTTCCAGAACCAAGTAGATTCAGCTGCAGGAACTGTTCACTGCGAATCCCTCCAATATCAGCCGTTAGATTTAGCAGATGAGTGGCTAGGATTGATGCTCTACGTGCAATCCAAGACTCGTATACTATATAGTAGTAGTAGTATAGATAGTATAGAAAAGATCATTTCTTGCCAAGCACAATAAGTGTTATTTCTTCACAAGTTTTGGATGCAGGTTGAACAGTTGAACGCTTTTGTTTGCAAAAGATACCTTTTTATCTATTTCACCCGGATGTTTGTGAGCTCTAGAGATGAAATAATATCCGAAGAAACCTATCAATACCCATTACACATGAGATGACCCCCACATCCTTTGTCAAAATAAACAACTCCCCGATCAATGCATTTCACTCTTCGGTGCAACGCACGGGCACCTTACTACTATAGATTAGTACGACCAAAAATTGAACTAACATTATATATAGTACGATAAATGCTGATGCATGTCACCTAAAATTATATCATTCAAAACTATGTTCAAATACGAATCCAACGATATAGTTTTTGTTGACATGCACTAACATTTTGTCAGTTAAATCTTCAGTCAAATTCAATGGGGGACTAATAAACCATGACCGATGTAGTACAAGTGTAGAGGGCGGCGCTGCACGGGAGTCTCACCTCTCACCCTGCTCATGGCGCGGCAGTAAAGCCGTCATATCACAAAACCCAACCACTCCCAGTAATAAGTGGCCTGGTAAAATAAACGGACAAGCAACCATCACATCCCTCCATCTTTTTTGCATTTCATCTCTCTGCATTTACTTTCTCCGGTTCATCTCACACACTCGATCCCTAGCTACTACTCCTAGGGCCAGTTCTTTTGTTGGCTTCCCTAGCTTTTCCCACAAGACTAGTCACAGTGGAGAGTAACAATAAGGAGCCTCACTCATTTATTTAGGCTTGTAAACTACTACTCCATCCTGGTTTATTCCTCACCATTGTAATTTGTGCTAAATTTTGACCAAAGATTTAACTGGTTTATTCCTCACCATTGTAATCCCTCCGTCTAGGTGTGTAAGTCATCTTACGAAAACCAAATAATCCCAAAACACTTAGGCGTGGTGCATTAACTTCTACCTCATGTCTTGTTTCTTGACATATCAACCAATAAGAGATAAAGAGTGGGCATGCTTTTAATGACTTGAGATATCAAACACGACATGCAGTGGTTAGTTCATTGCATGCAATACTATTAATTAGCAAATAAACATTAACCTTTCTCGTTTTCTCCTCCTCCTTGGTCACGGTGCACAACCTAAGAGCAAGTACAATAGAGACTAGTCAGCAGGCTATAGCATCTTCCACATCAGCAAAATCATAGCTGGAGGAGAGACAAGTGAGAAGAAAGGACCAAGTGGGCGCTTCGTGAGTCGCCGGGCAATAGCACAAGCAACGAGGAAAAGGAGCCTGCATGCAGCCCATGCGAGCGCTACGGCCGGCGTTCAACTCCCCCCAGCCAATCTTGTCACTTTCCTTTGCCTAGCATAGCATGCATGCATTAAATGTATAGCCAACACTACAGCCATTCTACTATATGAACTTTTTCAAATACAGGCTATAGGTGACATGGCTCTACTATAGAGCCGGCAGCAGGCTTTACTATTAACCTTGCTCTAAGATGACTTACTCACCTAGACGGATGGAGTAGTGCATGTGACATGCACTAACATTTCATTAGTTAAATTTATGATCAAAATTTGACACAGATTACAATGGGGACCAATAAACCAGGACAGAGGAGGAGTTATGGGATTACTAATCTATAAGCCTAAAAGAACTGGCCCCTGGTACTCCTACTACTAGTAGTACTCAAGTTGGAATTCCAATTGCACGACACAACTTGTTAGGCAAAAAATTTGATACAGGGTGTAGGAAGCGGTTTGGGAATTTGCATGCCTTTACAACCAATGAGATACTCCGTACAAAGTACGACGGAGAAATAACCACAGAGAAGGAAGCTAAAAGTAAACAATCAAACGAGCATTTTTGCATTTGTTTTGCATTGAATCGTTTCACAAGCTTGACTAGTGCTGTTTTTTCTACTTTTACAAAAACTGCATCGTAATGTTAAAACGTGCATTTGCACGTACATAAGTAATAGTAGTACTCCCTCCGTCTAGGTGTATAAGTCTTCCCTCCTTCTTGGTCACGGTGCACAACCAAAGATGACTTATTGACCTGGACGGAGGGAGTAGTACAGTCTGCAAGCATATATCGAGAGAGACGTGTAGTGCGATAGTATATAGTAAAGTTTGTGCTATATGCACGTACTTGCAAAATGTGTACGAATACACAAGGTTTCCAAACTTTCCCTTTTACATACTTAATTAAGGACACTAAAAATTCCTGAACGTTCGGGATTTATCATTTGCGTCCCAAAACTAATGAGATCACCTTACGAAACAAAAATTATACTCCTCCTAAAAGCCACGACGCTCGCAGGAGCGCTTGCGGCGCGCCACGAGTGCCCTGGTGCATGGCCGTTTCCTAGCGCGCCGACACAACGCCTCTTCCTCAGCCTCGCAACTCGCGAGGTGCTAATTAGCGGCTTGCCGGCGGGCGAGCGCGATCTCACCGGTGTGGTGATCCGGTGCCAACAGGTACTCCTCCTTGCTGGAAGCATGCACCTAGTCCATGTGCCGCCAAGCGTAGATCAGGCGCATGGGCCCGACTGCACTCAGGGCGTCGGCACGGGCGTCCTCCGCCACCCTCACGGCCCTCGCACGAGCCTTCTGCCAAAGAGCCAATCGCCTGACTCTCTTGGACGTGACATAGGCCTCCCAGGCAGCTTGTTCTACGGTGTGCTTCTCTTCCTCGGCCTTCTTCTCCGCCTCTATTTTGGCGCACTCTGCTGGAGGCAAAGCCTCCCACAAGGCGACATCCATTTCTTTCCAAAGCTCCTCAAGGCTGGGGGGCTCGGCGGGCGGCGTGGCGTTCTCCTCGTAGCGGGGAGCCGACGCGTCCTCCAGCGCGCGTGCTGGGGAGATTGGGAACGCTGACGCGTCCACCTCGACGCGTCGCGACGAGGAGCAGAACACCGACGCGTCCTCCTCGACTAGTGGCGGCGAGGAACGGAACGCCGACGCGCCCTCCTCGACTAGTGGCGGCGAGGAACGGAATGGCGGCGCATCGCGTAGCGGCGAGGAGCGGAACACCGACGCGTCCTCCTCGACTAGTGGCGGCGAGGAACGGAACGGCGACACATGACTGTCCGTGCGGTGCAGCGAGGGGCTCCTAGGGCTTGGGAGGGGCGATGCCATGGTGGTCGACGTGAGAGGGAGGTGGGAGGAGATAGCGATGAACGCGAATGTGAGGGGGAGGAGATAGCGATGTCATGGGAGGCGCAGTATTTATAGCGAGCAATGGCACACCTATATAAGATATGGACTGAGCTGCACTGACTTAACTGCAGGTCCAGTTGCGTCACTGACATGTGGGACAGACCACTGTTGGGCCCATATGTCAGTGACCCAATGCACCTGCAGTTAAGTAACAGCTACATGGGAATATTTGTTGGAGTAAATTACGGGGGAGCGAAGGGGTGGAAATATTGCTGGTCACAATAGATTGGACGAGCGTGGGGGGAGGAGAGTCATGCATGCATATTTTTTCACACGGGGTGGAGTGGTGGGACCGCCGGAGGGAGAAGGAGAGTTTGGCAGGCATATTGTTTCCACACATGGAGAGGAAAATATTTGGAGACGAACGGGCTTCCTGCAGGTATGGGGAACGGTGCATCATAAGTCATCTTGCATGTCGGGCAAGGTATAGTCTCAAGTCATTAAAAACATACACGCCCCACACATGTTCATATTTCAAGGTGCACTAAATTATTGCATGCGATGATTAAGGCTGGCCACAATGGTGGTATCTTAGCTAGTATCATGCACACGGGAATAGCAAACATGCTGATGTGGCAAAGAATTAAAGAAGAGAGGGGGGGTTAGAGGGGGTTAGAGTAACTAGTGTTCATGCATGCATCTCGTTTTCCATTCACATTTTACAAGTAAAATTCATGGACAAACTTTGACCCAAAGTACGATGGGCACTAGTAAACCAGAATGGAGATAGTAGTTTTTTAAATCAAAGAAGGGTTTACCCTTCCATTTTCATTACTGAAAACCAGCATCTAAATCTAAACCATAGTATTTGCCCTAGAACTACCAGGTTCAACATCTCGCAACATAAACCCATACAACCTCCATCGCAAAAAAAACATACAACCATACGCCAAGGAGGTACGCAGTACTATGAATTCCATTTTCGCTCCATACCAATCATTCTAAAAACTACTTACTACTTATAACGCGCCATTGAAAATTGGAACGCTTAACCCCGCTAAAAAATGATATTTTAAACGTGGCTACTCGATCTGTGGCAACTGGCGAGCCACTACCGCTCCAAGTCGTTCACCTGTGGTCCCGACCATTAACTCCTATGGATCAAATTATCACGCGAGCTGACTATTCCTACAAAGGTGCTCTACCACGTACCCGGTACCCGCGAATGCAGCAATCGTGCACCTAGAGTTTTAGGGTTTATTTGTTAACGTCGCCTTTACGTAACACTCATGTGTGCGAGATAGCGAGAGGCCGACTGCGTGTGTGCGCCTCTTCTCTTCGTATATGTACTCCACCATTTGTCTCGTGTCCAAAAAATTATAATAACTACTAGCAATGTGCCAATGCGTTGCCACACGATCAAAGTAGATTAATACATATTCACCGATTTGATAGAAAAAAGTCTAGTTTTGAAATACGTATATCACTAAAAATATGTTATGTTTCACTCAAAATATATTCCTTTGGCGGTTTTGATGAGATAAGGGAGGAATGTTGTTGGTTTCAAGATTCGAGAAGTGGTATATGTCTATTTTCTACTCTTACTAGCAAGATGCCCGTGCATTGCACGGAACATCAAGATCTTGTGGGAGAAAAGGATGAACGAGGGAAGGCCTTATCTGCAAATGTGGTGAAGAGTGCGGGTAAATTGCCATATTTTCCTTCCTATCAGTCAGATATAAATCTGACGACCTACATTGCAGGATGGCAGGCCCACCATCATCACCAACTCTATTTTTATCCCTACTCTTATAAAAAGCATTGTAGGTGATGATCATGTGCCTGCCATCCTGCAATATAGGCCGCCCGATCTATATCTGGCGGATAGGAAGGAAACTATGGCAATTTTGCAAAAAGATACCCACACCCCTCTCCACATTTGCAAATAAGGCCTTCCCTTGTTCATCCTTTTCCCCCACAAGATAAACTACTCATACAAATGCATCTTGATGTTCCGTGCAACACATGGGCATCTTGCTAGTTGTTGCAAAAAGCCCATGTGTGTGTGAGAGAGAGGGAGAGTGGAGGAGGACGGAGTGCATGCGTGACAAAGACACAAGGAGTGTGTGTGCGATAGGTATCAGCTTAAAATGAGGCGATAGTGTGTGTGTGCACGATCAAGAGGGCGTGTCTCAAGAAGGGAAGAAAAAACTACATAGATACAAGGAGCGGGAGAGAGACATGTATGCGATGGTGGAAGCACGAGTGTGCGGGTGTATAAACCTATATAGAGGCTAGCTAGTCGATAAATGTTTGTGAGAGAAATACGATTCGGGGTGCGAAAGCGAGAGTTTTGTGTGTGTGTGTGAGAGAGAGAGAGAGACGGTAGTCGGGAAGGGGAGTGGAAGCAGGAGTTGTGTGTGTGTCTGAGAGAGAGAGAGAGAGAGAGAGAGAGAGAGAGAGGAGACGGTATTCGGGGTTGTCTGATCGGTAAACAAATTAATAATGTCAGTCTGGGATGGAGACGAAAAGGAGACCACAACAAATGTTGTGTCTACAGGAGAGAGAGAGAGAGAGTAATTTTAGTGTTATGAGTCATATGTAGAGACATATAGGGTGTGTGAGAGAATCCCATAGAGAGAAAGACAAAATGAAAGACGAGTGGAGACTGTGTGTGTGGCTGTGAAAAAGAAAGCTTAGGTACCGAGTGATACCATAGAACAGTAGAGACGTGAGAGATAATGAAAACCATGTAATGTATAATGATAGGGAGAGTGTGACACTTCTCAAGGGAGACGTCGAGAGACAATGTTTGCGAGGATAGGAGAAACATGAAGTGAGCGTGCGGGTGAGCTGGAGAAAAGAGAGTGATAGCTACCTGAAGGAGCATGCATGAATTTGAGATGATGATACTGATAACCCACAAGTATAGGGGATCACAACAGTTTTCGAGGGTACAGTATTCAACCCAAATTTATTGATTCGACACAAGGGGAGCCAAAGAATATTCTCAAGTATTAGCAGCTGAGTTGTCAATTCAACCACACCTGGAAATTTAATATCTGCAGCAAAGTGTTTAGTAGCAAAGTAATGTGATAGTGGTGATAACGGTAGAAAAAGGTAACAGTAGTAAAAGTAATATTTTTGGTATTTTGTAGTGATGATAGCAATAGCAACGGAAAAGTAAATAAGCGAAGAACAATATATGGAAAGCTCGTAGGCAATGGATCAGTGATGGAGAATTATGCCGGATGCGGTTCATCATGTAACAGTCATAACCTAGGGTGACACAGAACTAGCTCCAGTTCATTGATATAATGTAGACATGTATTCCGAATATAGTCATACGTGCTTATGGAAAAGAACTTGCATGACATCTTTTGTCCTACCCTCCCGTGGTAGCGGGGTCCTTACGGAAACTAAGGGATATTAAGGCCTCCTTTTAATAGAGAACTGGAACAAAGCATTAACACATAGTGAATACATGAACTCCTCAAACTACGGTCATCACCGGTAAGTATCCCGATTATTGTCACTTCGGGGTTAACGGATCATAACACATAATAGGTGACTATAGACTTGCAAGATAGGTTCAAGAACACTCATATATTGATGAAAACATAATAGGTTCAGATCTGGAATCATGGCACTCGGGCCCTAGTGACAAGCATTAAGCATAGCAAAGTCATAGCAACATCAATCTCAGAACATAGTGGACACTAGGGATCAAACCCTAACAAAACTAACTCGATTACATGGTAGATCTCATCCAACCCATCACCGTCCAGTAAGCCTACGATGGAATTACTCACGCACGGCGGTGAGCATCATGAAATTGGTGATGGAGGATGGTTGATGATGATGATGGCAACGGATTCCCCTCTCCGGAGCCCCGAACGGACTCCAGATCAGCCCTCCCGAGAGGTTTTAGGGCTTGGCAACGGCTCTCTATCGTAAAACGCGATGATTTCTTCTCCCTGATTTTTTTCTCCCCGAAACTCAATATATGGAGGTGGAGTTGGAGTCGGAGAGGTAACAGGGGGCCCGCCCTAGGGGGGCAGGCGCGCCCCCCACCCTCATGGCAAGACGGTGGGCCCCTGGTCTTCATCTTTGGCAGGTATTTTTCTTATTTTCTGAAAAGTGTCTCCGTGAAGTTTTAGGTCATTCCGAGAACGTTTGCTCCTTAACATAAATAACACCATGGTAATTCTGCTGAAAACAGCGTCAGTCCGGGTTAGTTCCATTCAAATCATGCAAGTTAGAGTCCAAAACAAGGGCAAAAGTGTTTGGAAAAGTAGATACGTTGGAGACGTATCAACTCCCCCAAGCTTAAACCTTTGCTTGTCCTCAAGCAATTCAGTTGACAAACTGAAAGTGATAAAGAAAAACTTTTACAAATTTGCTCTTATTGTTGTAAATATGTAAAACCAGCATTCAAGTTTTCAGCAAAGATTATAACTAACCACATTCGCAATAATGCATAGGTATCAAGTATACTCATATCAATAGCATAATCAACTAGCGAGCAATAATAATAAAACTCGGATGACAACACTTCCTCAAAACAATCACAATATGATATAATAGGATGGTATCTCGCTAGCCCTTTCTGAGACTGCAAAACATAAATGCAGAGCACCTTTAAAGACCAAGGACTGACTAGACATTGTAATTCATGGTAAAAGAGATCCAGTCAGGTCATACTCAATGTAAACTAATAGTAATGAATGCAAATGACAGCGGTGCTCTCCAACTGGTGCTTTTTAATAAGAGTATGATGACTCAGCATAAAAGTAAATAGATAGGCCCTTCGCAGAGGGAAGTAGGGATTTGTAGAGGTGCCAGAGCTCGGTTTTGAAACAGAGGTGAATAATATTTTGGGCGGTATACTTTCATTATCAACATAACAACCAAGAGATGGCGATATCTTCCATGCTACACACATTATAGGCGGTTCCCAAATAGAATGGTAAAGTTTATACTCCCCCTTCCACCACAAGCATCAATCCATGGCTTGCTCGAAACAACGAGTGCCTCCAACTAACAAGAGTCCCAGGGGGAGTTTTGTTTGCAATTATTTTGATTTAGTTTGCATAAAGCATGGGACTGGGCATCCCGGTGACCAGCCATTTGTCTCGTGAGTGAGGAGCGGAGTCCACTCCTCTTGAGAATAACCCGCCTAACATGGAAGATACGGACAACTCTAGTTGATACATGAGCTATTCGAGCATACAAAACAGGATATTTATTTGAAGGTTTAGAGTTTGGCACATACAAATTTACTTGGAACGGCAGGTAGGTACCGTATATAGGTAGGTATAGTGCTCATGTGGAATAACTTTGGGGTATAAGGGATTGGATGCACAAGCAGTATTCCCGCTTAGTACAGGTGAAGGCTAGCAAAATACTGGGAAGCGACCAGCTAGAGAGCGACAACAATCATGAACATGCATTAAAATTAATCAACACCGAATGCAAGCATGAGTATATAATCCACCATGAACATAAATATCGTGAAGGCTATGTTGATTTTGTTTCAACTACATGCGTAAACATGTGCCAAGTCAAGAAACTTAAATCATTCAGAGGAGGATACCACCCTATCATACCACATCATAACCATTTTAATAGCATGTTGGTACGCAAGGTAAACCATTATAACTCATAGCTAATCAAGCATGACACAAGAAACTATGATCTCTAGTTGTCATTGCAAACATGTTTATTCATAATAGGCTGAATCAGGAACGATGAACTAATCATATTTACAAAAACAAAAGAGGTCGAGTTCATACCGGCTTTTCTCATCTCAGCCAGTCCATCATATATCATCATAATTGCCCTTCACTTGCACGACTGAATAGTGTGAATAATAATAATAATAGTGCATGTGCATTGGACTAAGCTGGAATCTGCAGGCATTCAATAAACAGGAGAAGACAAGGCAATATGGGCTCTTTTGTCAGATCAATAATAATGCATATAAGAGCCACTTCAACAATTTAATAATGGTCTTCTCCTATCGACCCCCAAAGAAAAGAAATAAAACTATTTACACAGGAAAGCTCCCAACAAGCAAAAGAAGAACATGAAATATTTTTGGGTTTTCTTTTTAATTACTACTACAAGCATGGAAAGTAAACTAATTAAAAGCTACAACTAATTTATTTGGTTTTTCATAAGGTTTATTAAACACACAAGAAGAAAGCATAAAAAGGAAAATAAACTAGCATGGATGATACAAAGAAAAAGTATGAGCACCGACATCTAGCAATGAGTGTGTGAACATAAATGTAATGTCGGTGGGAAATACGTACTCCCCCAAGCTTAGGCTTTTGGTCTAAGTTGGTCTATGGCCACGGCTGGCCTGGCGGATATCCATAATAATAGTTGGGGTCGTACTGCGATGAGGAAGAAGAAGGCTCCGATTGCCACTGGCTAACAATCATCTCCGGATCCCATTGGTAATTAGACTGTCTTGAAGGATCAAATTGTGGTTCCGGCTCTGGCTCCTCGGCTGGTGCAGGGTTCCGGTAGGCGTGGTTAGCCGTCAACGGAACAAGGTACGTGCCTACAGTCAAATCAAACAAAGAAGGAGCAGGCAAGGTAATAGTCTTAGGATGATGTTTATTAAAGAACAATTGATATTTAAGCTCTCCTTCCCTATTCTTAACAATAAAATCATGCACCACCATACTTTTATAATCTAGATAAACACGAGGCAGCACTTTTTCTTCCTTCTTAGCATGCCTAATAGGTATGTTAAAATGTGCAGCTAGGCGTGTAGCATAGATGCCTCCAAAGATGGGGCCCTTGGTACGGTTCAGACTTAACCGTTTGGCAATAATGTCGCCCATACTAAAAGAGTTATCACCATATAAACCGTGGTGCAAAATAATAATATCAGGGATACTCAGGTTTCCATAGTTTCCATGACCAATTAAGCAACGACTAGCAAATAATGCAAAATAACGCAAAACAGGAAAGTGAATGCTAGTGATTCGTGCATCGGAAACCTTCCTTGTTTCCCCTACAGTGATTGTGTCAATAAATCTCTCCACATCATCACGATGTGGTTCTTCTGTATTGCCCTCAAAAGGGACTAAACAAATCCGACAAAAATCATAAAGTGACATCTCCTTATGCTCATCATATAAATGAAACTCCACCATAGGTGGTGAGTTCCTAGAATGAAAATGAAAGTTTTGCACAAAGGTATTTGTGAGTAAGAGATACTGATCGCATTGGTCGTGGAGGAAAGTGGTGAGGCCTGCATTATGAGTCAACTCATGAAAATCTTCATAAATCTCGTCTGCTCTCAAGAAATCCTCGGAGGGCCATTCACACGCCCGAACCTCTGCGGTGCGCGGAAAATTATACTTAGGCTTCGGTGCCTTTTCCTTCGAGCTTTGGCATTGATGAGCCCCTCAATAATCTCCTCATCATTTTCTGAAAAATTCTGAAATTTTTAGTAACTTCAAAAATAAAAGTAAACCAAACTCAATAATATTGATAGCAACTACTCCTTCAAGTGCCTAGGGCCTATATCATGCATCAAAGCTACTTTTGACCATATAATTTTGACATGCAAGCTCAAGAACAGGGTCACCTAAGCAACACAAATTTGCAATGAATAAAGCACTAGAACAAAAACTAATTGGACCAATGGAGGAGTCACGTACCAAGGAACAATCTCCCCTAGCAGTTTTGTGAGAGGTGCTTTGAGCAAGGAGATCGAAAATGGCAGCAAGATGAGCTAGAACTCGTGCTTGAGCTGGATATTCGTGTTTGTGGGAGGAATATGAAGTGTGTGAGTGCAGGAATAAGTGGAGGAGGGCCACCGTGGGCCCACGAGGCAGGGGGCGCACCCTAGAGGGGTGGGCATGCCCTCCACCCTGGTGGCAAGGTGGTTGCCCCCTGGTGTGGTCTTTGTTCCATAAACCCTCAAATATTCTAGAAAAAATCATATTTAATTTTCAGGGCATTTGGAGAACTTTTATTTTCGAGGTATTTTTATATTGCACGGATAATCTGATAACAGACAAAAAAATATTTATTTTTATTTTACTTAATATAAATAACAGAAAGTAAAAGTGGGGTACAGAAGGTTGTGCCTTCTAGTGTCATCCATCTCATGATCATCAAAAGGAATCCACTAACAAGGTTGATCAAGTCTTGTTAACGAACTCATTCGAATAACATGGAACCGGAGAAATTTCGATTAACACTATGTTACCTCAACGGGGATATGCACACCCCCCAGTAATAACAATATCATATTACTTCTTGACACTATGAAGAGGAAATTCAAAACCTCCAAATATAATCGATGGAATTTTTCCAATAGAGTTGATACTATGAACTTGAGGTTGTTTCCTCGGAAAGTGTACCATATGCTCATTACCATTAACATGAGAAGTGACATTGCCTTTAGTGCAATTAATAACAGCCCCTGCAGTATTCAAAAAGGGTCTTCCAAGAATAATAGACATACTATCGTCCTCGGGAATATCAAGAATAACAAAGTCCGTTAAAATAGTAACATTTGCAACTACAACAGGCACATCCTCACAAATACCGACAGGTATAACCGTTGATTTATCAGCCATTTGCAAAGATATTTCAGTAGGTGTCAACTTATTCAAATCAAGTCTACGATATAAAGAGAGAGGCATAACACTAACACCGGCTCCAAGATCACATAAAGCAGTTTTCACATAGTTTCTTTTAATGGAGCATGGTATAGTGGGTACTCCCGGATCTCCAAGTTTCTTTGGTATTCCACCCTTAAAAGTATAATTAGCAAGCATGGTGGAAATTTCAGCTTTCAGTATCTTTCTTTTATTTGTAATAATATCTTTCATGTACTTCGCATAAGGATTGGTTTTGAGCATATCAGTTAATAGCATACGCAAAAAGATAGGTCTAATCATTTCAGCAAAGCGCTCAAAATCCTCATCATCTTTTTTCTTGGATGGTTTGGGAGGAAAAGGCATGGGTTTCTGAACCCATGGTTCTCTTTCTTTACCATGTTTCCTAGAAACGAAGTCTTTCTTATCATAACGTTGATTCTTTGATTGTGGGTTATCAAGATCAACAACAGGTTCAATTTCTATATCATTACCATTACTAGGTGGAGCATCATCATGAACATCATTATTAACATTATCACTAGTTTCAGTTTCATTACCAGGTTGTGTTTCAGCATCAGAAATAGAAATATCATTTGGATTCTCAGGTGTTTCAACAATAGGATCACTAGGAGCATGAAAAGTCCTATCATTTTTCTTTTTCTTCCTTTTAGAAGGACTAGGTGCATCTACATTATTTCTCTAAGAATCTTGCTCAATTCTCTTAGGTTGGCCTTCAGGATACAAAGGTTCCTGAGTCATTCTACCAGTTCTAGTAGACACTCTACCAGCATAATCATTATCTTTACTATTCAATTCATTGAGCAAATCATTTTGAGCTTTAAGTACTTGTTCTACTTGAGTGGTAACCATCGAAGCATGTTTACTAATAAGTTTAAGTTCACCTTTGACATTAGCCATATAATCACCCAAGTGTCCAAGCATATTTGAATTGTATTTTAATTGTCTACCAAAATAAGCATTAAAGTCTTCTTGTTTAGCCATAAATTTATCAAACTCATCTAAGCATGGGCTAGCAATTTTAGAAAATGGGATTATAGCTTTATCATATCTATAGAGAGAATTTACCTTTACTACCCATGTCAGGTTATCAAGACCATGAGTTTCTTCAATAGGTAAAGGATTTGGACTATATGTTTCTTCAACAGGCGGTAAATTAAGACCATGTATTTCTTCAATAGGAGGTAAATTCTTAGGCCATGTTTGGTTCAGCTTTTATCGATGGATTCCGCTCCCGCGCAGCCGAATCTAGACCAAAGGGCGAACCCAGCAGAATCCGATTCCAGAAATCCGCTGCCAAAATCTGAACCAAAAGCGGAAGTAGCCTAGGAAGTGCTTTACAAAATCTGATTCCGCTGCGGGCCAAAATCTGAAAAAGCTGTATCAGCTGGTTTGCCAAATGGCCTACATCTTTTTCACATCAGATTTTCCACATCTATTTTTCCATAGCAGTTTTTTACAGCTTCTTTTAGAAATCCACAGCCGGACCAAACAGGGCCTTAACACCTTCAGCTTTAATACCTTTTTCTTTCATAGATTTCTTTGCCTCTTGCATATCTTCAGGACTGAGAAATAGAATACCCCTCTTCTTCGGAGTTGGTTTAGGAATAGGCTCAGGAATTGGCTCTGGAGGTGTCCAATTATTTTCATTTGTCAACATATTATTCAATAGAATTTCAGCTTCATCCGGTGTTCTTTCCCTAAAAACAGAACCAGCACAACTATACAGGTAATCTCTGGAGGCATCAGTTATTCCATTATAAAAGATATCAAGTATTTCATTTTTCTTAAGAGGATGATCAGGCAAAGCATTAAGTAATTGGAGAAGCCTCCCCCAAGCTTGTGGGAGACTCTCTTCTTCAATTTGCACAAAATTACATATATATCCCTTAAAGCAGCTTGTTTCTTATGAGCAGGGAAATATTTAGCAGAGAAGTAATAAATCATATCCTGGGGACTACGCACACAACCAGGATCAACAGAATTAAACCATATCTTAGCATCACCCTTTAATGAGAATGAAAATATTTTAAGGATATAAAAGTAGCGAGTTCTCTCATCTTTAGTGAACATGGTAGCTATATCATTCAGTTTAGTAAGATGTGCCACAACAGTTTCAGATTCATAACCATGAAAAGGATCAGATTCAACCAAAGTAATTATATCAGGATCAACAGAGAATTCATAATCCTTATCAGTAACAAAGATAGGGGAAGTAGCAAAAGCAGGGTCAGGTTTCATTCTAGCATTTAGAGATTGCTTACTCCATTTATCTATTAATTTTTTAAGTTCAGTTTTATTTCTGCAAGCTAAAATAGATAAAGAAGCATCTTGATCAAAAACATAACCCTTAGGAATGGCAAGTGGTTCTTCATCATCACTTTCATCAGTATCATCAGATTCAATATTTTCTATCTCTCTAGCCCTAGCAAGTTGTTCATCAAGAAAAGCACTAAGTGGCATAGTAGTATCAGGCATAGAGGTGGTTTCATCATAAGTATCATGCATAGCAGAAGTGGCATCATCAATAACATGCGACATATCAGAATGAATAGCAGAAGCAGGTGTAGGTGTCGCAAGCTTACTCAAAACAGAAGGTGAATCAAGTGCAGAGCTAGATGGCAGTTCCTTACCTCCCCTCGTAGTTGAGGGATAGATCTTGGTTTTTGGATCTCTCAAGTTCTTCATAATGATAAGAAGATATATATCCCAAGTGACTCAAAGAATAGAGCTATGCTCCCCGGCAACGGCGCCAGAAAATAGTCTTGATAACCCACAAGTATAGGGGACCGCAACAGTTTTCGAGGGTAGAGCATTCAACCCAAATTTATTGATTTGACACAAGGGGAGCCAAATAATATTCTCAAGTATTAGCAGCTGAGTTGTCAATTCAACCACACCTGGAAACTTAATATCTACAGCAAAGTGTTTAGTAGCAAAGTAATATGATAGTGGTGATAACGATAGCAAAAGGTAAGAGTAGTAAAAGTAATATTTTTGGTATTTTGTAGTGATGATAGCAATAGGAATGGAAAAGTAAATAAGCGAAGAACAATATATGGAAAGCTCGTAGGCAATGGATCGGTGATGGAGAATTATGCCGGATGCGGTTGATCATGTAACAGTCATAACCTAGGTGACACAGAACTAGCTCTAGTTCATTGATATAATGTAGGCATGTATTCCGAATATAGTCATACGTGCTTATGGAAAAGAACTTGGACGACATCTTTTGTCCTACCCTCCCGTGGTAGCGGGGTCCTTAAGGAAACTAAGGGATATTAAGGCCTCCTTTTAATAGAGAACCGGAACAAAGCATTAACACATAGTGAATACATGGACTCCTCAAACTACGGTCATCACTGGTAAGTATCCCGATTATTGTCACTTCGGGGTTAACAGATCATAACACATAATAGGTGACTATAGACTTGCAAGATACGATCAAGAACACTCATATATTGATGTAAACATAATAGGTTCAGATCTGGAATCATGGCACTCGGGCCCTAGTGACAAGAATTAAGCATAGCAAAGTCATAGCAACATCAATCTCAGAACATAGTGGCAAGACGGTGGGCCCCCTGGCCTTCATCTTTGGCAGGTATTTTTCTTATTTTCCGAAAAGTGTCTCCGTGAAGTTTCAGGTCATTTCGAGAACGTTTGCTCCTGCACATAAGTAACACCATGGTAATTCTGCTGAAAACAACATCAGTCCGGGTTAGTTCCATTCAAATCATGCAAGTTAGAGTCCAAAACAAGGGCAAAAGTGTTTGGAGAAGTAGATACGTTGGAGACGTATCAGATACATGTAATCCATACTCGAACCAAAATTGATCTATCAAACATGCATACTCATATGAATTCATGCACATCTATGTTATTTAATATGTAGATATTACTGATCCATACATTTTAGTAGAACATAATTTGGTTAAAAAATTTCGATTTCAACCTTAAGATTTCGAGATCGTCGTATTTGTAAATCATATTATACATATAAAGGAGCAGAATTCTTTGTTGTGCTTTTGAAAGTATATATAAAAATGATGTATATAGAATGTAATTCCAATTGAAAATGGGTCCCGCCCAAAAAAATAGAATACAAACGAGATTCGAATTGAGTTGGCATGGTAAATGTGCACTCTGCAAATTTTGAACGAAGCGGGGAAAGTCGCAGTAACCGCCCGAAACCAAAATCTGCGAGATGGAAATCACTACTGCCTATCCCTGCCACGCAAAGCCTATCTGCTGGATTTCTATAGGTTTCGATAGGGGTAGGTTTGTAATTTCACCCAAATGTGACGTAATTGCCTCTCACCCGGATTCATACACGGTGGGCGCCAAAACACAATGTGTCCTCGGCCGAAATCGACTCCCTCCCTGATTCATATTCATACACGATGGGCGCCAAAAACAAACTCTCATCGGCAAATATTCGGTGTATGCGAGATTACCGTCCTATCCCCAACCGACTAATGTTGTTGTGATGTAGTAGAAATTTGAAACGGGGGCTAAGTTTGTAAATTTCCTCGCATTTGAGACAAGCGCGCCCTGAATACATGGTTCCCCCTTCCTCTCTACCTCCCTTTTCCCCATTCATACTCCGTGGGCGCCAAAACACCCTCCTCCGTCCGCCGCCGTCCGCCGCCCCATCCACCGCCGTCCTCCTCCACCATGCTGGAGCTGATACCCCGACGCCACCGTCCATTACAAGAGATCGACCTCCTAGATCGTCTTGTCCACCGCGCCCCGCCGCCACCGTCTAACCTCCTAGATCTGCTTCCACGCCGCCGACAGCCATCGCTACCGCAACACTGTCAAATTCTCAGCAGATGCGTACACGGTGCCACACCAGAGGCGGTACTCTGTGGTATCCACTCAACTTATTTATCACAGCAAGAAAATAGATTGCCACTGCTTTACTCTGATTTCTTATCTTGGTTGCGAAGTTGCCTTTGTCCGGTTTGCACCTTCAGATCCGCCATGGCACGCTCAACACTATTCTCCCAATGCTTATGGTTTTCCCCTTTTATATTCCACACTAGTTAAATCACAGTAGACTAAATTTGAAAATTGGGTCAGTCGATTTTTCAGAGCTCGCCGGAGTTCGCCGGTGCGATCGAAGGGGCTTGGGTGGTTGTGGGGCCTCGCCGAACATAGAAAACTCAACGCGGGTGGGGGTTGGGGCGGGGGTGGGGGTGGCGGAGGAACAGAGGCGGTAGGGGCCAGTGGTCCGGCTGGCAGCCCGTGCGGTGTTCTGTATGGGAAGAATCAGAGACGAGGAAGATGAAGGGTTAGGAGACGTAGGATATTCATCCAACCGCCTGAAATGGTCGAGAGACAGCTGGGAGTTGCATTCTTAATGCGCTCTAGTTCATCATGTGTGGGCACTGCGCAACCAACATTTTATTATCCAAAATCTTCTTCTTCTTCTTCTTTACCATGTTCCTCTTCCGTTCTTCTTTAACATGTACTCTCTCCGTTCCTTAATACAAGTCTTTGTATAGATTCCACCATGGACTACATATGGAGCAAAATGAGTGAATCTACACTCTAAAATGTATCTTGATACATCTGTATGTGATCCATAGTGGAAATCTCTACCAAGACTTATATTTTGGAATGGAGGGAGTATGATTGTAGTACAGTATGTTCCTTGTACTGAAGATGAGAAGGGACATTTGCAGTGTAGAGGTCTATATGGTCGGTTGTGATGGACACTTTGAGCCTCTTTGATCCGTAGGATCTTGTAAACATAGGAATAGGATTTGTAGTGGCCTGCACACTTGAATCCTATAAGAATAGCAAGGAAATGCGGGGAGCTATGTCGCCTTTGAGAGTTACACTGATATTAACAGTACCGCACCTTCACTTGAAGAGAGCTGGTATCCGAAGCCTTTCTAGTCGTACCGGCAATACTAGCACATATATTCTAGCAAGTTCCACTTTGCTGATTTTACTCTGATGCTTAAGGTTTTCCCGTTATATCTACACTATGATATGCGTAGCTGCTTTGTGTCGCACTAGCAGCAGTCCACTCTTGAAGCTAAACACTGCAATGACTTACAAAATTGGCACCAAGGCATTGAGTGCCATTCTGGATGCAATGAAACTCATACGCTCCCCACCTGTTGATTCTTGTTCAGAATATGATCCTAATGACTATTCTAACCTCGAGGAGTCAAAGGCAGATGGCCTGTCCTGTTCACCCATCAAGGTGCCTGTTCTAATTTGGCAATGTTTTATTGATTGCGGGTATCTTGCATATGTTGTCTTGCATTTCTTCTACTTTGTTGCACCGCCATCTGCTTAGTTTACTCATCATATATGTCGAGATGCCATGGCCATCCATTATCAATACATATTCCATCTGTCATCATACCATGTTTTTCCACTCAAATGATGTTCTTGTGCACCAGACATCAAAAAGGAAGAGGGTGATTGCCGAACCTGAAGGAGCACCAGCAAAGTCCTTGAAAAACGTGGTGGTGCCGGAGAAATCAGACAACACCCCACTTATATTGGTTGTACAAGTAGTGACACAAAACGTAGGACCATCTCCAGCAGACTATACCCATACTTCACTGGCCACACCACTAGCCCCACCACACAGGACCTGCACTCCAGCAAAAGGTATATCGATTTCATTTGCCATAGCACCAGCTGTACCACAGAAAGATCCCACTCCAGCAAAAAGTACATCAAGTCCACCGGCCGAAGACCTATCCCAACTGCAGAGACGGCCAATTCATGCAGATTGGAATCCCATTCCATTTATTCCCAATTTAAAAGACAATGCTTTCAATGTTGTTAGGGACTACGTGCATATATTCCCATCATGGGAAGATTATTGTGAAGACAAACACCATTTTCACATCTTCCTATCCAACTTACGTGTAAGTGCTATTATTCATGGTTATTATTTTCCTGTTTTCTGCTGATTGAACACATCAATGATTTACATTACATTGTTGTAACTAGGCGAGGGTCAATCTGGATAGTCATGACAAGAAAAGCTTGCTTGTACTTTTCAAGGAAGCATTGCAGCAGTATCGGTGTTACCTGAGGAAATCACACTTTGATGGCAAGTCTATAAACGAATTTCCGGTGAATTCTCCTATGCTAAATTTAGAAGACATTGAATGGAAAAACCTTGTTATGCACTGGTCTTGTTCCCAGGATGAGGTACTGTCTATGAAATCACATGACAATTTGAACTTCTACTTTTCCGCATGTGCCTTACGGATCTTTTTTGCAGGAAATCTGCTCGGAGAAGAATTCTGGTTTGACAAGAACGACAGGATATCGCAAATATGTTGCCCACTGCTTTGCTCTTGTTAGTACCTGTTGTCCTGTATCACTGTACTTGCATACATGCCTGGTTCATTATGTGATAGCAGTATGCATGATAGCTTGCTTATCAATTGTTCGCTCCAAATTATCTGATCTATATGAATGGTTACATTAGTGTAGAATATATCCAATGCCAATGTTCTTTTAGCTCTGCGTTGTTCTTGTAAGTACATGATGTCCGTTATCAGTGTACTTATAATGACAGGTAGTTGTTCATGTACCATCACTCTACAGCTTATTTTCCTTTGCCCTCCATTTTCTACACATCAGATCTATATTTACTCTTACCATAAGGTTGGTACTGTAGAAGTTTAGCTGTGCATTGCTCTTGGCTGTACCTTTTGCCTGTATCGCTGCACTTACATTTATAGCTACTTGGTTATGTAGGATTACTCTTCATCTTATCTTAAATATTCTCCATTTTTCGTATATTATCTCATCTATATTTACTCTTAACAAAATGTAGAATAAAGGCAATGCTTTTGAAGAAGATTCTGTGGTAAACTTCTTGAATTGCCCCCCCCATTAGCAAGGACAAGGTCTTTATAGAGCCTGTCTTCACCAATAATGTAAGTTTGTCCATCTCAAGCCTTCAAACTTTGTTGTATATATTTGGTTAGGCATGACTGCAACAGCTGTTTATTTTTGATGTTTGCATCAAATTGCTTGTTTAAAGTTTATTATGTAGTTCATAAACAAAAGTTTGTCCTTTCTCAATTTAAGTTTTCAGTTGTACAACCAACTTCCTTCTTCATACCATGTAAATTAAACTATATAGAGCAAGTGATCTTCTTTTGCACTGCATGTATGCTTCTGTTCTTCATTCGTAATCCAGTGGTGTGGTGAACCTACCCACTACAGCACAATGTCATATTCTGCAATGTCTTAACTATGAACAATGTCATATCATTCTACTATTATTTAAATCGTCTCTTTATTTGCCAATCTGAAATGGTATAAATTGACAACACACTAACCATTGATACTTATGAGTTCTTGATCTGTAATCCAGTGGTGTCGTGAAGCTGCCAACTCCTTCACAATGTCATTTCCTGCCATGTCTTGACCTGAACAATACCATATTGTGTCACTTTATCCGTCAGTAAGAAATGTGATGAATTGTCAGCACTGATACTTTTATGTGCAAAACCTGTCATCTGTCTGCTCGTTTATCTTTCTGAGTGAGGAAGATATAAGTGTTGAACAAGCGCAGTTTCATCATCTTGCTCAACTGCTTGCGCTGCAGCTCCCCAGCAGGGCTAACCTTTCTTGAACTCTATTGAAGTGCTGTCGGTTTTGTATATTATTTTGTCGGTGTGTTTATTTGCACTGGTGGTGATCTTTGATGCCTAGTGTATGTAATCTGCTGTCTGCTTGTGCTTTATTATCATAGTGGCAAACTTTGATGCCCAGTGGATGTAATATGCCGTAAGTTCTTTATTATACACTCTAGGTTTTTTCTTATTCACGATCCTGCAGTTATTTTACTGTATATATATCCTGTCTTCACAGTAAACCGGCCAAACTGTAAAATTACGGTACTGTAACGCCCGGATAATTAGGCTACAGTAAAACTCTTCTAATGATGTCTTGTCATCCGTGTTACTATTGCTAATCAAGTGGTAGTTCAAAATCATTGCAAATTCAAAATATGAATTAGTGACAAACACCCTAAGTTTTCAAAAGTCAAAGCGAAAATGTTCGGGGGTTGCCAAATATTGCACTGGTAATTATGGTGAAGCAAACACCTTTTTATAAAATGCCTAAATGCCCTAAAACTAAATAAAACAGACAGGGAAAATAAATAAAAGAAAGAAATTACAAAAAAAAAGACAAAAAAAGGGGGGAAGCCCCCTGGACCAGGCAGCCCAAACCACCCGCACGGCCACCGCCCATGCCCCCTGGCCCGCAGCCAGCCTGGCCGGCCCAGCTCCTCGCCCCACACCCCTCCCTTCCTGTTCCTCGGATGCGCGCCGCTACAGGGCGCGGTCGCCACCGGACCCGCTCGCCGGCGACGGGGGAGGATAAGGCCGCCACGGCCCCCTCTCGGCCTCGTCAGATCCCCTTCCCCCGCACAGATATTTTCTCCGCCCCTCCAGATCCACCGCGCCTCTCCCCCCTCGTTCCCCTTGCATCCGGACGCCACCGACGCCATGGCTCCGGCCTAACCACGGCCACCGAGCCCGCCTCACCGCCCCACGGTGTCTCCAAGGGCCGCCGTCGTCCTCTCCCTCGTCTGGCGCAACCCGTTGGAGACCGGAGTCACCGCAATGCCCCCCGACGCCGCCGTCTTCTTCCTCTGCTCCGACAAACGTCGCCGCCGTTCTTCTTCATCTCCGTCGACGCCCCTGCAGCTACTAACCCATTCACCGACCATCGTGCGTGCCGCTAGGTGAGCTGCCTCCCTCCTCCGCCCTCTAGCTCCCCTAGCTCGCGCGGTAACTAGCTCGTCATCGTGCCCGGGCTCCGGTCGCCGCGGTGTACCTCGCCGCCGTGGACCCATCCGCCGTCACGCTCGTCCGAGCTCACCGTTGTGCTCCTGGGGTACCTAGGAGCCCAACGCGCCTACGAATGCTCCCTCCCGTGCCTCCTAGCGCCGTCCCCAATGAGCGCCCGAACGCGTCGCCGCCTGCGCTCGTCGCCGGCGTGCTTCCGGTGACCAAATGGTCACGGGACAGCGCCCGTTGCATTCGCCACCTAACGCATGCCTCGCCTGGCCTCTCAGTTCGCTCGCTAGCGGGCTGCGTCGAAGTTTCCTCTTGCGTCCGACTCCGGCCGTCCGCCGATGAGCTCGCCGCGCTCGAATCCGGTCACCCCTGCCGCCACAATCATCACCGTTGGACGCGGCACAGCCGTAGCTCTCGAACGCGCCCGAAAACTCGACGAACGGTGCCCTGTAGGTGTTTTCTGGCCACCTCCCGAGCCGCACCGCTGCGTTTTGCCTCGCCGGCGTAGTTCCGGCGCCGTCCGCCGACGTGGCTAGGCGGGCCCCACCCCTGGGTCACTGCCAGCGGGCCATGGGGGCCCCGTTGACTGGGTTGACCCAGTCAACATGCTGACTGGGCAACCCAATGGCACTGACATGCGGGCCCCATGCCATAAAAGAATAAAAACAAATAGATAAACTGCTAATTAATTAAATTAGTTAATTAAAACATTAATCTCTCACTGACTGCTAGGACCCGCACACTAATTAACCCATTTAATTAGTTTTAGAATTCTGTTAATGTCCCTGAAAATGACATGTGGATCCCACTGGACCCACCTGTCTGGTTTGACTGGTCAACTGGCTAGTTGACCTGCTGGCATCACTCTGATGTCATGCTGACGTCATCATTCACTGTTATGGATAATGTTGGAATTAAATAACTAATTAAAATCAGAAAATGATTTAAATGTTTAGAAAATCATATCTTTTAATCCGTAACACGGATGAAAATACTTTCTACATGAAAGTTGCTCAGAACGACGAGACGAATCCGGATACGCAGCCCGTTCATCCGCCACACACCCCTAGCATACCGAACACGCAACTTTCCCCCTCCAGTTCACCGGTCCGAAAACGCGGAACACCGGGAATACTTTCCCGGATGTTTTCCCCCTTCGTCGGTATCACCTACTACCGCGATTGGGCACACCTAGCATCGTTACTTGTCATGTCATGCATCAATATGCATCTGTTTGCATGGTATTCATTGTTTCTTCCCCCTTTTCTCTCCGGTAGACTACGAGACCGACGCTGCTGCTGCCCAGTTCGACTACGGTGTTGACGACCCCTCTCTCTTGCCAGAGCAACCAGGCAAGCCCCCCCCCCCTTGATCACCAGATATCGCCTACTCTTCTCTATACTGCTTGCATTAGAGTAGTGTAGCATGTTACTGCTTTCCGTTAATCCTATTCTGATGCATAGCCTGACATTGTTGCTACATCTGTTGATACCTTACCTGCAATCCTAAATACTTAGCATAGGATGCTAGTTTATCATCATTGGCCCTACATTCTTGTCAGTCTGCCTTGCTATACTATTGGGCCGTGATCACTCGGGAGGTGATCACGGGTATATACTATACATACATACATACTATACAGATGGTGACTAAAGTCGGGTCAGCTCGAAGAGTACCCGCGAGTGATTCACGGATTGGGGGCTGAAAGGACCTTTGTCCTGACGACCCTCTGTGTGGATCTTTGTGGCGGAGCGACAGGGCAGGTTGAGACCGCCTAGGAGAGAGGTGGGCCTGGCCCTGTTCGGCGTTCGCGGATACTTAACACGCTTAACGAGATCTTGGTATTTGATCTGAGTTGGTTACGAGCCTATACGCACTAACCATCTACGCGGGAGTAGTTATGGGTATCCCGGCGTCGTGGTATCAGCCGAAGCACTTCAGATGTCAGCGACGGAGCGGTGCGCGCCGGATTGGACTGGAACGCCTGCTAGGCTAGGTCTGCTTCCGGCCGCCCACGCAACGTGCAAGTGTGCTCAGGGCGATGGGCCCAGACCCCTGCGCGCTTAGGTTTAGACCGGCGTGCTGACCTCTCTGTTTTGCCTAGGTGGGGCTGCGACGTGTTGATCTTCCGCGGCCGGGCATGACCCAGGAAAGTGTGTCCGGCCAAATGGGATCAAGCGTGCTGGGTAAGTTGGTGCACCCCTGCAGGGAAGTTAATCTATTCGAATAGCCGTGATCTTCGGTAACAGGACGACTTGGAGTTGTACCTTGACCTTATGACAACTAGAACCGGATACTTAATAAAACACACCCTTCCAAGTGCCAGATACAACCCGGTGATCGCTCTCTAACAGGGTGACGAGGGGAGGATCACCGGGTAGGTTTATGCTATGCGATGCTGCTTGGAGATGCTACTTGGAGATGCTACTTGGAGATGCTACTTGAAGATGCTACTTGGAGGACTTCAATCTACTCTCTTCTACATGCTGCAAGACGGAGGCTGCCAGAAGCGTAGTCTTCGACAGGATTAGCTATCCCCTTCTTATTCTGGCATTCTGCAGTTCAGTCCACTGATATGGCCCTTTACACATATACCCATGCATATGTAGTGTAGATCCTTGCTTGCGAGTACTTTGGATGAGTACTCACGATTGCTTTCTCCCCCCTTTTTTCCCCCTTTCCTTCCTTTCTGGTTGTCGCAACCAGATGCTGGAGCCCAGGAGCCAGACGCCACCGTCGACGACGACTACTACACTGGAGGTGCCTACTACTACGTGCAGGCTGCTGACGACGCCCTGGAGTAGTTTAGGAGGATCCCAGGCAGGAGGCCTGCGCCTCTTTCGATTTGTATCCCAGTTTGTGCTAGCCTTCTTAAGGCAAACTTGTTTAACTTATGTCTGTACTCAGATATTGTTACTTCCGCTGACTCGTCTATGATCGAGCACTTGTATTCGAGCCCTCGAGGCCCCTGGCTTGTATTATGATGCTTGTATGACTTATTTATGTTTTAGAGTTGTGTTGTGATATCTTCCCGTGAGTCCCTGATCTTGATCGTACATGTTTGCGTGCATGATTAGTGTACGATTGAAACGGGGGCGTCACAAGTTGGTATCAGAGCCGACTGCCCGTAGGAATCCCCCTTCCACACTCCTTGGCCGAAGTCGAGTCTAGTCACTACAAAACTTTTACTAACATGGCTGTGAGCCTTACGGGCCCACGTCGCCATTGGGTGGTACTAGGATCTTTTACTCCTCGACCTTTACTCTGGGACTCTGAATTCTTTTCTACTCGGGTTAAACGAATTTACTAACTATCACTAGGATCCCGTGACCCCATTCACCCCAAAGTTGGATAAAGCCATAGTATTCTTTGGAATAGTATTTTGGACGGTTTCCACACTGTCATTGACTCCCTTGAAACATCTTTGTTTTCAGATGGAACCCACGAGGCAGGTCGTCCGCCACACGACGGCCATTGGTGCCTCGGGATCACCTGCCGTGCTAGCTGAGATGATGACCTATCTGGGTTATCGCTGGCACCCTGAGTACACCGTCTTTGAGGAGTACCAGGACTTTAACCAAGAGCAGTACCGAGCCATCGTCCACCTCTACTCTCGGGAGTATGACTCCACTACTGTGCTACACACCGCACATGGTGTTGGGGTGACTAGCGATATGGCAGTCCACGATGCTGCTCATGCTGCTCTAACACGTCTTCGTGGAGAGTATCAGGCATTGGACACTTCCCCTTTCAGGCACATTCCTATCGCATCTGACGTTGGTGCGGAGGGATACTACACTGCCGCCTACTCTACCGTCACCGAGAGCCCTTCCACCATCAGCGCCTGGTTCTGCATGCTGATGGGCTGGACCGAGCTAATAGAGCTCTTCGCCACGAGTTGTACACCACTCGTCAGCACCTTTACAGGGCTCTAACGCTGTTGCACCCCTTCGTCCGGTCTGGACAGCTGCCGCGTCCTGCGATCTACCCAGCCAGGACCGTGATGCCCCACGGTGTCGGATGGCCAGAGGTGGGAGGCTACTCTCCCGCACTTGGTCCTCTTCTACCACCTGAGCGTCGGGTTCTACACCAGAGTATCCACGGCCCCCAGGCCACTGACGTGGGGGACTATCCGTTGCCTCACTACCAGCTGTCAGGTTACAGCTACCTTCACGGTACCTCCTGGGACTGATGTAGTCTTGCTCATTAGTATTAGATGCATTCGCGAGCCTGCGTGCCGCCTATAATGACTTAGTCTATGTACTGAACTCTGTGTACTGAACTCTATGTCCGACCCCTTTTGTAAGTTATGCCGACTATCTATGTGGTATCTGTCGTGCTCCTTTCATTATGCATGTTTCATCATGAATGACTCTTGTCTATGCAAATTTCTCAATACTGAACTACCCCTGTTATATATTAACAGGATGGTTAGACCAGCTGGTCGTGGTCATGGTGGCAACTTCCCACCACCGCCTGAGTACATGGCTGGTATGATCCAACAGCTTGAGATGAATCGCCAGTTCATGGAAAACGTGATGGCTCAGTTTCCTCGCCCCAATATGAACCAGCATCCAAACACAACAACTCTGCAGGATTTCATACGCCTCAACCCAAGTGTGTACCGCAGCTCAACCCAGCCACTGGATGCTGATGACTGGCTCCGTGACATCACCTATGAGATGGAGTCTGCTGATGTAGCCCCTGCCAGCTATGTCACTTTTGCTTCCTTCTTTCTAAAGGGACCCGCAGCGCAATGGTGGGACAGCCACAGGCGTACTCTGCCAGTTGGGACAATCATCTCCTGGCCAGACTTTCAGGCTGCCTTCCGTGCCCGCTTCATTCCTCAGGGAATCATGGACAGGCAGAAGCGTGAGTTCCGCAACCTCACACAGGGCAACAAAACTGTGGAAGCTTATCAGCGGGAGTTTCTGGACTTATCCCGCTATGCTGAAGAAGACATTGCAACTGATGCTCGCAGACAGGAGAAGTTCCGTGAAGGCCTTCAAGCTGACATCAAGCTCGCACTTCTAGTGCATGACTTTGCCGATTTCGCCACCTTGGTGAACAAGGCCATCAATGTCGAGACTGGTCTGCAAGAACACCAGAGCTCTCAAAGGCGCAACCGTGACACGGGCTCATCTTCGGGCCCGCCCTCGCAGAAGCGTAAGATATGGATCCCGAACAGCATGTACCGTCCAAATGCACCTACCCCAAGGCAGTCTTATGCTGCACCTCGTCTGCCGGCTGCTCCAACTAGGCAGCCAAGGCTTCCAGCTCCACCACCCCGAGCTCTTGCTCCCACTCCCAATAATGGTATGTGCTTCAGGTGTGGTCAGCCAGGACACCATGCTCGGGAATGCAACCAGAACCAGAATCAACTGGCCCTTCCAGCAGCTGGTCGTGGTAACAACCAGCCCCGCAACAACAATGCCAAGTCCTATGGTCGTGTTCATGCCAACCACGTTGATCTGAACGAAGCTCAAGACCAGCCTGCTACTGTGATGGGTACACTCCTCGTAAATTCAGTACCTGCATCTATTTTATTCGATACAGGTGCATCGCATTCATTCATGTCAGAAGATTTTGCATGCTTGCACGACATTAAATGTGAGGACATGAATGCTTCACTATTAGTACACACTCCTGCGGGCCAATGTCGAACCTCCATGATTTGCAACGACGTCCCTGTAGAAATCGAAGGACTGGAATTCCTTGTCTCTCCCATCGTACTGAAGTCCTGTAGCATTGATCTCATTCTGGGAATGAATTGGTTAAAAGCGCATACTGCTTCTATCGTTTGCGCCACCAAGACTGTCCATCTGCTACACCCTTCTGATGAAATAATAAGCTACAATGCCCATCTGGTTAAGAATGCCGAGGTAAGGCTCTATGCATTGAATGCATTGAACGCCGCACCACTCGAGGGCATTGAAAACATTCCCGTCGTGCGTGACTTCCTCGACGTCTTTCCAGAAGAACTCCCAGGGATTCCCCCTGCTAGAGCTGTCGAATTCGTCATCGACTTGAAACCAGGCACCACTCCTATAGCCAAGCGACCCTACAAGATGCCGCCGCATGAACTCCTTGAGCTTAAGGAGGAAATCGATAAATCTCTTCGAAGTGGTTTCATTCGCCCAAGTTGCTCTCCTTGGGGAGCACCTTCTCTCTTTGTCAAGAAGAAAGATGGGACAAACCGATTGGTCCAAGACTACCGTCCTATAAATCAAGCTACCATTCAGAATAAGTATCCTCTTCCTCGGATCAATGATCTGTATGATCAACTGGCTGTTTCATCAGTGTTCTCTAAACTCGACTTGAGGTTGGGTTACCACCAGATCCGTGTTCGTGAGGAGGATATCCCCAAGACCGCCTTTGTGACTCGTTATGGTTCATACGAGTACACCGTCATGTCTTTCGGCTTAACCAATGCTCCAGCCACCTTCTCTCGCCTGATGAACTATATATTCATGGATTACCTCGACAAGTTCGTCGTGGTTTATCTGGATGATATCCTGATATTTTCCAAGAATGAAGAAGAACATGCTGAACATCTTCGTCTTGTGCTGGAAAAGCTACGAGAGCATCAACTATATGCCAAGTTCTCCAAGTGTGAATTCTGGCTTCCCGAAGTAACCTATCTCGGGCATGTCATCTCTAAGGATGGTATTGCCGTCAATCCTGAACGAGTTCAGGCTATTCTCGATTGGACTCCTCCGAAGAATGTCAAGCAAGTCAGAAGTTTTCTCGGTCTCGCCAGCTATTGCCGTCGATTCGTCGAGAACTTCTCCAAGATTGCCAGGCCTCTGACTAACCTGTTGCATAAGGGCGTCAAGTTCCAATGGACAGATAAATGTTAGGAAAGTTTCCAGGCACTCCAAGACAAGTTGACTTCTGTCCCAGTACTAGCTCCTCCTGATACTAAGAAGGACTTCATCATTTACTGTGACGCTTCCCGTCAAGGATTAGGCTGTGTCCTAATGCAAGAGCGCAAAGTGGTTGCTTATGCCTCTCGGCAATTGCACCCTCACGAAGAGAACTACCCAGTTCACGACCTCGAACTTGCTGCTGTCATTCATGCGCTAAAACAGTGGCGACATTACCTACTCGGTAATCGTTGCGAGATCTTCACTGACCACCAAAGTCTGAAGTATCTGTTTACTCAGCCAGACCTGAACCTCCGTCAGCAGAGATGGATGGAGACTGTTGCAGACTTTGATTTGGGTATTTCCTATACACCAGGCAAGGCTAATGTAATGGCTGATGCCTTGAGCCGCAAGTCTTACTGCAACCACCTCCAGGTTCACAAAGTTCAGCCCTCACTCGTTGAAGAATTCAGAAAGCTGAACCTCCATATTGTTCCTCCGGGTGCACTCGCTCCCCCTCCTCCGAAGTTACGCAAGATGAACCTCCATGTTGTTTCCAGGGGTTCTCTCAATACCCTGGTTGCAAAACCAGATCTTGTGGACACCATCAAATGGATACAGAAATGTGACGATGAAGTCGAGAGGATTAAACGTTATCTCGCAGAAGGAAAGCCCTCATTCTTCACTGTGGATGACGCAGGCACCCTATTCTTCAAAGGTCGCCTAGTGGTACCGAGTAAGAGGGAAAACCTGAATCTGACTCCAAAAGTTATGAAAGAAGCTCATGATACGCCTTTGTCTATTCATCCCGGTAGCACCAAGATGTACCAAGACATTCGTCAGAGATTCTGGTGGTCTAATATGAAGCGAGACATTGGTCGTTATGTTGCTGAATGTGACGTTTGCTGTCGTATCAAAGCAGAACATCAAAGGCCTGCTGGAACTCTACAACCTGTCTCTATTCCTGAATGGAAATGGGACCATGTTGAAATGGACTTCGTCACTGGATTTCCCAAATCGCAGAAAGGTAATGATGCTATTCTTGTCGTCATTGACCGGCTTTCTAAAGTTGCACATTTTCTGGCAGTCAAAGAAACGATCACTGCTAGTCAGCTTGCAACGCTCTACATGTCCAGAATTGTTTCACTTCATGGTATTCCACTGGTTATCAGTTCGGACCGTGGCAGCTTATTCACTTCAAGATTCTGGGCAAATTTTCAAGAAGCTATGGGTACTCACTTATCTTTCAGTACTGCGTTTCATCTGCAGTCACAAGGGCAAGTTGAACGTGTCAACCAAGTTCTCGAAGACATGCTTCGAGCTTGTGTTATTTCCTTCGGCAAGAAATGGGAGGAATCTCTCCCGTATGCTGAGTTCTCTTATAATAATAGCTATCAAGCTAGTCTGAAGATGGCCCCCTTCGAAGTGTTATATGGACGAAAGTGCTGAACCCCTCTGAACTGGTCAGAAACTGGGGAACGTCCACTCTTCGGTCCGGATATTATCCAACATGCCGAAGAGCAAGTCCGCATTATTCGCGAGAATCTCAAGACTGCTCAGTCACGCCAAAAGAGTAATTATGACCGTCATCATAAAGACATGGTCTATCAACCTGGCGAAAAGGCCTATCTTCGAGTTACACCAATGAAGGGTGCTCACCGCTTCGGGATCAAGGGCAAGCTAGATCCTCGCTATATTGGCCCATTCACTATTCTCGAGAGGCGTGGAAAAGTGGCATATCAACTGGAGATTCCGCCGAACCTTTCTCAGGTTCACGATGTGTTCCATGTATCACAGCTCCGTTGTTGCTTCAAGGACCCGATCCGAGGAGTGGATCATGAAGTGCTCGAATTGCAACAGGATCTCTCCTATAAAGAGCATCCAGTCCGCATTCTCGATCAAGCTGAACGCCGCACACGCCAGAAGGCGATCAAGTTCCTCAAAGTCCAGTGGTCGCACCATTCTGAAGATGAAGCCACTTGGGAACGTGAGGATCGCCTGCGTGATGAATACCCCGCACTGTTTCCTTCTACCTCCTAAATCTCGGGACGAGATTTCTTGTAGTGGAGGAGATTTGTAACGCCCGGATAATTAGGCTACAGTAAAACTCTTCTAATGATGCCTTGTCATCCGTGTTACTATTGCTAATCAAGTGGTAGTTCAAAATCATTGCAAATTCAAAATATGAATTAGTGACAAACACCCTAAGTTTTCAAAAGTCAAAGCGAAAATGTTCGGGGGTTGCCAAATATTGCACTGGTAATTATGGTGAAGCAAACACCTTTTTATAAAATGCCTAAATGCCCTAAAACTAAATAAAACAGAAAGGGAAAATAAATAAAAGAAAGAAATTACAAAAAAAACAAAAAAGGGGGGGAAGCCCCCTGGACCAGGCAGCCCAAACCACCCGCACGGCCACCGCCCATGCCCCCTGGCCCGCAGCCAGCCTGGCCGGCCCAGCCGGCCCAGCTCCTCGCCCCGCACCCCTCCCTTCCTGTTCCTCGGACGCGCGCCGCTACAGGGCGCGGTCGCCACCGGACCCGCTCGCCGGCGACGGGGGAGGATAAGGCCGCCACGGCCCCCTCTCGGCCTCGTCAGATTCCCTTCCCCCCCGCAGATATTTTCTCCGCCCCTCCAGATCCACCGCGCCTCTCCCCCTCGTTCCCCTTGCATCCGGACGCCACCGACACCATGGCTCCGGCCTAACCACGGCCACCGAGCCCACCTCACCGCCCCACGGTGTCTCCAAGGGCCGCCATCGTCCTCTCCCTCGTCTGGCACAACCCGTTGGAGACCGGAGTCACCGCAACGCCCCCCGGACGCCGCCGTCTTCTTCCTCTGCTCCGACAAACGTCGCCGCCGTTCTTCTTCATCTCCGTCGACGCCCCTGCAGCTACTAACCCATTCACCGGCCATCGTGCGTGCCGCTAGGTGAGCTGCCTCCCTCCTCCGCCCTCTAGCTCCCCTAGCTCGCGCGGTAACTAGCTCGTCGTCGTGCCCGGGCTCCGGTCGCCGCGGTGTACCTCGCCGTCGTGGACCCATCCGCCGTCACGCTCGTCCGAGCTCACCGTTGTGCTCCTGGGGTACCTAGGAGCCCAACGCGCCTACGAATGCTCCCTCCCGTGCCTCCTAGCGCCGTCCCCGATGAGCGCCCGAACGCGTCGCCGCCTGCGCTCGTCGCCGGCGTGCTTCCGGTGACCAAATGGTCACGGGACAGCGCCCGTTGCATTCGCCACCTGACGCATGCCTCGCCTGGCCTCTCAGTTCGCTCGCTAGCGGGCTGCATCGAAGTTTCCTCTTGCGTCCGACTCCGGCCATCCGCCGATGAGCTCGCCGCGCTCGAATCCGGTCACCCCTGCCGCCACAATCACCACCGTTGGACGCGGCACATCCGTAGCTCTCAAACGCGCCCGAAAACTCGACGAACGGTGCCCTGTAGGTGTTTTCCGGCCACCTCCCGAGCCGCACCGCTGCGTTTTGCCTCGCCGGCATAGTTCCGGCGCCGTCCGCCGACGTGGCTAGGCGGGCCCCACCCCTGGGTCACTGCCAGCGGGCCATGGGGGCCCCGTTGACTGGGTTGACCCAGTCAACGTGCTGACTGGGCAGCCCAGTGGCACTGACATGCGGGCCCCATGCCATAAAAGAATAAAAACAAATAGATAAACTGCTAATTAATTAAATTAGTTAATTAAAACATTAATCTCTCACTGACTGCTAGGACCCACACACTAATTAACCCATTTAATTAGTTTTAGAATTCTGTTAATGTCCCTGACAATGACATGTGGGTCCCACTGGACCCACCTGTCTGGTTTGACTGGTCAACTGGCCAGTTGACCTGCTGACATCACTCTGATGTCATGCTGACGTCATCATTCACTGTTATGGATAATGTTGGAATTAAGTAACTAATTAAAATCAGAAAATGATTTAAATCTTTAGAAAATCATATCTTTTAATCCGTAACACGGATGAAAATACTTTCTACATGAAAGTTGCTCAGAACGACGAGACGAATCCGGATACGCAGCCCGTTCATCCGCCACACACCCCTAGCATACCGAACATGAAACTTTCCCCCTCCGGTTCACCGGTCCGAAAACGCGGAACATCGGGAATACTTTCCCGGATGTTTTCCCCCTTCGTCGGTATCACCTACTACCGCGATTGGGCACACCTAGCATCGTTACTTGTCATGTCATGCATCAATATGCATCTGTTTGCATGGTATTCATTGTTTCTTCCCCCTTTTCTCTCCGGTAGACTACGAGACCGACGCTGTTGCTGCCCAGTTCGACTACGGTGTTGACGACCCCTCTCTCTTGCCAGAGCAACCAGGCAA
>NC_041392.1:274992557-275035643 GCF_002162155.2 Triticum dicoccoides | reverse complement strand
CGCCTACTCTTCTCTATACTGCTTGCATTAGAGTAGTGTAGCATGTTACTGCTTTCCGTTAATCCTATTCTGATGCATAGCCTGACATTGTTGCTACATCTGTTGATACCTTACCTGCAATCGTAAATACTTAGCATAGGATGCTAGTTTATCATCATTGGCCCTACATTCTTGTCAGTCTGCCTTGCTATACTATTGGGCCGTGATCACTCGGGAGGTGATCACGGGTATATACTATACATACATACATACTATACAGATGGTGACTAAAGTCGGGTCAGCTCGAAGAGTACCCGCGAGTGATTCACGGATTGGGGGCTGAAAGGACCTTTGTCCCGACGGCCCTCTGTGTGGATCTTTGTGGCGGAGCGACAGGGCAGGTTGAGACCGCCTAGGAGAGAGGTGGGCCTGGCCCTATTCGGCGTTCGCGGATACTTAACACGCTTAACGAGATCTTGGTATTTGATCTGAGTTGGTTACGAGCCTATACGCACTAACCATCTACGCGGGAGTAGTTATGGGTATCCCGGCGTCGTGGTATCAGCCGAAGCACTTCAGACGTCAGCGACGGAGCGGCGCGCGCCGGCTTGGACTGGAACGCCTGCTAGGCTAGGTCTTCTTCCGGCCGCCCACGCAACGTGCAGGTGTGCTCAGGGCGATGGGCCCAGACCCCTGCGCGCTTAGGTTTAGACCGGCGTGCTGACCTCTCTGTTTTGCCTAGGTGGGGCTGCGACGTGTTGATCTTCCGCGGCCGGGCATGACCCAGGAAAGTGTGTCCGGCCAAATGGGATCAAGCGTGCTGGGTAAGTTGGTGCACCCCTGCAGGGAAGTTAATCTATTCGAATAGCCGTGATCTTCGGTAACAGGACGACTTGGAGTTGTACCTTGACCTTATGACAACTAGAACCGGATACTTAATAAAACACACCCTTCCAAGTGCCAGATACAACCCAGTGATCGCTCTCTAACAGGGTGACGAGGGGAGGATCGCCGGGTAGGTTTATGCTATGCGATGCTGCTTGGAGATGCTACTTGGAGATGCTACTTGGAGATGCTACTTGAAGATGCTACTTGGAGGACTTCAATCTACTCTCTTCTACATGTTGCAAGACGGAGGCTGCCAGAAGCGTAGTCTTCGACAGGATTAGCTATCCCCTTCTTATTCTGGCATTCTGCAGTTCAGTCCACTGATATGGCCCTTTACACATATACCCATGCATATGTAGTGTAGATCCTTGCTTGCGAGTACTTTGGATGAGTACTCACGGTTGCTTTCTCCCCCCTTTTTCCCCCTTTCCTTCCTTTCTGGTTGTCGCAACCAGATGCTGGAGCCCAGGAGCCAGACGCCACCGTCGACGACGACTACTACACTGGAGGTGCCTACTACTACGTGCAGGCTGTTGACGACGCCCTGGAGTAGTTTAGGAGGATCCCAGGCAGGAGGCTTGCGCCTCTTTCGATTTGTATCCCAGTTTGTGCTAGCCTTCTTAAGGCAAACTTGTTTAACTTATGTCTGTACTCATATATTGTTGCTTCCGCTGACTCGTCTATGATCGAGCACTTGTATTCGAGCCCTCGAGGCCCCTGGCTTGTATTATGATGCTTGTATGACTTATTTATGTTTTAGAGTTGTGTTGTGATATCTTCCCGTGAGTCCCTGATCTTGATCGTACACGTTTGCGTGCATGATTAGTGTACGATTGAAACGGGGGCGTCACAGGTACATAATCGGGCCGTCATGCAATCACGATGTAGGTTGGGCCTAAAACATGCCGAACAGCTCACGGGCCGGCAGCAGCCCGAAATGAACCCCGACCCATGATTGTGCGAATCAAATCACGGGCTTTTAACAGGCCAAAATTGTCTCAGTCCTTGTTTGGCCCAATCAGATATCGGCTGCGAGCAGGCCGGATGCAAACCGGGCCATAGTTAGGCCCAACTATATGATGGGCTTTTAACAGGCCGAAATTATTATAGGGCTGAAATGTTAAACGGGCCCTTAACAGGTCAAAACTAATATCAGGCCGAATTACTAAGTGGGCCTTTAGCAAGTGGGCCCAAAAGCATAGTGTCCAATTGACGGGCCGAATCTGATATGGGCCATAATTGAGCCCAAAGCCTCTTAAAGGGCCGGACCTGATCTGGGCCGTAATTTGTCCCAGAACGTGGTAGGCTTTTAACGGGCCGGATCTCATATGGTCCACTATTAGGCCCGGAGCGTGGCAAGCCATTAATGGACCGGATCAAATATGGGCCGACATGTGGCCCAAAACATGGCAGCCAGTTAATGGGCCGGCCTACTAGGGTCCTCAAAATCTTGTGGGCCTACAGCTGGGCCGACCCATTAATGTCGGTGAAATCTCGTGGGCCTTTACATGGGCCGGCCCATTATGGCACAGAAAAATCTTGTGGGCCTTTACCTAGGCCGGCCCATTATGGCCCGCAAAATCTTGTGGGCCTTTAGCTGGGCCAGCCCATTATGGTCCGCAAAATCTTGTGGGCCTTTAGCTGGGCCGGCCCATTATGGTCCGCAAAATCTTGTGGGCCTTCAGTTGGGCCGACCCATTTAAACTTGATGGGCCGGTCCATGTGTCAACATATCATAGGCGCGTCTCGCCCATTAGATGAGTGACACCTGTGCCAACACGGACCTGACACATGTCTCCTCCAGCCAATGATGATTTTACACGTGGAAAATCCCCATTGGTCGGGGCTGTTAACGGGTTATCGGATCCAAAACCCGACCCGATAGCTTAACGGCGTTCCGTTACGGTGGATGCCACGTGTCGGTCACCCTTGACGAAAGCACTTGTGTGACGCGCGATTTATCGTCATGGAAGTGGACACTTCCATGATGATAATTTTGGTAATGTCATGGAACACTTATACGACAGCACATGTATGACTATCTTGATTCTGTCATAAAATCGTCATGGATGTACATGCATGACAAAAAACGCCCCTACTGTGACAAACACGTATCATCACGGAAGTGTTTTTTTGTAGTGTTAAGAATAAAGTAATAGCGAGTTTTCTCATCATTAGTGAACAGGGTGGCTATATCATTTAATTTAGTAAGATGTGCCACAACAGTTTCAGATTCATAGCCATAAAAAGGATCAGATGCAACCAAAGAAATTAACTCAGGATCGACAGAGAAATCATAATACTTATCGAAAATAAAGATAGGTTAAGTAGCAAAAGCAGGGTCATATTTCATTCTAGCATTCAAAGATTTTTCTTTAAGCTTAGCTAATAATTTCTTAAGATTAGGTCTATCATTGCAAGCTAAAAAGTCTCTAGTAGTTTCTTCATCCATAACATAACCCTTAGGCATAACATGCAATTCATATCTAGGGGGAGAATCTTCATCATCACTTTCATCAATATTATCAGTTTCAATAATTTCATTCTCTCTAACCCTAGCAAGTTGTTCATCAAGAAATTCACCAAGTGGCACAGTATTATCAAGCATAGAAGTAGTTTCATCATAAGTATCATGCAAAGCAGAAGTGGCATCATCAATACCATGCGACATATCAGAATGAATAGTAGGAGTAGGTGTCGCAGGTTTACTTAAAATAGAAGGTGAATCAAGTGCAGAGCGAGATGGCAGTTCCTTACCTCCCCTCGTAGTTGAGGGAAAAATCTTGGTTCTTTTATATTTCAAGTTCTTCATAGTGATGAGCAGATATAAATCCCAAGTGACTCAAAGAATAGAGCTATGCTCCCCGGCAACGGCGCTGGAAAATACTCTTGATAACCCACAAGTATAGGGGATCGCAACAGTTTTCGAGGGTAGAGTATTCAACCCAAATTTATTGATTCGACACAAGGGGAGCCAAAGAATATTCTCAAGTATTAGCAGCTGAGTTGTCAATCTAGCCACACCTGGAAAACTTAATATCTGCAGCAAAGTATTTAGTAGCAAAGTAATATATATGGTAGTAGTGGTAACGGTGGCAAAAGTAACAGTAGCAATTTTGTAGTGATTGTAACAGTGGCAATGGAAAAGTAACTAAGCAAAGATCAATATAAGAAAAGCTTGTAGGCAATGGATCAATGATGGATAATTATGTCGGATGTGATTCCTCATGAAATAGTTATAACAAAGGGTGACACAGAACTAGCTCCAGTTCATCAATGTAATGTAGGTATGTATTCCGAATATAGTCATACATGCTTATGGAAAAGAACTTCCATGACATCTTTTGTCCTACCCTCCCGTGGCAGCGGGGTCCTATTGGAAACTAAGGGATATTAAGGCCTCCTTTTAATAGAGTACCAGACCAAAGCATTAACACATAATGAATACATGAACTCCTCAAACTACGGTCATCACCGGGTGTGGTCCCGATTATTGTCACTTCGGGGTTACCGGATCATAACACATAGTAGGTGACTATTGACTTGCAAGATAGGATCAAGAACTCACAAATATTCATAGAAACATAATAGGTTCAGATCTGAAATCATGGCACTCGGGCCCTAGTGACAAGCATGAAGCATAGCAAAGTCATAGAAACATCAATCTCAGAACATAATGGATACTAGGGATCAAACCCTAACAAAACTAACTCGATTACATGATAAATGTCATCCAACCCATGATCGTACAGCAAGCCTACGATGGAATTATTCACGCACAGCGGTGAGCATCATGAAATCGGTGATGGAGGAAGGTTGATAATGGCGATGGCGATGGATTCCCCTCTCCGGAGCCCCGAACGGACTCCAGATCAGCCCTCCCGAGAGAGATTAGGGCTTGGCGGCGGCTTCGTATTGTAAAACGCGATGAATCCTTCTCTCTGATTTTTTTCTCCCTCAATGTGAATATATGGAGTTGGAGTTGAGGTCGGTGGAGAAACAGGGGGCCCACGAGGTAGGGGAGCACCCCCACCCTTGTGGACAGGGTGTGGGCCCACTGGCCTTGATTCTTTCGCCAGTATTTTTTATATATTCCAAAAATATTCTCCATTAATTTTCAAGTCATTCCAAGAACTTCTATTTCTGCACAAAAATAACACAATGGCAATTCTGCTGAAAACAACGTCAGTCCTGGGTTAGTTCCATTCAAATCATGCAAGTTAGAGTCCAAAACAAGGTCAAATGTGTTTGGAAAAGTAGATACGTTGGAGACGTATCACCGACCTGATCACGCATGAAGGCCCTCTGATCGGGATCATAGCCAGCAGCCGGCGTCAACGCCCTGGGGCCGTCCTGGCTGTGTGTCTCGTCGGGATCGTAGCCAGCGGCCGGCGCACCGCCCTCGAAGATGAGGTTCTGCCTGTTGTCCTCATTGACGGCAGACGACATTTCCTCTAACAGGTTGCGGGCCTCCGGTAGCACGTCGGCCGGCATCTATAGCGCGCGTTTCCTCGCGCTACCGGCCGCCGGGGTGGCATTGAGGTCGATGGGCGCGGGCGCGGGCGTGGAAGGCGCGACCACGCTCACGTCGGGTGAGCACTCCCAGAGAGGCGGGAGGCCTGTGGGTACACATGGAAGCTGGGCACCGGGTTGCAAGCCGACGCGTAGGGCGAGTCAGGCAGCATCATTCGAGGAAACGTCGATGAGCCGGTGCTGGGCATGGCGACATCGGCGTTGAGGAGGCCGTGCTGGCCAGGGTTTAACCCTAGCATGTAGAGCGCCTCCCTCGTTGTTGTCGCGACGCAAGCATTGGTGACCTCCTGCTGCGCGGCGGCTGCGACGGGGGCCTGCGCGGCGGCCTCATCTCTCGTGTCCGCAGCGTGCCTCCGGTCCTTCCTGTTGGCCGACTCCCTTACCCGTAGTGTGGGCGTCAGTGGCTTCTTTGGCTTGGCCACGGCAGCGGTCTTGCGCGGGGCACGAGGCTTGCCTTTCCCGGCGGGGTGGGGGCACCGGACGAGGCGAGGGAGGCGAGGCCGGCGGCGGCGTCGAGGTCGGTGGCGTCCTCCATGGCGGAGCGCGCGGGCAGGAGGGGTTTTGGGGGAAAATGGGGGAAAATGGTGGTGGCTACCACCGACCGCCGGGCCCGGGGAAAGGAGTAGGTGCACGCGCGCGTCCGTCTTGTGTCCGCGCCGACGCAAATCCGGCTCAAAAACGGGCCGGGAATGGGTCGGCAGGTGGACGCCAAGCGGACGCGCGTCCGTTTGGCTCGGTGTGTTGGGCCGACTTTTGTGTCTGCGCCGACCCAAACAGACGCCAGCGGACGAAATGGGTCGCCCCAATGGAGTTGCTCTAACTAATAAAATATTAAGCGCGTGTCATAGAAATATATTGTTGGATTCACATTTGAAGATAGTTTCCAATAGCTAATCGAGTGGCTTTAGAAGCCTGTGTACAAGCTCGTAACGAAGGGCGCGATCTTGCTCGCGAAGGTAATGAAATTATCTGAGCAACTTGCAAATGGAGTCCTGAACTAGCCGCAGCTTGTGAAGTATGGAAGGCGATCAAATTTGAGTTCGAGCTGGTAGATACTATTGATTAATTAGATAAAACTAAAGATAAAGAAGGTAAAAATAAAAAAGATTTTTTTGATGATATGCTTTCAAGTTAGTTAAACCTAAGGTCAAAATTTAACACAAAACACGATGGGGACCAATAAACCAGGACAGAGGTAGTACGGCCCAATGTTGATCACTGCCGCCCATTCCGGCTGCAAATCGATGCACGCTTGAAATGGAGAAAATTACACATTTCGTCCTGAACTCTCTGACTCACTACGATTTGGTCCTGCAACTCAAGAAATGCTACAGTATAATCCTTATACATGTGAATAGTGAATACGTAACACTCTATGGTCCCCTTGATGGTCGAGTGCCCTAGTGCCGCCATGCACCCCCTGTGTGTCAGAATCTTCTTGCGGTCACCCCCCTGCCATTTTTGAATAATAACTCGCGCTCCACCCCTCCGTCAACGATATCATTTTGCTGCTTGGTCCTTTCTGACCGTGCACATTTCGTCCCCCAGCCCCACCTAGCTGATGAGTTCATCTTGCTCGAAGATGATAGTGTCGAGCGACGGTGCAAGATGATCATTGATGCTACTTGGAGCGGATAGGCTCGCGCGCGGGCCATCTAGCGCGTCTTGGGCTGCATTCTCGCCGCCCGCCGACTCAATTCATGCGATTTGGATACGGTGGCCTGGCGATGGACCCCTCCCACAGTATAGTGAGCTCCAATGAAGCTCAAAATCCGTCGATTTCGTTCACTTGGACTCAATGTAGAGCACTTGGCCTTCCTTAGTTTAGTTTTTATCAACATGCATGGCCGATTGGAGCTTGTATGGCTAGGGTTTGCTTTGCTGCATTGGTGGATGCCCTTTGGAATATCTATGCATAATATAATAACATGAGACAAGAAATCCAAGTGAAGACCTTCAATGATGTGCAGACATGTGCCAGGCAGTGGTCAGTGAAACCATTCACTTCCAAATTCATAGGTGAGAGTATTTGGAGAAGTTAAGAGCAAATGACAAGATGTCATTAAATAATTTAGGAGCACTTATTCAGGAAGAGTGGAACATGGAAGTGGGGAAGCAAAATCTTTGTAGAGCATGGAGGCATGCACAGGGGCGGAGCTAGGATTTTGATATAGGGGGGGCCAAGTTGAGTTGATAAAAGAATTGTCTAGAGCGAAAAATAGCTACCATAATACTATAATAATATGTCACTTTGAGGCCATTAAAACATGTATACATTTGTATTAGTTTAAATTTGGCTCTACCATTATCAATAAGATGAAAAAAATTAACAATTTCATCCAAAGCGAACTTAACTAGTAATTTTTTTCCAACGTAGATTTTCATACAATACCGAAGAAATCGTCTCCTATTTGACGACTCTTAAAAAACTAACCAAGCTTTAGAGTGTTTGAGAGCGCTTTCTGATATATACTCACAACTGCCCAAGGCCCCGAGTGCAAGTTTCAGAAATAGCCACACAACACAAACAAAAGAACCAAATCTGATGTATAATTTTGACACATCAAGAACTAAAATCTGATGTATAATTTCAACATGTACAAGAACTAAAATCTGATTTATAATTTTGAAACGTATAGGAACTAAAATCCATTAGCATCACAACAGAAGAATTGAGAGAGATCAATACAGTAATCTCCAATGCTATTGCTAACCTTGGGTAATTCCTTCCGGACTGAAGAATTGCGGACGGCAGCCTGAGGCATAGCTCTTCTTCCCATCGCGGCACACATGCGCTTTCAATCTAATCACAGAGGCAGTGAGGGGCGGCGGTAGCAAGGGCGAGGGGGGAGCGGAGGCGGCAGTTGGAGCGTAGGGTTAGGAGCGGCAGCGGCGCAACGCTAATCACACAGAAGAGGCTAATTACGCAAGGGCCTGGAAGCCATCTGTCCAATCGTGGGCTGTCTCATGGGCTTTTTCTTCTTTTCTCATTTTACGCTTGTGATGGGAGGGGCCGAGTACGTGCAATTATACGAGTTTTCGCTAATTAATCACTACCTATTAAGCGTTCCTTCCATCGTTAGGGGGGGCCAGGCCCCTGCTCGCCCCCCCCCCCCTTGTCTCCGCCACTGGGCATGCATTAAACATTATATATGGAGATGAAATTGTACAGTACAACAAGTTATGGGACTATGTTGTAGAGTTGAGGAGATCAAACCCCGGGAGCACTTTTTTGCTGGATATTGATCATCATGGCCAATTCAACAAGTGTTATTTCTCATTTGATGCCTGCAAGAGAGGGTTTCTATCAGTCTACAGGCCTATGCTTTTCTTGGATGGATGTCACTTGAAGACTAAATTTGGAGGGGTTTTGCTAACTACAATTGGGATGGACCCTAATGACTGCATATATCCAATAGCATTTGTTGTGGTTCATATAGAGAACACTAATGGATGAAAGTGGTTCTTGCAAGCTCTCAAAAAAGACCTTCGTATTATCAACACCAGTGATTGGTCCATAATGTTCGACAAGCAGAAAGTAAGCTTATTTGTTTTGTCCACATTATTTTTTAGCACTGTCTTTTTTCCTTTCAAATAGAAAGTCACTAACTTGACTTTTCTCAACCAGGGTCTAATTAAGGCAGTGAATACACTATTTCTTGACTTTGAACATAGATTTTATGTAAGACACATGCAACAAAACTTTGCTAAAATTTTCAAGGGGGAAATACTAAAAAATCAGCTATGGAGATGTGCTAGAAGCACATCTAAAGCTCAATGGAGGGAAAACATTGGACATCATGCTAGTTTTGAATAAAGCTTCTTATGATTGGTTAGAGGAGCTTAATCCTAAAACATGGGTTAGGGCCTATATGCAGTCATTTCCCAAATGTGATGTACTGTTGAACAACAATTATAAAGTGTTCAACAAATGGATCTTGGATGCAAGAGAGCTCCCACTAGTGCGCATGATACATAGGATAAAAGGACAGTGCATGGGAAGACACTACTCTAGACAACAAGAGTGCAAGAAGTGGACAGGTACCATATGTCCAAAAGCGAGAAAAAGATTGATGAGGCATGTGGAAGCAGCAAACACTTGTACTGTAGAGCGGGTTGGACATGGAGTGTTTGAAGTTCAGGATAGGAAGTTGCAGTTTAAGACATACATCATTGCTAAGAAATGCAGTTGCTATAGATGGAATCTGTCTGGTGTGCCTTGTTGTCATGATGTTGTAGCATTTAGACATGATCAGATCCCACCTGAGTCTATGGTGCACCTTGCAACTCAGTTTCAACACTCACCAGGGCATATGAGCATAGTATCATGCCTTGCAAATATGTTAGTTAGTGGAACAAGACAAATGGACCCCCATCAAACCTCCTCCTATTAAGAAGAAGAAGAAGAAGAAGAAGAAGAAGAAGAAGGGAAGGAAGCAAACAAACAGGAGGCAACAACCAGAAGAGAAAGATGGTAGAGTGGGCAGAAAGCTAGAGAGAGATGGAACAATTATCCATTATAGCTATTGTGGGCAACCATGGCATAACATAGGGGGGGTGAAATGACTTCAAGCTTGCGCTGCAACCAAAAAAATCCAAGAAGAGAAAGTTAGGGCGGATCTTGAAGTTTCATCTTCTTTAGAGGATGAGAACTTGACAACCATGGGCTTATTCACCTAAAAAGTAACCTATGAAGCAAAGGGCATTTCTACATTAATCCAAGAGGTATTAGAAATGTTCAATTATATGTTAGCCATTTCTATTTAGTTCAGTGAAATGAGCCAAAAGTATTTCTCTAAAGAGCATGAATAGCGAGTCTGAAGTACCAGAAGAAGGGGCTCCAACACAAGATTTTCCTAAACTTGGATTCATTGTAGCCACCTATTGTGCATACCACAGTTGCCAGTGTCAAAACTGGCAGACCTCGGGGTAGGGGGTCCCGAGCTGTGGATCTAGGATAAATAGGGAATAAGGGACGATGAACATAGTGTTTACCCAGGTCCGGGTCCTCTCGAAGAGGTAATGCCCTACGTCCTGCTTGATTATATTAGATGTATAGTATGGTTTACAGAGTAGATATACCTCAAGATCGGCATGAGCTAAACCCTAAAGAGGTGAGGTGATGAATGTAGCTCTAGGCCTAAAGACTACAACCATCAATTTATATAGACACCTGTAGGGTTAGGGTTACCGAAGATAGATTCCAATAAGGAATTAAAGATATTCTGCACCTTCTTGACTTGGAGGGCACACCACGGCTTCATAGATCTCCTGTCACTATATGGCTCCATGATACGTCTCTGTCGTATCTACTTTTCCAAACACTTTTGCCCTTGTTTTGGACTCTAACTTGTATGATTTGAATGGAACTAACCCGGACTGACGTTGTTTTCAGCAGAATTGCCATGATGTTGTTTTATGTGTAGAAAACAAAAGTTCTCAGAATGACCTGAAACTCCAAGCGATATCTTACAATAAATAATAAAAAATCCTCACCAAAGATGAAGACCAGGGGGCCCACACCCTTCTCACGAGGGTGGGGGGCGCCCCCTACCTCGTGGGCCCCCTGGAGACCCCCCGACTCCAACTCCAACTCCAACTCTATATAACTGCTTTCGGGGAGGAGAAACTAAGAGAGAAGAAATCATCGCGTTTTACGATACGGAGCCGCCGCCAAGCCCTCAAACCTTTCGGGAGGGCTGATCTGGAGTCCGTCCGGGGCTCCGGAGAGGGGGATTCATCGTCGTCGTCATCATCAACCATCCTCCATCACCAATTTCATGATACTCACCATTGTGCGTGAGTAATTCCATCGTAGGCTTGCTGGACGGTGATGGGTTGGATGGGATTCACCATGTAATCGAGTTAGTTTTGTTAGGGTTTGATCCCTAGTATCCACTCTGTTCTGAGATTGATGTTGCTATGACTTTGCTATGCTTAATGCTTGTCACCAGGGCCCGAGTGACATGATTTCAGATCTGAACCTATTATGTTTTCATAAATATATGAAAGTTCTAGATCCTATCTTGCAAGTCTATAGTCACCTATTATGTGTTATGATCCATTAACCCCGAAGTGACAATAATCGGGATACTTACCGGTGATGACCATAGTTTGAGGAGTTCATGTATTCACTATTTACTAATGCTTTGTTCCGGTTTTCTATTAAAAGGAGGCCTTAATATCCCTTAGTTTCCATTAGGACCCCGCTGCCACGGGAGGGTAGGACAAAATATGTCATGCAAGTTCTTTTCCATAAGCATGTATGACTATATTCGAAATACATGCCTACATTACATTGACGAATTGGAGCTAGTTCTGTGTCACCCTATGTTATGACTGTTACATGATGAACCACATCCGACATAATTATCCATGATTGATCCAATGCACACGAGCTTTCCATATACTGGTTTACGCTTATTTACTTTCCCGTTGCTATTGTTACAATCACTACAAAATACAAAAACATTACTTTGCTTTCATTACTATTTTGTTACCATTACCATCACTATCATATTACTTTGCTACTAAACACTCTGCTGCAGATACTAAGTTTCCAGGTGTGGTTGAATTGACAACTCAGCTGCTAGTACTTGAGAACATTCTTTGGCTCCCCTTGTGTCGAATCAATAAATTTGGGTTGAATACTCTACCCTCGAAAGCTGTTGCGATCCCCTATACTTGTGGGTTATCAAGACTAATTTCTGGCACCGTTGCTGGGGAGCATAGCTCTATTATTTGAGTCACTTGGGATTTATATCTGCTGGACACTATGAAGAACTTGAGAGATCCAAAAACCAAGATCTATCGCTCAACTACGAGGGGAGGTAAGGAACTGCCATCTAGCTCCGCACTTGATTCACCTTCTGTTATGAGTAAGCTTGCGACACCTACACCTACTTCTGCTATTCATTCTGATATGTCGCATGATATTGATGATGCTACTTCTGCTATACATGATACGTATGATGAAACTACCTCTATGCCTGATACTACTATGCCACTTAGTGATTTTATCGAGGAACGACTTGCTAGGGCTAGAGAGATTGAAAATATTGAATATGATTATGAAGATGAAAGTGATGATGAAGAATCACTTGTTATTATTGAGGGTTATTTATTTGATCAAGATGCTTCTTTAGCTATTTTAGCTTGCAAAGATATTTATGAACTCAAAAGGTTATTAGCTAAATGGAATAAGAAATCTCTAAATGCTAGGATGAGACCTGACCCTGCTTTTGCTACTTCACCTATCTGTGTTGCTGATAAGGACTATGAATTCTCTGTTGATCCTGATATAATTACTTTGGTTGAATCTGATCCTTTTCATGGCTATGAATCTGAAACTGTTGTGGCACATCTTACTAAATTAAATGATATAGCTACCCTGTTCACTAATGATGAGAGATCCTGCTACTTTTATATCCTCAAAATATTTCCGTTCTCATTAAAGGGTGATGCTAAGATATGGTTTAATTCTCTTGATCCTGGCTGTGTGCGTAGTCCCCAGGACATGATTTACTACTTCTCTGCTAAATATTTCCCTGCTCATAAGAAACAAGCTGCTTTAAAGGAAACGTACAACTTTGTGCAAATTAAAGAAGAGAGTCTCCCACAAGCTTGGGGGAGGCTTCTCAAGTTACTTAATGCTTTGCCTGATCATCCTCTTAAGAAAAATGAAATACTTGATATCTTTTATAATGGACTAACCGATGCTTCCAAAGATTACCTGGATAGTTGTGCTGGTTCTCTTTTCAGGGAAAGAACACCGGATGAAGCTGAAATCTTATTGAATAATATGTTGACAAATGAAAATAATTGGGCACCTCCTGAGTCAGCTCCTGAGCCAGCTCCTGCTCCAACTAATGATCCTATTCCTAAACCAACTCCAAAGAAGAGGGGTATTCTATTTCTCTGTCCCGAAGATATGCAAGAGGCAAAGAAATCTATGAAAGAAAAAGGTATTAAAGCTGAAGATGTTAAGAATTTACCTCCTATTGAAGAAATACATGGTCTTAATTTACCGCCTGCCAAAGAAACATATGATCCTAATCCTTTATTTATTGAAGATCCTCCAGACCTCGATAACCCGACACAAGTAGTAAAGGTAAATTCTCTCTATAGATATGATAAAGCTGAAATCTCTCCTGCTAAAATTGCTAGTCAATGCTTGGATGAGTTTGATAATTTTATGTTTAAACAAGAAGACTTCAATGCTTATTTTGGTAGGCAATTAAAACAAGATGCTGATATGATTAAATACTTGGGTGATTATATGGCTAATATTAGAGGTGAACTTAAACTTGTTAGCAAACATGCTTCTATGGTTACCACTCAAGTAGAACAAGTACTTAAAGCTCAAAAAGAATTGCTCAATGAGATGAATAGTAAGAAAAATGATTATGCTGTTAAAGTGGCTACTAGAACTGGTAGAATGACTCAGGAACCTTTGTATCCTAAAGGCCACCCTAAGAGAATCGAGCAAGATTCTCAGAGAAATAATATTGATGCACCTAGTTCTTCTAAAAAGAAGAAGAAAAATGATAGAACTGTGCAAACTTCTAGTGAACCTATTGTTGAACCACCTGATAATCCAAATGATATTTCTATTTCTGATGCTGAAACTCAATCTGGAAATGAACATGAGCCTAATGAAAATGTTAATGATGATGTTCATAATGATGCTCAACCTAGTAATGATAATGATGTAGAAATTGAACCTGTTGTTGATCTTGATAACCCACAAACAAAGAATGAACGTTATGATAAGAAAGACTTTGTTGCTAGGAAACATGGTAAAGAAAGAGAGCCTTGGGTTCAGAAACCCATGCCTTTTCCTCCCAAACCATCTAAGAAAAAGGATGATGAGGATTTTGAGCGCTTTGCTGAAATGATTAGGCCTATATTTTTGCGTATGCGATTAACTGATATACTCAAAACCAATCCTTATGCTAAGTACATGAAAGATATTATTACAAATGAAAGAAAGACACCAGAAGTTGAAATTTCCACCATGCGTGCTAATTATACTTTTAAGGGTGGAATACCAAAGAAACTTGGAGATCCAGGAGTACCTACTATACCATGCTCCATTAAAAGAAACTATGTTAAAACTGCTTTATGTGATCTTGGAGCCGGTGTTAATGTTATGCCTCTCTCTTTATATCGTAGACTTGACTTGAATAAGTTGACACCTACTAAAATATCTTTGCAAATGGCTGATAAATCAACTGCTATACCTGTCGGTATTTGTGAGGATGTGCCTGTTTTAGTTGCAAACGTTACTATTTTAACGGACTTTGTTATTCTTGATATTTCCGAGGACGATAGTATGTCTATTATTCTTGGAAGACCCTTTTTGAATACTGCAGGGGCTGTTATTGATTGCACTAAAGGCAATGTCACTTTTCATGTTAATGGTAATGAGCATGCGGTACACTTTCCGAGGAAACAACCTCAAGTTCATAGTATCAATTCTATCGGGGAAAAATCCATCGATTATATTTGGAGGTTTTGAATTTCCTCTTCCTACTGTCAAGAAGAAATATGATATAATTATTATTGGGGATGTGCATATCCCCGTTGAGGTAACCTAGTGTTATTTGAAATTTCTCCGGTTTCATGTTAATCGGAATGAGTTTGTTAACAAGACTTGATCAACCTTGTTAGTGGATTCCTTTTTGACGAGCATGAGATGGACGAAACTAGAAGCACAACCTTCTGTACCCCACTTTTACTTTCTGTTATTTATTTGAAATAAAATAAAAATAAATAATTTCCTGTCTGTTATCTGATTATCCGTGCAATATAAAAATACCTCGAAAATAAAAGTTCTCCAAATGCCCTAAAAATTAAATATGATTTTTATAGAACATTTGAGGATTTATGGATCAAAGAACACACCAGGGGGGCCAACCACCTTGCCACGAGGGTGGAGGGCGCGCCCACCCCCTAGGGCGCGCCCCTGCCTCGTGGGCCCACGGTGGCCCTCCTCCACTTATTCTTTCAGCCACACACTTCATCTTCCTCCCCCAAACACAAAAAACCAGCTCAAACCCGAGTCCAAGCTCGTTTTGCTGCCATTTTCGATCTCCTTGCTTAAAGCACCTCTCACAAAACTGCTTGGGGAGATTGTTCCTTGGTATGTGACTCCTCCATTGGTCCAATTAGTTTTTGTTCTAGTGCTTTATTCATTGCAAATTTTTGCTGCTTAGGTGACCCTATTCTTGAGCTTGCATGTCAAATTTATATGGTCAAAAGTAGTTTTGATGCATGATATAGGCCCTAGGCACTTGTAGGAGTAGTTGCTATCAATATTATTGAGTTTGGTTTACTTTTATTTTTGAAGTTACTAAAAATTTCAGAATTTTTCAGAAAATGATGAGGATTATTGAGGGGCTCATCAATGCCAAAGCTCGAAGGAAAAGGCACCGAAGCCTAAGTATAATTTGCCGCGCACCGCAGAGGTTCGGGCGTGTGAATGGCCCTCCGAGGATTTCTTGAGAGCAGACGAGATTTATGAAGATTTTCATGAGTTGACTCATAATGCAGGCCTCACCACTTTCCTCCACGACCAATGCGATCAGTATCTCTTACTCACAAATACCTTTGTGCAAAACTTTCATTTTCATTCTAGGAACTCACCACCTATGGTGGAGTTTCATTTATATGATGAGCATAAGGAGATGTCACTTTATGATTTCTGTTGGATTTGTTTAGTTCCTTTTGGGGGCAAGACAGAAGAACCACATCATGATGATGTGGAGGGATTTATTAATACTCTGTAGGGGAAACTAGGAAGGTTTCCGATGCACGAATCACTAGCATACATTTTCCTGTTTTACGTTACTTTGCATTATTTGCTAGTCGTTGCTTAATTGGATGCGGAAACTATGGAAACCTTAGTGTCCCTGATATAATTATTCTGCTCCAAGGTTTATACAGTGATAACACTTTTAGTATGGGCGGCATTATTTCTAGACGGTTAAGTATGAACCGTACTAAGGGTCCCATCTTTGGAGGCATCTATGCTACACGCCTAGCTGCACATTTTAACATACCTATTAGGCATGCTGAGAAGGAAGAAAAAGTGCTGCCTCATGTTTGTTTAGATTATAAAAGTATGGTGGCACATGATTTCATTGTTAAGAATAGGGCAGGAGAGCTTAAATATCAATTGTTCTTTAATAAACATCATCCTGAGACCATTACCTTGCCTGCTCCTGCTTTGTATGATTTGATTGTAGGCAAGTACCTTGTTCCGTTGACGGCTATCCACGCCTAGCGGAACCCTGCACCAGCAAAGGAGCCAGAGCCGGAACCACAATTTGATCCTTCACGACAGTCTAACTATCAGTGGGATCCGGAGATGATTGCCAGCCAGTGGCAATCGGAGCCTTCTTCTTCCTCAACACAGTACGACCCCAACAACTATTATTATGGATATTAGCAAGGCCAGCCATGGCCATAGACCAACTTAGGCCAAAAGCCTAAGCTTGGGGGAGTATGTACTTCTCACCGACATTACATTTATGTTCACACACACTCATTGCTAGATGTCGGTGCTCATACTTTTTCATTGTATCATCCATGCTAGTTTATTTTCTTTTATGCTTTCTTCTTGTGTGTTTAATAAACCTTAAGAAAACAAAAAAAAATTAGTTATAGCTTTTAATTAATTTACTTTCCATGCTTGTAGTAATAATTAAAAAGAAAACCCAAAAATATTTCCTGTTCTTCTTTTGCTTGTTGGGAGCTTTCCCGTGTAAATAGTTTTATTTCTTTTCTTTTCTTTGGGGGTCAGTAGGAGAAGACCATGATTAAATTGTTGAAGTGGCTCTTATATGCTTTATTGTTGATTTAACCAAGAGCCCATATTGATTTGTCTTCTCCTATTTATTGAATGCTCGCAGATTCCAGCTTAGTCCAATGCATGTGCACTCTTATTATTATTCACATCATTCAGTCATGTAAGTGAAAGGCAATTATGATGATATATGATGGACTGACTGAGATGAGACAAGCTGGTACGAACTCAAACTCTTTTGTTTTTGTAAATATGATGAGTTCATCGTTCTTGATTCAGCTTGTTATGAATAAACATGTTTGCAATGACAATTAGAGATCATAGTTGCTTGTGCCATGCTTGATTAGCTATGAGTTATAATGGTTTACCTTGCGTGCCAACATGCTATTAAAGTGGTTATGATGTGGTATGATAGGGTGGTATCCTCCTCTGAATGATTTAAGTGACTTGACTTGGCACATGTTCACGCATGTAGTTGAAACAAATCAACATAGTCTTCACGATATTTATGTTCATGGTGGATTATATCCTACTCATGCTTGCATCCAATGTTTATTAATTTTAATGCATGTACATGACTGTTGTCGCTCTCTAGTTGGTCGGTTCCCAGTCTTTTGCTAGCCTTCACCTGTACTAAGCGGGAATACTGCTTGTGCATCCAAACTCCTTAAACCCCAAAGTTATTCCACATGAGTCCACTATACCTTCCTATATGCGGTATCTACCTGCCGTTCCAAGTAAATTTATATGTGCCAAACTCTAAACCTTCAAATAATCATCCTATTTTGTATGCTCGAATAGCTCATGTATCAACTAGGGTTGTCTATATCTTCCATGTTAGGCGGGTTATTCTCAAGAGGAGTGGACTCCGCTCCTCACTCACGAGATAAATGGCTGGTCACCGGGATGCCTAGTCCCATGCTTTATGCAAACTAAATCAAAATAATTGCAAACAAAACTCCCCCTGGGACCTGATGTATGTTGGAGGCACTCGTTGTTTTGAGCAAGCCATGGATTGATGTTTGTTGGTGGAGGGGGAGTATAAACTTCACCATTCTGTTTGGGAACCGCCTATAATGTGCGTAGCATGGAAGATATCGCGATCTCTTGGTTGTTATGTTGACAATGAAAGTATACCGCTCAAAATGTTATTCACCTCTATTTCAAAACTGAGCTCTGGCACCTCTACAAATCGTTGCTTCCCTCTGTGAAGGGCCTATCTATTTACTTTTATGTTGAGTCATCACCCTCTTATCAAAAAGCACTAGCTTGAGAGCGCAGCTGTCATTTGCATTCATTACTGTTAATTTATATTGGGTGTGACTATGATTGGATCTCTTTTACCATGAATTACAATGTCTAGTCAGTCCTTGATCTTTAAAGGTGCTCTGCATTTATGTTTTGCGGTCTCAGAAAGGGCTAGCGAGATACCATCTTGTTATCTCATATTATGATTGTTTTGAGAAAGTGTTGTCATCCAAGATTTATTATTATGGCTTGCTAGTTGATTATGCTATTGATATGGGTAATCATGAGACCTGAGAATTATTGCAAATGTGGTTAGTTATAATCTTTGCTGAAAACTTGAATGCTAGCTTGACATATTTACAACCACAAGAGCAAACAGAGTTTGTAAAAGTTTTTCTTTATTTCTTCCAGTTTATCAACTGAATTGCTTGAGGACAAGCAAGGGTTTAAGCTTGGGGGAGTTGATACGTCTCCGTCGTATCTACCTTTCCAAACACTTTTGCCCTTGTTTTGGACTCTAACTTGTATGATTTGAATGGAACTAACCTGGACTGACGCTGTTTTCAGCAGAATTGCCATGATGTTGTTTTATGTGGAGAAAACAAAAGTTCTCGGAATGACCTAAAACTCCACGGGATATCTTACAATAAATAATAAAAAAATCCTCGCCAAAGATGAAGACCATGGGGCCCACACCCTTCTCACGAGGGTGGGGGGTGCCCCCCAGGGCGCGCCCCCTACCTCGTGGGCCCCCTGGAGACCCCCCGACTCCAACTCCAACTCTATATAACTGCTTTCGGGGAGAAAAAAATAAGAGAGAAGAAATCATCGCGTTTTACAATACGGAGCCGCCACCAAGCCCTAAAACCTTTTGGGAGGGCTGATCTGGAGTTCGTTCAGGGCTCCGGAGAGGGGGATTCGTCGCCGTCGTCATCATCAACCATCCTCCACCACCAATTTCATGATGCTCACCGCCGTGCGTGAGTAATTCCATCGTAGGCTTGCTGGACGGTGATGAGTTGGATGGGATTCACCATGTAATCGAGTTAGTTTTGTTAGGGTTTGATCCCTAGTATCCACTATGTTCTGAGGTTGACGTTGCTATGACTTTGCTATGCTTAATGCTTGTCACTAGGGCCCGAGTGCCATGATTTCAGATCTGAACCTATTATGTTTTCATCAATATATGAAAGTTCTAGATCCTATCTTGCAAGTCTACCTATTATGTGTTATGATCCGTTAACCTCGAAGTGACAATAATCAGGGTACTTACCGGTGATGACCGTAGTTTGAGGAGTTCATGTATTCAGTATGTGCTAATGCTTTGTTCCGGTTCTCTATTAAAGGGAGGCCTTAATATTCCTTAGTTTCCATTAGGACCCCGCTGCCACGGGAGGGTAGGACAAAAGATGTCATGCAAGTTCTTTTCCATAAGCACATATGACTATATTCGGAATACATGCCTACATTACATTGACGAATTGGAGCTAGTTCTGTGTCACCCTATGTTACATGATGAACCACATCCGGCATAATTATCCATCATTGATCCTATGCCTACGAGCTTTCCATATACTGGTTTACGCTTATTTACTTTCCTGTTGCTATTGTTATAATCACTACAAAATACCAAAACATTACTTTGCTTTCATTACTCTTTTGTTACCGTTACCGTTACCATCACTATCATATTCCTTTGCTACTAAACACTCTATTGCAGATACTAAGTTTCCATGTGTGGTTGAATTGACAACTCAGCTGCTAATACTTGAGAATATTCTTTGGCTCCCCTTGTGTCGAATCAATAAATTTGGGTTGAATACTCTACCCTCGAAAGCTGTTGCGATCCCCTATACTTGTGGGTTATCACTCCACCATTCCGGTCCATACTCAATGGGCCGTCCCCCCGACGACCCCTTAGTCTAGGAATCCCTCAACAGTCATTAATTAGGAATTTCAATCCTATCAGGAAAAGAGAGATCATAGCATTGGCAAACCTAAGAGATCAAGTAGAGCAAAGAGAGGTGTGGCAGACAAGCTCAAGCATGATGCTGCAATGGCCAAGATACTAGAGGAGGAACAAAAGATTCTATAACTAAGTCAGCAGAGGCATGAAGAGGCTGAACAAAGGAAGTAAGCAAATGAGGAGAGAAAGAAGCAAATAGAAGAAGAAAGAAACATAGTTGAAGGGGGGAAGGAATAAAGCAAATGAGAAGAAAAGAAGGAGCTAAAAGAAGCCAAGCTTGCCGTTGTTGAAGCCAAGAGGAAGATTATGGATACTAGAAAGAAAGAAGTAGAAGAACAAAATATGTTTATGACGGCTGAAGAAAAAGGAAAGCTATAGAGAAGAAGAGGCAGTCAGAAGAATCACAAGACAAAGAAAGATGTGATTTTTTGTTGTATCTGTTGGAAATATGCCCTAGAGGCAATGATAAATTGGTTATTATCATATTTCCCATTCATGATAAATGTTTATTATTCATGCTAGAATTGTATTGACTTGAAACTTAAATACATGTGTGAATACATAAACTATACGGTGTCCCTAGTAAGCCTCTATTAGACTAGCTCGTTGATGAAAGATGGTTAAGGTTTCCTACCCATAGACATGAATTGTCATTTCATAATGGGATCACATCATTAGGAGAATGATGTGATGGATAGACCCAACCATAAGCTTAGCATTAGATCGTTTAGTTATCTACAACTTTCTTCATGTCAAGTATCAGTCCCTTAGACCGTGAGATCATGCCACTCCCGGACATCGGAGGAATACTTTGTGTGCTATCAAATGTCACTTCGTAACTGGGTGATCATAACCGTGCTCTACAGGTATCTCCGAAGGCGTCTGTTGGGTATCGAGACTGGGATTTGTCACTCCATGTGACGGGGAGATATCTCTGGGCCCTCTCGGTAATACAAAATCATAAGAAGCTTCATGTCCCTAATGAGTTTAGTCATGGTATCTTGTATTATGGAATGAGTAAAGGGACTTGCCAGTAACGATATTGAACTAGGTATGGTGATAACGACGGTCGAATCTAGGGCAAGTAACATATCGCCGGACAAAGGGATTGCATACATGACTAACTGAATCCTCGACATCGTGGTTAAACAAATAAAGATCTTCGTTGACTATGTATGAAATAATATGGGCATCTAGGTCCTACTATCGGTTATTGATTGGAGATGAGTCTCAGTCATGTCTACATGTTCCCGAACCCGTAGGGTCACACGCTTAACATTCAATAGTGTTAGGTTAGTAATGAGATATTAATAGTGGAAAGTCCGAAGGTTGTTCGGAGTCTCGTATGGGATCTGGAATATCACGAGGATCTCCGGAATGGTCCGGAGGGAAAGATTCATATATGGGAAGTCATGTTTTGGGTTCGGAAAAAGTTCGCATTTTCGGTATTGTATCGGGAAGGTTCTAGAAGGTTTCGGGGGTTCCACCATGGGGCCCAATGACCAGGAAGGGCCCACATGGACCGAGGGGTGGGGCTACAGCCCACATGGGCTGTCTGCACCATTCCCCAAGACACATGTTGTTTAAATCTAGAGATAAGGTCTTATCTCTAAACTTAAAGGGTTGAATCTAGAGATAAGATGTTATCTCCAAGTTTAAAGGGATTACTCCAATGTGGCCAGTCCTAGGAGGTTTTTGGATGCCCTCTCCTGCTCCCTAGCATATATATATATATACACACATCTGGGCTATTCTATTACCCTTCTTGAACTGACGTAGTTCACAGGTTGGACTGACGCGGTTTTCTACTTGAACTGATCTTCCTGCGTGTATGACGGGCGGAAACAGGGGATGCAACGTGGAGCTTCCGGGTGTTTTCCGGCACGATGCTGCGGGCCATTCATTGCTAGAGGAGACATGTAAGGGGTTCCGCACATGCGCGCGCTCACCTGGTCGTGTTTTGCGATCTTAGTCACCGAAGGTGACAGTGTGGGCAATTGGCGGTGGACGTGTTTCGGGTATTGGTGTTTACCGTGGTGCTCGTAGGCCTCAATTTACGCCCTGTTTGTTGTTTTGGATGTGAGAATTATCGGTATGTTAGAGTTTTTGTAGATTAGTTTCATCTGTAATTTCTGATTACAAGTTTTGGTGTTCTTGGTCGTTTTCTACGCCCGCCATGCAAATGTGTTCTTCTTTTTCTGTTGTTTTACTTTCGAATTGGCGTTGCAGGGAGAGATATGAGGATTGTATGAAAAGATTTGCATTGTCAATTTTGCTTCTTTGAGTTGTTTCTACCCCGGATTCCCATGTTATTTTGTCGTTGGCGGAGGTGGTGTATTGCAGCTGACTGTAGCCTAGGATTTCTTGTAATCTGGTCAAACTGTGTAATTAAGTTGCATGTTTTTTAGTGTTGTTTGAATTGCTGCCGTATGTGTAGTTGGACTGTTGCATGTCAAAGTTGTCTTACTGTGTGTTGACATCGGAACTGGCTGCCTACCGATACCTCTGCACTGTGATTATAAAGCCCGAGCCCTTTGTCACTTTCATTCTACCAGCTGCAACCAAAGAAAAGCAAGATGAATCCTGAGCTGGGAGAGGTCACATAGGAGGAGGGGGATGCCGTCGATCTGAGGGCTGCAGTAGCGGAGCAGAGGAGGAGGAGGCGCAGGCGCAGGCAGATGGCACGACGTGCTGCCGAGGACGAACTGGAGGCAGAGTTCAATAGACGCCTTGTGCGTGAGGTGATGGATACTTGCAACTCCAATGAATTGGAGCTTCTTTTCCCAGAGGGCAGGGGAAGGAACCATATTCAGATCATCAGTTGTCACACCCTAGCTAGTTCAAGCATTAGAGTGTGCATCATGTTTAAATTTCTCTTAAATTTGAAATGGGGAAGGCAGAAACCCCCAACACCCCCCTGGAAACAACTAGGGTTTACTAAAATTATTTTCAATGAACCTGAAATGCCCTTCTAAAAAAGTTCACCCTCTTTGTCTTGGGTTAGAACCTTTGGCAAAATTGGTGCACAATTTTCTATGTCAACAGAAGGTCATTGAATTAAATCATAAGTATTTGAATTTGGGCATTTAAATGCTATAAAATAATTTAAATGCTCAAATAATTCTGGAAATAAATGTTTGCTGTTGGAAATATTCTAAACAGAGCCCACAATTATTTTCAGGATTTTTGGAAACGTTTTAGTATTTTAATTAAAGCCCAACAGTTGCAGTTTAATAGAAAAACAGAAACAATTAGAAAAAAAGAGAGAGGGAAGCTACCTGGGCCTTACCTGTGCTGGCCCAGCCACCTGGCTCGGCCCAGCCGACTGGCTTGCCAGTCGTCGTCCACCTCCCGCCAGGAGGACGCGGAGCGCGTGGCCGGCGCCCGCAGCCACACGCCGGCCACCTCCTGCTTCTGCCGACGTCCCGGAGACGTCCAGGGATGCCACGCGACCCGCACGTCCCCCTCTCATCCTTGCTCACTCTCCCCTCGTCTCCCTCACCCTCTCCCGCACCATGGCCGACGCACCTGTCGCCGTCTCACCGCCGTAGTCGCACCCTCCGACACCCCCTCGCCTCTCTGACATGTCCAGAAGCTCCGCCGCGACGCCCTCGCCCTCCCCACCGAGCCACGCTTCATCGAAGGCCCTGCATCGCCACCATCGGGCTGTCTTCAACCACGGTACCCGTTGGACGCCGTTCATCGATTCGCCTCGCTCCGGTCGCCCCGAGCCCACTGAGCTGCTCATCGACCTCCCTGTGAGCTCCGCCGCCTTTTCCCTCTTCTTTCCCACGCATTTGCACCCTCTAGGCCATAGTTCCACCATGGCCGAAGCTCGTCCCCGCTCGAGCTTGTCGCCGGCGTCGCTCCGGCAACCATTTGGTCCTCCCGTGCTACGTAACATGGTTGCCGCATCACGTAGTGCCTCGCTAGCGCCTTAGTTTTCGCGTTTGCACGCCGCAGCCCACACCCCGCACATGGCCGAACTCCGGCCGCCGCCTTGGAGCTCGCCGTCGTCGTCTCCGGCCACCGTAGGCCCGACCTCCACCACCACTAGATGCGCGACTGCAAGAGCTCTCCAACGAGCCCAAAAACGGCCTCGCCCGTGCCCTATGGGCATTTTCCGAGCCGCACCACCATCTCGGGCCTCGCCGGTGTCGAGTCGCCGGCGAGTTTGACCTAGTTTGACTCCTGGGTGGCCCCAGGTAGACCCCCCTGAGTCTATAACAGGTGGGGTCGGTCTGCTAACTAATCTAAGATTAGTTTTAACTAATTTTAATTAAATCAGTCACTGACATGTGGGCCCAGGCCCCACTGACAGCTAATTAGTGTTAATCTAATCCTGTTAATTAGCTGAGAGGCTGATAGAAGGGGCCCACCAGTCAGGTTTGACCTGGGTTGGTGCCTTTGACCTGCTGAGGTCAGCATGACGCAATGCTGACGCAGTAATGCATTTTCTGGATTTATTTTTATTCAGGAAATTCCAGAAAATAGTCAAAACTTCTAAAAATCATAGAAAATCAAACATAGCTCCAAATGCAAAGATTTATATATGAAAAATGATCAGAAAAATTCAATCTATCCATATGTAATGGTTTAATGCATGACAAAACAAGTTTACCTTGCTGTTTAAGCAGAATAAGGAAATGCACTATTAAAGCCATGTTTAATAAGCTAATAATTGAATCTTTGATTCAAATAAGCACATTCCTTTCTGTTATAGCTTGCATTAGGCCAAGACACATTCATATTGCCATGTCATAGCATGCATCATATTGTTGCATATCGTCATGTGTTGATTGTGTTCCGATGTGTTCTTCATGGTAGGTTCTGCCTCCGAGGATATTCACGAGTATCCAACTAAAGGGCAGTATCCCACAACCACTCCATCAGGCAAGCAACCCTTTGATCATTCCGATACAAACCCATGTTCTCGCTTCTGCTCTTGTTCATTGCATTAAGACAACGCGATTCAAACTATTGTGTGCTACGGTAGTTGAACCCTTATCCTCTGCATGACCTGTCATTGCCACAGTAACTAGATGAAACCCACTAGCATGTGTAGGAGTTGATTGAGCCATGTATGTGATTCCTACCTTGCTATGCCTGCTATGCTTAGAGTTGTGTCAGGTCTGGTTCATCTGGGTGATGGGCTAGAGTGAAATGCTTATGTCGGTAATATGAGGGATGTGTTGAACATGTTTTGGTAAAGGTATCGATGAGAGGCCATGTAGGAGTACATGGTGGGTTGTTTCATTGAGATCGTCCCTAAGAACTGAGATCCGTATGTGTGATTTAAGATTCAGCTACTACCATGCATTGTGATCCTTAATTGACCCTCTCGGCTTCTTAATCACCCTAGTACTCTGTCCAGGAGTTGCAAATAGTTTCTGGTGTTTGTAGGTTATGTGTTGGCGGCCGTGCGTAGCGCTGACCCTAGGGGTGGGCTATGTTGCGGTAGATACACCGTGGCACGGTGTACCGAGTCACCCGTTTGGTGTCTCGGGAACCCTGTTCACATCGTTCGGGGCCGTATGTGGAAACCTCGGCCGGACTCCCTGCAGATGGAACCTAGATAGGCGATAAACCTGGACTAGAGACTTAAGTGTTTAGGTAGGCCGTGGCCGACAGCCTCGTTGGGCTTCCGCTTGAAGGTTGCCGAGTACATGTCGTGTAAACGGCGGTAAGTGGTGAAAGCGTGTATGACGAAGTACACCCCTGCAGGGTATAAAACTATTCGAATAGCTGCGTCCGCGGTAAAGGACTACTTGGTTGCCTATACAGTTCATAGACAAGTTAATGGATACTACTAAAAGACTCAAGATAAGTGTGAGTACCGCCCTCTCGTAGGATGACGAGGGAGGATCCACAGTGGAGTATTGTGTTGGTGAGTAGTGGACTCATGTGCGAAAACTATTTTACTGGTGAAGTTCCGTAGGATAGCTTAGCCAAGAGTCAAAGCTGGCTTGCTGCAATAACCCCACCACCTTCTTGAGAATGAGCGTGTATATTAGGTTCTGATGTAAGACTTGCTGAGTACCTTGTACTCATGTTTGCTTATTTATTGTTTTCAGATGACAACACTGCCCCCTCCGATGGGTTTTACGTAGACCTTGACGTCGACGAGTGACTAGCCACCCAGGTGGTGATCCTGGCCATGGAGGGCCCTATGTAGATAGACAGGCTTTGAGAAGCCTTCTTTCTTTCTAGAGTCTGTACTCAGACTAGTTGCTTCCGCATGTGCTTGTATGATTGTATGACTTGAGTGTCGGGTCATGTGACCCCTATCTGTATGAACATGTTATGTATGGCTCTCTGGAGCCTTTAAATAAAGTACTTGAGTTGTAGAGTTTTGTTGTGATGCCATGTTGTATGTACTCATATCAGGCATATTGTGTGTATGATTGAAATGCTTGGTATGAGTGGGATCCGACAATCTAGTTGTTTATCCTTGGCGGCCTTTCTTATGGGGAAATGTAGTCTAGTGTTCCTCGAGCCATAGTAGTCCGCTGCAGCCCGGTTCACCGGAGTCCTGCTAGCCCAGCACTACTGTTCAGGACACTTGACTGGCCGGCATGTGTTTCACTTTGTTCCTATGTCTGTCCCTTCAGGGAAATGTCACGCGTGACTTCCGGAGTCCTGCCTAGCCTGCTACAGCCCGGGTCCCCCGGAGTCCTGTTAGCCCAGTGCTACAGCCTGGAATCACTCGCTGATGACTGACATGCTCGATGTGATTCATGTATGCCTGTCTCCATAGGTATGTGCCGCTTTGGGTTCACGACTAGCCATGTCGTCCCGGGTTCTCTGTCTATGGATGCTAGCGACACTATCATATACGTGAGCCAAAAGGCGCAAACGGACCCGGGGCATGGTAGGGCGACACCCGTGGGATACCATGCGTGAGGCCACAAAGTGATATGAGGTGTTACCGGCTAGGTCGATGTGACTTGGAATCGGGGTCCTGACAGCGTTGGTTTCTCTTAAATTTGAAATGGGGAAGGAAGAAACCCCCAACACCCCCCTGGAAACAACTAGGGTTTACTAAAATTATTTTCAATGAACTTGAAATGCCCTTCTAAAAAGTTCACCCTCTTTGTCTTGGGCTAGAACCTCTGGCAAAATTGGTGCACAATTTTCTAGGTCAATAGAGGGTCATTGAATTAAATCATAAGTATTTGAATTTGGGCATTTAAATGCTATAAAATAATTTAAATGATCAAATAATTTTGGAAATAAATGTTTGCTGTTGGAAATAATCTAAATAGAGCCCACAATTATTTTCAGGATTTTTGAAAACATTTTAGTATTTTAATTAAAGCCCAAGAGTTGCAGTTAAATAGAAAAACAGAAACAATTAGAAAAAAGAGAGAGAGAGGGAAGCTACCTGGGCCTTACCTGTGCTGGCCCAGCCACCTGGCTCGGCCCAGCCGACTGGCTTGCCAGTCGTCGTCCACCTCCCGCCAGGAGGACGCGGAGCGCGTGGCCGGCGCCCGCGGCCACACGCCGGCCACCTCCTGCTTCTGCCGACATCCCGGAGACGTCCAAGGATGCCACGCGACCCCCACGTCCCCCTCTCATCCTCGCTCACTCTCCCCTCATCTCCCTCACCCTCTCCCGCACCATGGCCGACGCACCTGTCGCCGTCTCACCGACGTAGTCGTGCCCTCCGTCACCCCCTCGCCTCTCTGACATGTCCAGAAGCTCCGTCGCGACGCCCTCGTCCTCCCCACCGAGCCATGCTTCGCCGGAGGCCCTGCATCGCCGCCATCGGGCCGTCTTCAACCTCGGTACCCGCCGGACGGCGTTCATCGATTCGCCTCGCTCCGGTCGCCCCCGAGCCCACTGAGCTGCTCATCGACCTCCCTGTGAGCTCCGCCGCCTTTTCCCTCTTCTTTCCCACGCATTTGCACCCTCTAGGCCATAGTTCCACCATGGCTGAAGCTCGTCTCCGCTCGAGCTTGTCGTCGGCGTCGCTTCGGCGACCCTTTGGTCCTCCCGTGCTACGCAACATGCTTGCCGCATCGCGTAGTGCCTCGCAAGCGCCTCTGTTTCCGTGTTTGCACGCCGCAGCCCAAACCCCGCACATGGCCGAACTCCGGCCGCCGCCTTGGAGCTCATCGTCGTTGTCTCCGGCCATCATAGGCCCGGCCTCCACCACCACTAGACGCGCGACTGCAAGAGCTCTCCAACGAGCCCAAGAACGGCCTCGCTCGTGCCCTGTGGGCATTTTCCGAGCCGCACCACCGTCTCGGGCCTCGCCGGTGTCGAGTCGCCGGCGAGTTTGACCCAGTTTGACTCCTGGGTGGGCCCAGGTAGACCCCCCTGAGTCTATGACAGGTGGGGCCGGTCTGCTAACTAATCTAGGATTAGTTTTAACTAATTTTAATTAAATCAGTCACTGACATTGGGCCCAGGCCCCACTGACAGCTAATTAGTGTTAATCTAATCCTGTTAATTAGCTGAGAGGTTGACAAAAGGGGCCCACCAGTCAGGTTTGACCTGGGCTGGCGCCTTTGACCTGCTGAGGTCAGCATGACGCAATGCTTACGCAGTAGTGCATTTTCTGGATTTATTTTTATTCAGGAAATTCTAGAAAATAGTCAAAACTTCTAAAAATCATAGAAAATCAACCATTGCTCCAAATGCAAAGATTTATCTATTAAAAATGATTAGAAAAATTCAATCTATCCATCTGTAATGGTTTCATGCATGACAAAACCAGTTTACCTTGCTGTTTAAGCAGAATAAGGAAATGCACTATTAAAGCCATGTTTAATAAGATAATAATTGAATCTTTGATTCAAATAAGCACATTACTTTCTGTTATAGCTTGCATTAGGCCAAGACACATTCATATTGCCATGTCATAGCATGCATCATATTGTTGCATATCGTCATGTGTTGATTGTGTTCTGATGTGTTCTTCGTGATAGGCTCTGCCTCCGAGGATATTCACGAGTATCCAACTGAAGGGCAGTATCCCACTACCACTCCATCAGGCAAGCAACCCATTGATCATTCCGATACAAACCCACGTTCTCGCTTCTGCTCTTGTTTACTGCATTAAGACAACGCGATTCAAACTGCTGTGTGCTACGGTAGTTGAACCCTTATCCTCTGCATGACCTGTCATTGCCACAGTAACTAGATGAAACCCACTAGCATGTGTAGGAGTTGATTGAGCCATGTATGTGATTCCTACCTTGCTATGCCTGCTATGCTTAGAGTTGTGTCAGGTCTGGTTCATCTGGGTGATGGGCTAGAGTGAAATGCTTATGTCGGTAATATGAGGGATGTGCTGAACATGTTTTGGTAAAGGTATCGATGAGAGTCCATGTAGGAGTACATGGTGGGTTGTTTCATTGAGATCGTCCCTAAGAACTGAGATCTGTATGTGTGATTTAAGATTCAGCTACTACCATGCATTGTGATCCTTAATTGACCCTCTCGGCTTCTTAATCACCCTAGTACTCTGTCCAGGAGTTGCAAATAGTTTCTGGTGTTTGTAGGTTATGTGTTGGCGGTCGTGCGTAGCGCTGACCCTAGGGGTGGGCTATGTTGCGGTAGATACACCATGGCACGGTGTACCGAGTCACCCGTTTGGTGTCTCGGGAACCCTGTTCACATCGTTCGGGGCCGTATGTGGAAACCTCGGCCGGACTCCCTGCGGATGGAACCTGGATAGGCGATAAACCTGGACTAGAGACTTAAGTGTTTAGGTAGGCCGTGGCCGACACCCTCGCTGGGCTTCCGCTTGAAGGTTGCCGAGTACATGTCGTGTAAACGGCGGTAAGTGGTGAAAGCGTGTATGACGAAGTACACCCCTGCAGGGTATAAAACTATTCGAATAGCCGCGTCCGCGGTAAAGGACTACTTGGTTGCCTATACAGTTCATAGACAAGTTAATGGATACTACTAAAAAACTCAAGATAAGTGTGAGTACCGAGGATGGCCCTCTCGTAGGATGACGAGGGACGATCCACGGTGGAGTATTGTGTTGGTGAGTAGTGGACTCGTGTGCGAAAACTATTTTACTGGTGAAGTTCTGTAGGATAGCTTAGCCAAGAGGCAAAGCTGGCTTGCTGCAACAACCCCACCACCTTCTTGAGAATGAGCATGTATATTAGGTTCTGATGTAAGACTTGCTGAGTACCTTGTACTCATGTTTGCTTATTTATTGTTTTCAGACGATAACACTGCCCCCTCTGATGGGTTTTACGTAGACCTTGACGTCGACGAGTGACTAGCCACCCAGGTGGTGATCCTGGCCATGGAGGGCCCTATGTAGATAGACAGGCTTCGAGAAGCCTTCTTTCTTTCTAGAGTCTGTACTTAGACTAGTTGCTTCCGCATGTGCTTGTATGATTGTATGACTTGAGTGTTGGGTCATGTGACCCCTATTTGTATGAACATGTTATGTATGGCTCCCTGGAGCCTTTTAAATAAAGTACTTGAGTTGTAGAGTTTTGTTGTGATGCCATGTTGTATGTAATCATATCGGGCATATTGTGTGTATGATTGAAATGCTTGGTATGAGTGGGATCCGACAATCTAGTTGTTTATCCTTGGCAGCCTTTCTTATGGGGAAATGTAGTCTAGTGTTCCTCGAGCCATAGTAGTCCGCTACAGCCCGGTTCACCGGAGTCCTGCTAGCCCAGCACTACTGTTCAGGACACTTGACTGGTCGGCATGTGTTTCACTTCGTTCCTGTGTCTGTCCCTTCGGGGAAATGTCACGCGGTGACTTCCGGAGTCCTGCCTAGCCTGCTACAACCCGGGTCCCCCGGAGTCCTGTTAGCCCAGTGCTACAGCCCGGAATCACTCGCTGATGACCGACATGCTCGATGTGATTCATGTATGCCTGTCTCCATTGGTCTGTGTCGCTTTGGGTTCACGACTAGCCATGTCGGCCCGGGTTCTCTGCCATATGGATGCTAGCGACAGTATCATATACGTGAGCCAAAAGGCGCAAACGGACCCGGGCCATGGTAAGGCGACACCCGTGGGATACCGTGCGTGAGGCCGCAAAGTGATATGAGGTGTTACCTGCTAGGTCGATGTGACTTGGAATTGGGGTCCTGACAGCGTTGGCATCAGAGCCGGACTGCCTGTAGGTTCGTTGAGCCAAACTGGTCGATGTCGAGTCTAGAAATGCTTTAGTTATATGTAGGGGAATTGATTGTGGGAGGGAACGTAAGGCTCTTTTATTCCTTTACCCTATGTCTCTGATCTGAGTCATTCTCTTCTCATTCAACGTGGGTTAAGGACTAGGCTCTCTTCTTCTATCAGGTTCATGTGTTACTAATCCGTAGTAGCTTATAGGATTGTTGTTACAAGTCCCAGTTCAGTTTCTACTATTCTTAGTATGTTGCTAATTGGATCAGAACCTTGATATGATGATGTTGAGTGGTATTGCGAACTGTTGTGGATGTCTCAAATCTTTTTCTGAGCATTTACAGCTGTTATGCTGTCCAATTTTCCCTAGAAATTCTGATGTCTTTGCATTGTGGTTGTGCTTTCAGATGGCCATCCGTGTTCAAAACCAAGTGGTTCGCCTGACCCGGTGCCTCGACGTGCCCGGTCATACTGCTATGTTAGTCCGGGTAATGATCGAGACGGGTTACTGTTGGTATCCCGAATACACCGTCGAAGAGCAATTCCGAGACTTTAATCAAAGCCAATATTTCTGCACCGTCAGGATATTTCCTTCTTATCCTGGATCCACCGAGCCCCTTCACTGTTCCTATGGACTCGGGGTTACTGTTGAGATGGCTGTGCAGGATGCTGCCTATCATCTCGAAGGCCCTGCTAGCCTCTGGTGGGAGAATTTTGAAGCTATGCACCTGGTCGGCCAAATCACTACTTGGGCTGAATTCAGTGAGGCTTTCCGTGAGCATCACATTCCGGAAGGTCTCATGGATCGCAAGAGGGAGGAGTTCTGCAACTTCACCCAAGGAAGACTGATTGTGGATGCTTATAGTCGTGAATTTGGGAATCTGGCACGTTATGCCCCTGAAGAGCTATCTACTGACGCTAAGAAGCAGGCAAGGTTCCGCAAGGGACTTAGCCCTGAGCTTCGCCGCGATCTTCGTCTGCACGAGTGCACATCCTTTCAGAAGTTGGTCAATAAAGCCATCAGTGCTGAGACAGGCCAGACTGATTATGACGCTTCACGCAAGCACTCCCGTGATTTTGGCTCTTCATCCGGCTCTGGAGCTCAGAAGCGCCGGGTGTGGATTCCAAGCACGGCACTGCCACCTAGGTTCATCCCGAGGCCATCCTTTGAGGCGCATCGTCCCAACCAGCAATTTGCACCGCCCAAGCCCTATGGTGGCCCCGCTGCTAATGCTGCTCCACGCCCCAATGTGGTGACATGCTTTAAGTGTGGAGAGCCGGGTCACTATAGCCGAGAGTGTCCCCAGAACAACAACCCCATCCAAACTGGAAAGTCTGTTGGCCATGGTAAGCCCGCGAGAAAGACATTCTACGCCAAGCCGGTCACCACTGCCCGTGGCCATGTCAACTATGTTTCAGCTGAGGAGGCTCATGAGGATCCTAACGTCATGCTTGGTACGCTCCTTGTTAACTGCCATCCGGCATCTGTTCTTTTCGATACTGGAGCATCTCATTCATTCATATCCGAGAACTATGCTCGGTTGCATAACACGACATTCTGTGACATTCCCACTTCCATGGTAATTCAAACTCCGGGTTCCAAATGGCAAACTTCTAGAGTAAGCCATGGGAACGAAATTCTTGTCGATAGACTTGTCTTCCTTGCATCCTTAATAGCTCTCAAGTCCTCGGACATAAACATCATCTTGGGTATGGACTGGATGTCAGCTCATTATGCTAAGATTGATTGTGCCACTAGAACCATTCAACTTACTCACCCATCGGGCAAGACAGTCAATGTCTTAACTCGAGTGGCCAAGCGCCAGCTTTACTCCTTAAATGCCAACCCTCTTCCAGACCTTGAGGATGTTCCGGTAGTCCGAGACTTTCCGGATGTCTTTCTAGAAGAACTGCCAGGTGTTCCACCTGACAGGGATGTTGAGTTTGTGATAGACCTTGTTCCAGGAATCGTTCCAATTTCTAGAAGACCCTACAAGATGGCACCCTTAGAACTAGCTAAGCTTAAGAACCAACTCGATGAGTCCTTGAAAAAGGGTTTCATCTGTCCTAGTTCCTCTCCTTGGGCTTGCCCCGTCCTCTTCGTTAAGAAGAAGGATGGAACGGATCGAATGGTTGTGGATTATCGACCTGTCAATTTGGTTACCATCAAGAACAAATACCCGCTTCCCAGGATCAACGATCTATATGATCAGCTCGCTGGATCCTCAGTCTTCTCCAAGATGGATTTCAGGTTGGGCTACCATCAAATCAAAATCAGAAACGGGGACATTCCCAAAACGGCCTTTGTTACTCGTTATGGCCAATACGAGTACACCGTTATGTCCTTCGGTTTAACCAATGCCACAGCCACCTTCTCCTGGTTAATGAACTCGGTCTTCATGGAGTATTTGGATAAATTCGTCGTAGTATACCTCGATGACATACTCATCTACTCCAAGAACAAAGAGGAACATGCCGAACATCTAAGGCTGGTATTGATGAAACTCCGAGAGCATCGCCTTTATGCCAAATTCTCCAAGTATGAATTTTGGTTGCCAGAAGTGACCTATCTAGGCCATGTAATCTCTGGTAAGAGTATTGCTGTCAATCCCGAGCGAGTTCAAGCCGTCCTTGATTGGACTCCACCTAAGACACTTAAGCAAGTTCGGAGCTTCCTTGGCTTAGCGATCTATTGCCGTTGCTTCATTGAGAATTTCTCCAAGGTTGCCAAACCTCTAACTGAACTCCTCAAGAAAGATAAAAAGTTCGAGTGGACTCCACAGTGTGAGTTCAGTTTTCAGGAACTGAAAAGACGCCTGACATCTGCTCCCGTACTGGTACCACCAGATTTCTCCAAGGAGTTTATTATCTATTGCGATGCCTCGCGACAAGGACTAGGTTGCATACTCATGCAAGATCATCAGGTAATTGCCTATGCTTCACGGAAATTACACCCACATGAGGAAAATTATCCTACACATGATCTAGAGCTTGCAGCTGTAGTCCATGCACTTAAAACTTGACGACATTACCTTCTCGGTAATTGTTGCGAGATCTTCACCGATCACCAAAGTTTGAAATATATCTTCACCCAACCAGATTTGAATCTCAGGCAAAGACATTGGGTTGAGTTGATCTCGGATTACGATTTAGGAATAACTTACACCCCGGGCAAAGCCAATGTCATGGCTGATGCGCTAAGTCGTAAGTCCTATTGTAACAACCTGATGTTACAACAAAGTCAACCACTTCTCCATGAGGAATTTCGTAAGCTTAATCTTCACATTGTTCCTCGAGGTTTTCTATCCACCCTGGTAGCGAAACCTAACCTTATGGATCAAATCATAACCGCCCAGCGGTATGATAAGGGCATATCCCGAATTAAGGAAAACATTGCTAGCGGAGTTGCTAAATGTTTCTCCATGGATGAGCGAGGTGTTGTCTTCTTCGAGAACCGTTTGGTGGTTCCCAAGAAACAACATCTACGCCAGTTGATCCTTAAGGAAGCTCATGAATCCCCTCTCACCATTCATCCCGGTAGTACTAAAATGTATCAAGACCTACGCCAGAGGTTTTGGTGGACTAGGATGAAGAGAGAAATCACTCAATACATTGCTAATTGCGACGTTTGTCGTCGTGTTAAAGCAGAGCATCAACGGCCTGCTGGCACCCTTCAACCTTTGGCTATTCCCGAGTGGAAATGGGATAAAATCAGTATGGATTTCATCACTGGGTTTCCCAGGACCAAGAGAGGGAATAATGCCATCCTCGTCGTGATCGACCGACTTTCCAAAGTAGCCCATTTCCTACCTGTTCGTGAGAGTATCACCGCTAGCCAGCTAGCCGATTTATACATCTCCCGAATAGTGTCTCTTCATGGTGTTCCATTGGAAATTAACTCAGACTGTGGGAGTCTCTTCACCTCTCGATTTTGGGAAAGTTTCCAAAATGCTATGGGAACTCGTCTCTCTTTTAGTACCGCCTTCCATCCTCAATCAAGTGGTCAGGTAGAGCGAGTCAATCAAATTCTGGAAGATATGCTCCGAGCTTCTGTCATCTCGTTCGGAATGAGTTGGGAGAAATGCCTTCCATTCGCGGAGTTTGCTTATAACAATAGTTATCAAGCCGGCTTGGGCCAGGCTCCTTTCGAAGTTCTCTATGGATGAAAATGTCGAACGCCTCTTAACTGGTCAGAAACCGGGGAAAGACAACTCTTTGGCCCGGATATGATTCAGGAAGCATAAGAGCAGGTTCGTGTTATTCGTGAGAAATTGAAAACATCCCAATCTCGTCAAAAGAGTCAATACGATCGTAAACATAAGCCTATGACTTATGAAGTCGACGAGAAGGCTTACCTTCGGGTTACCCCGTTAAAGGGAACCCATCGTTTCGGTATCAAAGGCAAATTGGCTCCTTGTTATATTGACCCTTTCGCATTCTTGCCAAACGAGGAGAAGTTGCCTACCAATTGGAACTACCTCCGCATCTTTCCAGAGTTCACGATGTCTTCCACGTTTCACAACTCAGGCGTTGCTTCACGGATCCTATCCGTGGAGTGGACCATGAAATGCTTGATCTACAAGATAACCTCTCATATCGGGAATATCCCGTTCGTATCCTTGATAAAGCCGAGCGTACCACTCGACGTCATAATATCAAGTTTCTCAAGGTTCAATGGTCACACCATTCCGAGAAAGAAGCCACTTGGGAAAGGGAGGATCGTCTTCGACTCGAGTACCCCACCTTCTTTCCAGAGGATCCTAAATCTCGGGACGAGATTCTTTTGAGTGGGTGTGAGTTGTCACACCCTAGCTAGTTCAAGCATTAGAGTGTGCATCATGTTTAAATTTCTCTTAAATTTGAAATGGGGAAGGCAGAAACCCCCAACACCCCCCTGGAAACAACTAGGGTTTACTAAAATTATTTTCAATGAACCTGAAATGCCCTTCTAAAAAGTTCACCCTCTTTGTCTTGGGTTAGAACCTCTGGCAAAATTGGTGCACAATTTTCTAGGTCAACAGAGGGTCATTGAATTAAATCATAAGTATTTGAATTTGGGCATTTAAATGCTATAAAATAATTTAAATCCTCAAATAATTATGGAAATAAATGTTTGATGTTGGAAATAATCTAAACCGAGCCCACAATTATTTTAAGGATTTTTGGAAACATTTTAGTATTTTAATTAAAGCCCAACGGTTGCAGTTAAATAGAGAAACAGAAACAATTAGAAAAGAGAGAGAGAGAGAGGGAAGCTACCTGGGCCTTACCTGTGCTGGCCCAGCCACCTGACTCGGCCCAGCCGACTGGCTTGCCAGTTGTCGTCCACCTCCCGCCAGGAGGACGCGGAGCGCGTGGCCGGCGCCCGCGGCCACACGCCGGCCACCTCCTGCTTCTGCCGACGTCTCGGAGACGTCCAGGGATGCCACGCGACCCCCACGTCCCCCTCTCATCCTCGCTCACTCTCCCCTCATCTCCCTCACCCTCTCCCACACCATGGCCGACGCACCTGTCGGCGTCTCACCGCCGTAGTCGCGCCCTCCGTCACCCCCTCGCCTCTCTGACATGTCTAGAAGCTCCGCCGCCACGCCCTCGCCCTCCCCACCGAGCCACGCTTCGCCGGAGGCCCTGCATCACCGCCATCGGGCCGTCTTCAATCTCGGTACCCGCCGGACGCCGTTCATCGATTCTCCTCGCTCCGGTCACCCCCGAGCCCACTGAGCTGCTCATCAACCTCCCTGTGAGCTCCGCCGCCTTTTCCCTCTTCTTTCCCACGCATTTGCACCCTCTAGGCCATAGTTCCACCATGGCCGAAGCTCGTCTCCGCTCGAGCTTGTCGCCGGCGTCGCTCCGGCGACCCTTTGGTCCTCCCGTGCTACGCAACATGCTTGCCGCATCGCGTAGTGCCTCGCTAGCGCCTCAGTTTCCGTGTTTGCACGCCGTAGCCCAACCCCCGCACATGGCCGAACTTCGGCCGCCGCCTTGGAGCTCGCCGTTGTTGTCTTCGGCCACCATAGGCCCGCCTCCACCACCACTAGACGCGCGACTGCAAGGGCTCTCCAACGAGCCCAAGAACGGCCTCGCCCGTGCCCTGTGGGCGTTTTCCGAGCCGCACCACCGTCTCGGGCCTCGCCGGCGTCGAGTCGCCGACGAGTTTGACCCAGTTTGACTCCTGGGTGGGCCCAGGTAGACCCCCATGAGTCTATGACAGGTGGGGCCGGTCTGCTAACTAATCTAGGATTAGTTTTAACTAATTTTAATTAAATCAGTCACTGACATGTGGGCCCAGGCCCCACTGACAGCTAATTAGTGTTAATCTAATCCTGTTAATTAGCTGAGCGGCTGACAGAAGGGGCCCACCAGTCAGGTTTGACCTGGGTTGGCGCCTTTGACCTGCTGAGGTCAGCATGACACAATCCTGACGCAGTAATGCATTTTCTGGATTTATTTTTATTCAGGAAATTCCAGAAAATAGTCAAAACTTCTAAAAATCATAGAAAATCAACCATAGCTCCAAATGCAAAGATTTATATATGAAAAATGATCAGAAAAATTCAATATGTCCATATGTAATGGTTTCATGCATGACAAAACCAGTCTACCTTGCTGTTTAAGCAGAATAAGGAAATGCACTATTAAAGCCATGTTTAATAAGCTAATAATTGAATCTTTGATTCAAATAAGCACATTCCTTTCTGTTATAGCTTGCATTAGGCCAAGACACATTCATATTGCCATGTCATGGCATGCATCATATTGTTGCATATCGTCATGCGTTGATTGTGTTCCGATGTGTTCTTCGTGGTAGGCTCTGCCTTCGAGGATATTCACGAGTATCCAATTGAAGGGCAGTATCCCACTACCACTCCATCAGGCAAGCAACCCATTGATCATTCCGATACAAACCTATGTTCTCGCTTCTGCTCTTGTTTACTGCATTAAGACAACGCGATTCAAACTGCTGTGTGCTACGGTAGTTGAACCCTTATCCTCTGCATGACCTGTCATTGCCACAGTAACTAGATGAAACCCACTAGCAGGTGTAGGAGTTGATTGAGCCATGTATGTGATTCCTACCTTGCTATGCCTGCTATGCTTAGAGTTGTGTCAGGTCTGGTTCATCTGGGTGATGGGCTAGAGTGAAATGCTTATGTCGGTAATATGAGGGATGTGTTGAACATGTTTTGGTAAAGGTATCAATGAGAGGCGATGTAGGAGTACATGGTGGGTTGTTTCATTGAGATCGTCCCTAAGAACTGAGATCTGTATGTGTGATTTAAGATTCAGCTACTACCATGCATTGGGATCCTTAATTGACCCTCTCGGTTTCTTAATCACCCTAGTACTCTGTCTAGGAGTTGCAAATAGTTTATGGTGTTTGTAGGTTATGTGTTGGCGGCCGTGCGTAGCGCTGACCCTAGGGGTGGGCTATGTTGCGGTAGATACACCGTGGCACGGTATACCAAGTCACCCGTTTGGTGTCTCGGGAACCCTGTTCACATCATTCGGGGCCGTATGTGGAAACCTCGATCGGACTCCCTGCGGATGGAACCTGGATAGGCGATGAACCTGGACTAGAGACTTAAGTGTTTAGGTAGGCCGTGGCCGACACCCTCGCTGGGCTTCCGCTTGAAGGTTGCCGAGTACATGTCGTGTAAACGGCGGTAAGTGGTGAAAGCGTGTATGACGAAGTACACCCCTGCAGGGTATAAAACTATTCGAATAGCCGCGTCCGCGGTAAAGGACTACTTGGTTGCCTATACAGTTCATAGACAAGTTAATGGATACTACTAAAAAACTCAAGATAAGTGTGAGTACCGAGGATGGCCCTCTCGTAGGATGACGAGGGAGGATCCACGGTGGAGTATTGTGTTGGTGAGTAGTGGACTCGTGTGCGAAAACTATTTTACTGCTGAAGTTCCGTAGGATAGCTTAGCCAAGAGTCAAAGCTGGCTTGCTGCAATAATCCCACCACCTTCTTGAGAATGAGCATGTATATTAGGTTCTGATGTAAGACTTGCTGAGTACCTTGTACTCATGTTTGCTTATTTATTGTTTTCAGAGGATAACACTGCCCCCTCCGATGGGTTCTACGTAGACCTTGACGTCGACGAGTGACTAGCCACCCAGGTGGTGATCCTGGCCATGGAGGGCCCTATGTAGATAGACAGGCTTCGAGAAGCCTTCTTTCTTTCTAGAGTCTGTACTCAGACTAGTTGCTTCCGCATGTGCTTGTATGATTGTATGACTTGAGTGTCGGGTCATGTGACCCCTATCTGTATGAACATGTTATGTATGGCTCCCTGGAGCCTTTTATATAAAGTACTTGAGTTGTAGAGTTTTGTTGTGATGCCATGTTGTATGTACTCATATCGGGCATATTGTGTGTATGATTGAAATGCTTGGTATGAGTGGGATCCGACAATCTAGTTGTTTATCTTTGGCAGCCTTTCTTATGGGGAAATGTAGTCTAGTGTTCCTCGAGCCATAATAGTCCGCTACAGCCCGGTTCACCGGAGTCCTGCTAGCCCAGCACTACTGTTCAGGACACTTGACTGGCCGGCATGTGTTTCACTTCGTTCCTATGTCTGTCCCTTTGGGGAAATGTCACGCGGTGACTTCCGGAGTCCTGCCTAGCCTGCTACAGCCCGGGTCCCCCGGAGTCCTGTTAGCCCAGTGCTACAGCCCGGAATCACTCGCTGATGACCGACATGCTCGATGTGATTCATGTATGCCTGTCTCCATAGGTCTGTGCCGCTTTGGGTTCACGACTAGCCATGTCGGCCCGGGTTCTCTGTCATATGGATGCTAGCGACACTATCATATACGTGAGCCAAAAGGCGCAAACGGACCCGGGCCATGGTAAGGCGACACCCGTGGGATACCGTGCGTGAGGCCGCAAAGTGATATGAGGTGTTACCGGCTAGGTCGATGTGACTTGGAATCGGGGTCCTGACAAGTTGGGCTAGGGCAAGAGCATCCATGGCTCCACATCCATCTACTAGGGCTAAATGGCGTCGTTTCTTTGATCGTTATGACTGAAGTAGTGAAGATTATGTTTTTAAGATTTTTGTTGTGAGGGAGCAGATGTTTGAATGACTAAATGAATTCAACTATTTTATCTCTGAATGTGTTGTTTTATCTGCATATGTTTGACATGTGCACTTTTGAACTACTTGTTTATCTGAAGTTGAACTGATTTGCGGTCAAATGTTGCATGGCTTGCATAATAACTATTTCCTACCAGCTGGCTGCCCACCTGCCTATTTATTATTTTTATAATCTGCGAGTCTCCCTGGCTATAAATTCTATCCATCTATGTGTGGTGTGTGGCTCAGTCTCCCCCTCCTTTTTCTTCCTTCTTCCAGAATCAGATCTAGGTTCCTCCCTCTTCTCTCTGTTGTTTTCTTCCCTGTTCCTATGTGTTCCATGGAGGATTGTTCATGCGGATGCTTGGCAAAGATGGCCCGCATAGCTGACGGCTGTGTGTACGAATCTGGTTTGGATCTCACCCAGACTCGGCGCCGTGGGAAACTTTCTTGTCTGCTGTACAACAACCATGGGTTTCATGCACCCTATGTTTGTCGGTTGACGGTTGGTGACTTGAAGGAATCATGGGTATGTGTTTCTATTCGTTTTGTTTTCTACTTTTTTGTAGGTCTCTTTTTTGAATCCCATGGACTGAATTTGTGGTTTAGTTTTATGAATAGTTTGTCTATATTTTTTATTTGGTTTTGTCAGAATTTAATAGTAGGGATTTCCTGGTGTATTTGTTCATTACTTAACAGTATTTTATCCATTTTTGTATAATCCTTGGTCTGTTTTTTTCAGATGTTTTTACTACAGGTGTATTGATATGTATATTTCTTCAGTTTTATCAGTTCACATGACTAGTTAGTTTTGTGTTATTGTTTTGGTTCATATTTTTTCTTTTCAGTTTTTGTGCAAACCGTTCCTCTATCTGTGTAAAAATTCAGCTATGTCATGTGTTCACTTTGTTTTGTACTCCCATGCCCATTTGCAAAAAATGTCACCCAAGATCAGGATTGTTGCTCCTAGTTCTGGTGTACTGAAGATGGAGACTTCAGACAAAAATGGGTACCAGTTGATGGAAGTTGCCTACCACATCGAATTTGATGGTTGCATCAACCTAACTACTGGGTGGAAGGAGTTTGTGGTGGAGTCTGGATTTGAGGATGGTGATGTGGTTATGGTTATGTTCTCCAGGGAAGATGACTCTCTGACGTTCAGAATTTATGTGTTGTAGGTTTGAATGTGGCAAATGATGCCGGTTGTGAGATTTGTGTGTGTTTGATTATGTTGCAGTATTTTTTCTTTAAAACATTTGCATGTGAGATGGTTGAATTCTATGGTATTATCAGATGGTTTGGAACAACTTATGTAATGCTTTTCCTATTGTTTTGCTCAAGTATAATAGTTTTATTTATATATTCTTTATATTAGTACTGGAACAATTCGATAGATGAACTGATGGGCATCCTTTGTTTTGACTGGGATATATTCATGTACATATATAGCTCGCAGACGGAACTATACGCTGACGATTTTTGTAGAACCCCTTTTTGGGTTTTCAGTTTGCTGAACTTACATTCTGTTAATGATAGTACTGAGCTATTTTAGGGTGTCAATTACCAATCAAATTTGTTTGTTGTATAACATTTTTTACCTTTTCACATGAATTTTGGAGCACATTTTTTCTTTTTATAGTTGAATAATGATAGTTCTAGTATTTTTTAAAATTAAAAGATTTTAATCTTTGCTGCACAGTACTATTTTTTACTTGAACCTTATGAATTGTAGTAGTTGAACTTTTTAAAAATTTGTTTCTGAAATTTTTATTTACAATCTTCTACGTTTAATTTTCCAAAAAATATATTTTATTTTTATTTTTTAGTTCTTACAATTAAGATGTGTTTGAACTTTTTACATTATTTGTTTTTGAACTGATTTCTTGTGAGGTTTTTTTATAATTATCTGCATTGTTTTGTCATGTGTGATCGGCTGGAATTTTGTAATGGGGCGAAGTACTATGTTGGGCCATCCACTTGAGTCGTTGTTTTCGGCCCAGATAGCTCGTCCGCGCGGCAGTGCAGCGCGGCGTCCGCGTGCGCTATGGGTTTAGTCCCACCTCGCTAGTCGAGGGGGCTCTAGACGTGTTTATAAGCGCAGCCGAGGCTCACCGGTCGAACTCCTCAGAATACTTACCTGAGCGCTTATACACGACGCTCTCTCTCTCATGACCTATGGCCCCTCGACGGCAGCCACTGCGTTGTGCCGATTACTAGGGATTCGCCCACGTGGCTCGAGTTCAAGTATCTAGCATCGTCAGGGCCTGCGCCGGTCCTTGGGCGGTCAATTTTTTTAACTTTTTTTGTTCGTTTGAATCTAATACTTGACTCCACCAGTAACTTGGACTGGTACTTCTTTTTTTCTCTTTTTGTTTGTTTGAAACTAGTACTTGCCCCCATTATCTATCTTTTAGGGGTGTGTGGGTGCGTGTAGGGGGGGGGACAGAATAACCGCACTGC
>NC_041392.1:274977004-274990043 GCF_002162155.2 Triticum dicoccoides | reverse complement strand
CCGCAGCATCGCATGCGGAGGCGAGTCCGTAACATGACTTGCCCCCGCACCGTACCGAGGGGCATTGTTGTACTGACACATCTTCCTTGTATGGACTTGCCCCCATTATCTATCTTTAGGGGTGTGTCAGTGCGTGTGGGCGGGGGACAGAATAACCGCACTACACCTGTCAAACGAGCGCACTGCCGCGATAGCGCGAGGCCGAACCGGGGGGAGGGGGGTCTCCCCCGTCCCGGCGAGGCCGAGCCAGGAACGAGCCATAGCAGGCGACGACGTGGCATGCCGCGGCATCGCATGCGGAGGCGAGTCCGTAACATGACTTGCCCCCATACCTGTGACGCCCCAAGACCGATGCTCGAGAAGACTTCCATATGTTCCGGGTTTCACTGTGTGTTTCATTTTTGCTTGCTCCATTTATTTTTGCATTGCATTATGTCATCACGCCATCATGTTATAAATCTTTTGCATCTCAACTAAATAAATTGTGTGGATCTTCGATCCATTTAAATCGAGGGAAGAGTGACTTCTCTTTATAACATATCCTCCTAATATTTAGGGAGCTATATAAAATATTCCATTAGTTTGGAATTAACCGCAACAAACTTGCTTTATAAATCCCTCTCGTTTCTAAACTATTTTTTGCATCCATGATCTTTCCTCCAAGGCCTTTCTCCAAGTGCAAACCATTTCACTTCTTCCTTCTTTCAAATTTCACCCACTTATTGCAAGTGGCATTATTTTTGTTCCGTAAAATGTTCATTCTTTTTCTATTAATCTTAAACCATTCCTACACCCTCTCTGCCTAATTTCAGATCATTTGGACTTGTTTTGGTTGGATTAAAAATGGCTCAAGTTTGAATCTAATTCAAACTTGAATTATTTTTCTCTCCTAAAAAATCCCCAAACAAGATTATTCAAATCCTTCATAATTCCACGAGTCTAGAAATATTCTCACTTCTTTCAAATTCATCCCCAACATCCCTGACCTTTTCCCTTTTGACGGTTGTCTATTTGTGGGCAAAATTAAAAGAAAAGGAAATAGGGGAGAGGGAGAGGAGAGCCCAGCCCAGGCCGGCCTTACTAGGCCCATCCTTCCCCGCAGGCCCACCTAACCTAAACCTAACCTTCTCCCCCGACCGAACCTCTCTCCCTCTCGATACCCTCCTCCTTGTCCCCCTGCTCGCGCCGCGAGGAAGGAGCGCCCGCGCCCGCGCCTGAACCCTCCTCTTGCTCGATCCCCATCTCTCTCCTTCTCCTCGCTCGTGCACAGGGCCGCAGCTCCCAGCGCACGGCCTCCCGCGCCAAAACTCTTAGAGCTGAGCTTCCCCGAGCGTCTCCTCCTTGCTGCCTCGCCTGTCGCCGAGGAGGAGCTCCGCCGCCTCGACTCCTGGCTCCGGCCTCGGCCGGTCGCTCCCTCCCCGGCCTCCGGCCTCGTCCAGGCCACCCTGCCATCGCCCGCTGCTTCCTGCGTTGAGGAGCCGCCGCACCAAGTCCCTGCATCGCCGTGCCTCCTACCCCGAGCGCCTCCCATGGCGCCCTCGTTCCCAAGCACGGCGATCTCCACCGCCCAGGGCCCCTGCTTCCTCTCCGTCCTGTTGTCCTCCGCCGCACCCGGCGAGCACGATGCGGGAGCACCGCCTGCATCGCCGCTGCCGTCTCGAACCTCTCCTGCCGGGACACCAGGACGGCAGGACCCGCCGCTCTGCCTCGCCTCTCACCCGTCCGTCCCTGTGTCGTTTGCCCAGTCGCCCGCTTCGCGCTCGAGCTCCCTGCTTCCTGCCGCTGAACACGACCATCTCCTCGCCGACGCACTGGCTGCTGTTAGAAGACCATCGAACAGGGAAGATCACCAAGTACCACGACACTGAAGACCTGAACTCCATCAAAACCAGTACTCGAAGACCCTAGGATGCGCCAAGTTCCGCTCCGATATGTGTACGATTACCGTCACCGTGGATCCGGACCGACCGAGTACCATTACCGTCAGACGCTAGAACGACTACAGGCCGAAACGTCAAGTTCCTCGATGAACCGTGTACGACTGCCATTTCCGGTGGATTCACCTAAGTACCACGAAATGGATGACCCTACAAGTTCAACTACAGTTGCCGTGCACGACTACCGTCGCCTCGGAGATGTTGGGTTCATCAAGTTCCTCTTCGGAAAAGTACCACTAATTCCACGACAATACGAGAACAACTACCCTCGTTGAAGGCCGTCGAGTGAACAAATACCGTCGACGTGTACGACTACTTCGTGAACGTGAACCCGACGACCCCGGAGACCTATGTTGCGTCAAGTACCGCCTCGTTAACCCGAACATCTACAGGAAAACGTGTACCACTACCGTTAAGGACCGATAGTACCACTACTTCAACTACCATCGTGAGAACGTCTACTTCCACCACTTCCACTACGAACTCGTTCCGCTCCGAATTTGCATGCTTCGAAGGTATAACCCCGAGACGACGCCCGTGAATGAATGAATGCATGTTGTATAAGATGCACCCTTGTTCGCCTCGAGTCCGAATTGTCGGTGCACGTTGCCCCTCTTTTGCCTTGTCACCGACATGTGGGACACCCGGTGTCCAGAATCACTCCCCGTCACTCTTGCATGTTTCGCACATCCACCTTCTTTTGCACCAACATCTCAATTGAGTTGCCAGATCACCGCAATGTTGCCGTGTAACATTTCTGTTTTGCCGCCGTGACACCCTTTTCCTTCCACCATGGAGACAAATGCCTCATATCTTATCATGTCAACATTTTCACAAAACTTGCATAAAACTTGCATATATCATCCGCATCATGATAACAACATTTAAAATGGTTAAAATTGTTGTTTGAATTAAAATTGCTTAATGCATATGAGTTTTTCCGGAATTATTGTTTGATGTTTTCGGCCTCATTTAAAATGCCTAACTGTGTATTTTACTCATGCTTTACCTCTTGCCATGTTAATCAACATTTAATATTGTTGGGTACATAAACGAGAGAGAACTAAATAATCGAATGTGGTGTTTCATCAATATGCAAGTCGTTGCATATTGAGCTCCACTTAACTTGTAGTTTTGTCTGTGCACTTTGCCATGCCATGCATATTTAAACCGGACATGCATCATACTCGGTTGTGCATCATGCCATGTTGATGTGATGGTTGTTTACTATGTTGTTTGCTCCTGTCCGGTGTTTCTTCTTCGGGTTAGTTCCAATAACGTCACTTTTGTGAGGATCCGTTCGAATTCATCCGTTTGTCTTCTTCATGGACTCGTTCTTCTTCCTTGCGAGATTTCAGGCAAGATGACCATACCCTCGAAATCACTTCTATCTTTGCTTGCTAGTTGTTCGCTCTATTGCTATGTCGCGCTACCTACCATTTTCTATATCATGCCTCCCATATTGCCATGTCAAGCCTCTAACCCACCTTTCCTAGCAAACCGTTATTTGGCTACGTTGCCTCTTTGCTCAGCCCCTCTTATAGCGTTGCTAGTTGCAGGTGTAGTTGAAGTTTGTTCCATGTTGGAACATGGATATTGTTGGGATATCATTACTATCTCTTATTCTTAATTAATGCATCTATATACTTGGTAAAGGGTGGAAGGCTCGGCCTTATGCCTGGTGTTTTGTTCCACTCTTGCCGCCCTAGTTTCCGTCATACCAGTGTTATGTTCCTTGATTTTGCGTCCCTTACGCGGTTGGGTGTTATGGGAACCCCTTGACAGTTCGCTTTGAATAAAACTCCTCCAGCAAGACCCAACCTTGGTTTTACATTTTCCTAACAACCTATACCTTTCCATTGGGAGTAATTAACCCGAGGGTCATTTTTATTTTAACCCCCAGGCCAGTGCTTCTATAAGTGTTGGTTCGAACTAGAGCCCCTTGCAGCGCCACCTCGGGGAAACTTGAGGGCTGGTTTTAGTTGTATGGATTGCTCATCCGGTGTTGCCCTGAGAACGAGATATGTGCAGCTCCTATCGGATTGTCGGCACATCAGGTGGCTTTGCTGGTCTTGTTTTACCATTGTCGAAATGTCTTGTAACTGAGATTTCGAGTCTGATTGAGTCTTCCTGCGAGAAGGAATATCCTTCATTGACCGTGAGAGCTTGTGATGGGCAAAGTTGGGACACCCCTGCATGGTTTTGAACTTTCGAAAGCCGTGCCCGCGGTTATGTGGTAGATGGGAATTTGTTAATATCCGGTTGTAGAAAACTTGACACTTAACTTACTTAAAATGAATCAACCGCGTGTGTAGCCGTGATGGTCTCTTCTCGGCGGAGTCCGGAAGTGAACACGGTTCTTGTGTTATGCTTGAACGTAAGTAGATTCAGGACCACTTCTTGATCATTTCTAGTTAACGACCTTTGCGTTGCTTATCTTCTCGCTCTTTTTTGCGTAAGTTAGCCACCATATATGCTTAGTGCTTGCTGCAGCTCCACCTCACTACCCTTTCCTACCCATAAGCTTAAATAGTCTTGATCTCGCGGGTGTGAGATTGCTGAGTCCTCGTGACTCACGAATACTTCCAAACAGTTGCAGGTGCCGATGATACCAGTGCAGATGACGCAACTGAGCTCAAGTGGGAGCTCGATGAAGAACGTGTTCGTTGTGTTGTTTCGTTTCCAGTTGATCAGTAGTGGAGCCCAGTTGGGACGATCAGGGATCTAGGATTTGGGGTTGTCTTCTTTTATTTTGGTTCCATAGTCAGACCTTGATTGTACTCTGGATGATGTATGTTTAACTTGTATTTGTGTGAAGTGGCGATTGTAAGCCAACTCTTTATCCCTTTCTTATTCAGTACATGGGATGTGTGAAGATTACCCCTCTTGCGACAAGCCTACCATGCGGCTATGCCTCTAAGTCGTGCCCCGACACGTGGGAGATATAGCCGCATTGTGGGTGTTACAAGTCGGTAATCAGAGCCTTCCCCGACTTAGGAGCCCCCTGCTTGATCGAATTGCTAACATTGTTGAGTCTAGAACAAAATGTTTTGAGTCTTAGGATTATATATATCGGAGAGTAGGATTCTTTTTTACTTCTCAATCCCTTCATCGCTCTGGTGAGGCCTCCTAACGTAGAGTTTTGACTCTTCTCTCATCAAATTTCACGATTTTTTAGGATCACGCGGGTATCTTGGAATCGTTTCGATAGTCTTGTGATGAGAACATTGTTCTTGGTGCCTCCTGACATTTAGGGGTTGTGGCAGTGTCCCGGGGAGTTGAGCTCCGAGGTGTTGTCGTCACAATTTTATCGTTGCAGTTCTGGAATACCTGAGTTCACCGACATCGAAAATCTCTTTTATGCAGTTGTTGGTGAGATAACCTCGACGCCACCTAGTACTAGGGCGGGAGTTCAGGAGTATTGCCATAACTCGTATAATGGATGCTTTTCGAAGGTTGAGGTACATGATTTCCGAAGGTTTATTGGTTATGTGTTGAAGGATGGATACAGCTGGATGTAGGAATTGTTAGTTTGGGTGAGATATTATGCTTCCTCTGTATCCCCAACACCTGATTTCATAACCAGAAAGTTTCGAGAGTTTATAAGTGGGAATTCAAGTATCACGTAGGATATCTTGCCAACAGACACATGATACGATATGGGATCTATCATATGTTTGTTTCCGGCCTATTCTGCAAGCCAATCTTTGTTTTGTTTTAAGTTGTGGTATTCGAGTTGCTTCAATATCAAGTGTTGATTCCATACCTTGCCTAAGTGGTATTCTCATATTTCTATGTGAATACTAATCCTTCATGATAATCGAGATTGTCATGTCAATCCTTTTCAACTGATGTCTTTCTCTTCAAATGCATCCGATCTTTTCAACATCCGCAAGATCACCTCTCGGTTTTCCCCAACGTTGTTCATTTCATCCGTCCCCAAGTTGCCTTTGTTTTCCCGCCCTCCCACCCTTTTCTTCAAGGACTCAGACTTCTTAATCAAGTATCCTTTTTATTGATGTGAAGTCTCTCCATTATTTTCCGCCAATGTCCTTATTCGGTGATTCTCAGGAAGATACTTACGGAGCTTCAAGTTTATTATTTTTCGTTCTATTTTCTTCTCCGGTGGATTAAATTCAAGCTTTGTCGATCATATCCTTTCCTCATTTTAAATGTTTTCTCATGCCGGTGCACTTCTTAATCGCTCACCTCTCGCTATTCATTTGTTTTAGAGTGTTGAGGATATCTTAGAAGATTCATGTTTCCATTCTTGATCCGTTCAAGATATCTCGAGGTTATTATCTCATTCAAGCCATCCAAATCAACTGGTGCAATATCCCTTCAAAATCATTCAATGGTGTATCTTTGAGTGGTCCCTAACCCACATGTCTTTTCCCAGGATCTTACCTGACTCTTCTATTTTCCCGAGTTACTATCAAATTCTTCTTCAAGTTTGATGTAAGTATGAATTGTCATCAGTCATATGTCTTTCTCTAAGATCTTTCAAATTCTTTCCAACGTTGTCTCAACTATTCGCTTTTGATTCTCCTGGAGTGTCTAAACAATTCGTGGTGGTGTTTCTCGTCGTCATTCTCGGATTTTGAAGACCAAATAAGTGTTTCCTCTAAATCTTGGTCCGTTCTCTCGAAGATTCATGATTCTAGCTTGATGCCATCCTCTCATAATTGTTTTTGATTGCGAGAATTCTTTTCACCCATCTGAAGCAATTCAGGATTCTTTTCAGTTTGATTCTCCGGAGCCCATCATTTCTGAAAATTATTCATTCCAGCTTTCAGCTCTCGTTCTCCAAATCTTACCGGTGCATCGTTCAAATATCCTCTAACCAGTTCATGATCTCTTTGTTCTCATGTATCTAAATTCCCTCAAGTATTTTCATTCGTTTCTAATTCTTCCCGATGAATTATGCCTTTGCTTTGCCTTTTTTTCAAATCTTACGGCGGTTCGTTCAAGAGTTCTCTTCCTTCGTTATCATATAGATTCATTCGTTCTTTCCAATCCTACCGGTGGTTCATTGAAGACCTTCCCAAGTTTGTGCTATATCTATCTTAATCCGGTCTACGAGAATAAGTAGTATGTCAAATCCGTTGCTTATAATCAATCTAAATTGGTGAAGGATACACATGATGTAATTCGTATTCTTGTTTCATCCAACTGATTAATTCCTATTCCGAAGGTTCATTAAAATTCTCGGTTCAAGATGCTCCATCTAAATCATTGCAAGGCTTCACCTTGTGTTTTCAACTTCTTTTTTTCTTTTGTTTGATCATTCTTTTGTTACCGGTGTTCTCACGAAGGCTAAGCATGGTGGTTCTTCAAAGATTTAATTCATTCTCGAAGTGTTCTTCAAGATTTTTATTGGAGGAGCTCAAGTATTCTTATTCTTGCATTCCAAAGAGCAATTCTTTCTAGCTTATATTTTGAGGTGGTGTTATGTCATTTTTGACAATTTCCTTCATGTTTCATGATTCAAAAGTTGTCAGGAATGAGATAGCTAAACACATCAATTTCTTCGAGCATGAGCTCTTCTCAATCTACCAATCTCTTCGTTGGAGTTATCTTGGGGTATATTTGACCTAATGCTTTCCCTAAGGATTGTTGCTATTTATGGTGCCCATAAATGACCCAAGTTCTTCATTTATCCTCCCGGTGAAATAGGTTTCTCGTCTCCTTGTTGATATCAATTCAATCTATTGTTTCCGCTAGTGGCAGAATTTCACCCCAAATTTCGAGATGTTTTCCATAAGCCCACAACAAGCTTATCCTTTCGTTGTTGAAAATCCAACAACTCCGTTCTAGCATTTGTTGTAAGCGTGCTCTCTCCAGATCTTGTTTCCTCCATTCTTTCCATTCCATTCTTTCATTTCTTCCGGAGGCATTGTGATGTTGCTCTCTTCTCTCATCATCTCCAGTTGTGGGGATCATGTTCTTTTCATGCTTATCCGTTCAACTGGAGCGTTGTGTCCTCTGCTCAAGTTCTTTTCATCTTATCAAGTCTTGCATCTCTTTTCAACCCGAAGTGTTGTCGTAATTGATCTTTATCGTTCCTTGTACATCTCGTTTCATCCAGAGTGCTTGCATGTACTTCCTGTCCATGGCAACCCTTTTCTTATGTCTTTCAACCAACAAGGCTCTAGTAAGGTTCCTTGTTCCTCTTTTCTAACAGAGTGTTTTCAACTTTGTTCATCTTTGTTGTATTCTTTCTTTCTATTTGTTCAACCTCGCAAGGTTCTTTGGTTTCACTCGTTTGTCAAAGAAGCAACTTAGTTTTACCTCTTCGCTTCCTCTTTTGTTTCTCTCCGGTGTCATCCTAGATCTCGGGACGAGATCCTCTGGTAGTGGTGGAGTGTTGTGACGCCCCAACACTGCTGCTCGAGAAGACTTCCATATGTTCCGGGTTTCACCGTGTGTTTCATTTTTGCTTGCTCCATATATTTTTGCATTGCATCATGTCATCATGCCACCATGTTATAAATCTTTTGCATCTCAACTAAATAAATTGTGTGGATCTTCGATCCATTTAAATCGAGGGAAGAGTGACTTCTCTTTATAACATATCCTCCTAATATTTAGGGAGCTATATAAAATATTCCATTAGTTTGGAATTAACCGCAACAAACTTCCATTATAAATTCCTCTCGTTTCTAAACTATTCTTTGCATCCATGATCTTTCCTCCAAGGCCCTTCTCCAAGTGCAAACCATTTCACTTCTTCCTTCTTTCAAATTTCACCCACTTATTGCAAGTGGCATTATTTTTGTTCCGTAAAATGTTCATTCCTTTCCTATTAATCTTAAACCATTCCTACACCCTCTCTGCCTAATTTCAGATCATTTGGACTTGTTTTGGTTGGATTCCAAAATGGCTCAAGTTTGAATCTAATTCAAACTTGAATTATTTTTCTCTCCTGAAAAATGCCCAAACAAGTTTATTCAAATCCTTCATAATTCCACGAGTCTAGAAATATTCTCACTTCTTTCAAATTCATCCCCAACATCCCTGACCTTTTCCCTTTTGACGGCTTTCTATTTATGGGAAAAATTAAAAGAAAAGGAAATAGGGGAGAGGGAGTGGAGAGCCCAGCCCAGGCCGGCCTTACTAGGCCCATCCTTCCCCGCAGGCCCACCTAACATAAACCTGACCCTCTCCCCCGACCGAACCTCTCTCCCTCTCGATACCCTCCTCCTTGCCCCCCTGCTCGCGCCGCCAGGAAGGAGCGCCCGCGCCCGCGCCTGAACCCTCCTCTTGCTCGATCCCCATCTCTCTCCTTCTCCTCGCTTGTGCACGGGGCCGCAGCTCCCAGTGCACGGACTCTCGTGCCAGAACTCTTAGAGATGAGCTTCCCCGAGCGTCTCCTCCTTGCTGCCTCGCCTGTCACCGAGCAGGAGCTCCGCCACCTCGACTCCTGGCTCCGGCCTCCGCCGGCCGCTCCCTCCCCGGCCTCCGGCCTCGTCCAGGCCACCCTGTCGTCGCCTGCTGCTTCTTGCGTTGAGGAGCCGCTATGCCAAGTCCCTGCATCGCCGCGCCTCCTACCCCGAGCGCCTCCCATGGCGCCCTCGTTCCCGAGCACAGCGATCTCCACCGCCTAGGGCCCCTGCTTCCTCTCCGTCCTGGTCTCCTCCGCCGCACCCGACGAGCGCGACGCGGGAGCATTGCCTGCATCGCCTCTATCGTCTCGAACCTCTCATGTTGGGACACCAGGACCCACCGCTCTGCCTCGCCTCTCACCCGTCCGTCCCTGCGTCGTCTGCCCAGTCACCCGCTTCGCGCTGGAGCTCCCTGCTTCCTGCCGCTGAACACGACCATCTCCTCCCCGACGCCCTGGCTGCTGTTACAAGACCATCGAAGAGGGAAGATCACCAAGTACCACGATACTGAAGACCCGAACTCCATCAAAACCAGTACTCGAAGACCCTAGGATGCGCCAAGTTCCTCTCCGATACGTGTACGATTATCGTCACCGTGGATCCGGACCGACTGAGTACCATTACCGTCGGACGCTCGAACGACTACAGGCCGAAATGTCAAGTTCCTCGATGAACCGTGTACAACTACCGTTTCCCGTGGATTCACCTAAGTACCATGAAATGGATGACCCTACAAGTTCAACTATAGTTGCCATGTACGACTACCGTCGCCTCGGAGATGTTGGGTTCATCAATTTCCTCTTCTAAAAAGTACCACTACTTCCACGATAATACGAGAACAACTACCCTCGATGAAGGCCGTCGAGTGAACAACTACCGTCGACATGTATGACTACTTCGTGAGCGTGTACCCGACGACCCCGGAGACCTATGTTGCGTCAAGTACCCCCTCGTTAACCCGAACATCTACAAGAAAAGGTGTACAACTACCGTCGAGGACCGACAGTACCACTACTTCAACTACCGTCGTGAGAACGTCTACTTCCACCACTTCCACTACGAAATCGTTCTGCTCCGGATTTGCATGCTTCGAAGGTATAACCCCGAGACGACGCCCGTGAATGAATGAATGCATGTTGTATGAGATGCACCCTTGTTCGCCTCGAGTCCGAATTGTCGGTGCATGTTGCCCCTCTTTTGCCTTGTCACCGACATGTGGGACACCCGGTGTCCGGGATCACTCCCCGCCACTCTTGCATGTTTCGCACATCCACCTTCTTTTGCACCAGGATCTCAATTGAGTTGCCAGATCACCGGAAGGTTGCCGTGGTAACATTTCCATTTCGCCGTTGTGACACCCCTTTTCCTTCCGCCATGGAGACAAATGCCTCATGTCTTATCATGTCAACATTTTCACAAAACTTGCATAAAACTTGTATATATCATCCTCATCATGATAACAACATTTAAAATGGTTAAAATTGTTGTTTGCATTAAAATTGCTTAATGCATATGAGGTTTTTCCGGAATTGTTGTTTGATGTTTCCGGCCTCATTTAAAATGCCTAACTATGTATTTTACTCATGATTCACCTGTTGCCATGTTAATCAACATTTAATATTGTTGGGTACATAAATGAGAGAGAACTAAATAATCGAATGTGGTGTTTCGTCAATATGCAACTCGTTGCATATTGAGCTCCACTTAACTTGTAGTTTTGTCTGTGCATTTTGCCATGCCATGCATATTTAAACCGGACATGCATCATACTTGGTTGTGCATCATGCCAAGTTGATGTGATGGTTGTTTACTATGTTGTTTGCTCCTTTTCGGTGTTTCTTCTTCGGGTTAGTTCCAATAACGTTGCGTTTTTGAGGATCCGTTCGAATTCATCCGTTTGTCTTCTTCATGGACTCGTTCTTCTTCCTTGCGGGATTTCAGGCAAGATGACCATACCCTCAAAATCACTTCTATCTTTGCTTGCTAGTTGTTCACTCTATTGCTATGTCGCCCTACCTACCACTTGCTATATCATGCCTCCCATATTGCCATGTCAAGCCTCTAACCCACCTTTCCTAGCAAACCGTTGTTTGGCTACGTTACCGCTTTGCTCAGCCCCTCTTATAGCATTGCTAGTTGCAGGTGTAGTTGAAAGTTTGTTCCATGTTGGAACATGGATATTGTTGGGATATCATTACTATCTCTTATTCTTGATTAATGCATCTATGTACTTGGTAAAGGGTGGAAGGCTCGGCCTTATGCCTGGTGTTTTGTTCCACTCTTGCCGCCCTAGTTTCCGTCATACCGGTGTTATGTTCCTTGATTTTGTGTCCCTTACGCGGTTGGGTGTTATGGGAACCCCTTGACAGTTCGCTTTGAATAAAACTACTCCAGCAAGGCCCAACCTTGGTTTTACATTTTCCTAACAACCTATACCTTTCCCTTGGGAGTAATTAACCTGAGGGTCATCTTTATTTTAACCCCCCCGGGCCAATGCTTCTCTAAGTGTTGGTTCGAACTAGAGCCCCTTGCAGCGCCACCTCGGGGAAACTTGAGGCTGGTTTTAGTTGTACGGATTGCGCATCCGGTGTTGCCCTGAGAACGAGATATGTGCAGCTCCTATCGGGATGCCGGCACATCGGGCGGCTTTGCTGGTCTTGTTTTACCATTGTCGAAATGTCTTGTAACCGAGATTCCGAGTCTGATCGGGTCTTCCTGGGAGAAGGAATATCCTTCGTTGACCATGAGAGCTTGTGATGGGCTAAGTTGGGACACCCCTGCAGGGTTTTGAACTTTCGAAAGTCGTGCCCGCGGTTATGTGGCAGATGGGAATTTGTTAATATCCGGTTGTAGAAAACTTGACACTTAACTTAATTAAAATGAATCAACCGCGTGTGTAGCCGTGATGGTCTCTTCTCGGCGGAGTCCGGGAAGTGAACACGGTTCTTGTGTTATGCTTGAACGTAAGTAGATTCAGGATCACTTCTTGATCATTTCTAGTTCAGGACCGTTGCATTACTTCTCTTCTCGCTCTTTTATGCGTAAGTTAGCCACCATATATGCTTAGTGCTTGCTGCAGCTCCACCTCACTACCCTTTCCTACCCATAAGCTTAAATAGTCTTGATCTCGTGGGTGTGAGATTGCTGAGTCCTCGTGACTCACAAATACTTCCAAACAGTTGTAGGTGCCGATGATACCAGTGCAGATGATGCAACTGAGCTCAAGTGGGAGCTCGATGAATATCGTGTTTGTTGTGTTGTCTCGTTTCCAGTTGATCAGTAGTGGAGCCCAGTTGGGACTATCCAGGATCTAGCATTTTGGGTTGTCTTCTTTTATTTTGGTTCCGTAGTCGGACCTTGATTGTACACTGGATGATGTATGTTTAACTTGTTTTGTGTGAAGTGGCGATTGTAAGCCAACTCTTCATCCCTTTCTTATTCAGTAAATGGGATGGGTGAAGATTACCCCTCTCGCGATAAGCCTACCATAAGGCTATGCCTCTAAGTCGTGCCCCGACACGTGGGAGATATAGCCGCATTGTGGGTGTTACAACACCGCACAGCACCGAGGGGCATAGTTGTACTGACACATCTTCCTTGTATGAACTTGCCCCCATTATCTATCTTTAGGGGTGTGTGGGTGCGTGTGGGGGGGACAGAATAACCGCACTACGCTTGTCAAACAAGCGCACTGCCGCGTTAGCGCAAGGCCGAGCC
>NC_041392.1:274953355-274975494 GCF_002162155.2 Triticum dicoccoides | reverse complement strand
GAACGAGCTGTAGCAGGCGACGACGCGGCGTCGCATGCGGAGGTGAGTCCGTAACATGACTTGACCCCGCACCGGACCGCACCGCACCGAGGGGCATAGTTGTACTGACACATCTTCCTTGTATGGACTTGCCCCCATTATCTATATTTTAGGGGTGTGTGGGTGCGTGTGTGGGGGGGGGGACAGAATAACCGCACTGCGCCTGTCAAACGAGCGCACCGCTGCGTTAGCGCGAGGCCGAGCCAGGAACGAGCCGTAGCAGGCGACGACGCGGCGTGCCGCCGCGTTGCATGCGGAGGCGAGTCCGTAACATGACTTGCCCCCGTTATCTTATCTTTCTTTTTAGGGGAAAAACCAGCACCGTTATGAATTATTATTTCATTTGTACTTTTTGATAATTTTTATTGTACTATTGTGAGTTATTATTTGTACTTTAGCCGTTTGTTTTCTCCCTCTATATTATTTTTTTATTTTATTTAATTTTTGCTATTATCTTTGGTAACTGCCTAGAGATAGTGGGCTTTGCCACGGTTTTGGGCTTGAGCCGTCGGTTTTCTCCCACTTACCTTTTAACCTCCGCTCTCCCACGTTCCGCTCCGCTCCCCTCTCAAAATCGATTCCTTCTTCGTTCCCCTCTTCTCGCAGAGAAGTTGCTTCTCCTATTTCGCCGTGGGAGCGTCGGCCGGCGGGTTGAACCGCGGGGGTGGAGGTCTGGGTGCTTTGTTTGCTCCTTTTGCTCTGCGATTGACTTCCCTTGCGTCCTCTTATGTACAGATTTCCCCTGTATTTCTAAGCTATTGCTCTCTTGCTGTCTCAGGCTGGATTCGCTAGGGTTCCTTTGCTCTTGAACGAACGGTTGGCGACAGTGATACTCGATTCCGTGGCGGATTTTGTGTTTGCTGGTAAGAGTTTTGCTTTGTATGGCGTGCTTCGTTTTTGAAATAGGTCCTAGCCCTAATTTTTGTTCATGTGTCTTGCAGATCTGGTTTCGACATATTTTAGGTCTGTAGATCTCAAGGGTACATTATCCAGTCCGGACAAGTTGAATGCAGGTGATTTTCCTTGTAATTTGGATGATGTTTTAATAGATCTGGTTTTTAGGTTGTATAGGTGTTGTCGTATCGACTTTATAAGTTGTATGTATTTTGATAGCTGTTAATTTTTCCCTAGAATTTGTGGTGTGTATAGTTTTGGCGGTTGATGTGACCTGCAGACAGGTTGTAGTACTGATCACCATCTGTAGTTTGAACTTCTGTCCTGGCATTTGAATAGGTTGTAGTAGTTAGTGAAGAAGTAGTATAATGTTGAAAGAGTTGTCATTCTGAAGTTTGTTGTGCCAATGCTGGGTTCATATTGTTTTATTGGGTGCACTTGTAGTGTTCATATAGTTGAACTGATTGCTTTTTCATGTACTTTTTTGCTAATTATGATGTTGTTGCAGATGTTGGAGTGACGGTGCCTCCCGATTCTGAAAAATCAGAACGCTTTCAAGATCTTGTGAATGTTATTTTTGAGACACCAAATCCTCTAGAAGAACTTGCGAATGTTGCTGGTGTTTCCCTTATATTTGCTCTTTTTTTATCAGCCTTGAATACATAAATATGCTTAGCTACATCAGTTGTTCCTTTTGTTTGTGTCTGATGCTATGCGCTTTATTTATCTTGTCTCTGCAATGTTAATTGTGTTTTCATTTTATATGTGCGTGCTTATGTTGTTGGTTTATGCAGTTAATGATAGACATGGTGCTCCTGAGGACATTGCTGATGTTGTCAAAGATATTAATAATGGAGTGTATTCTCTTAACGTTGATGATGCTGATGGCAGCTTGCAGTTGTCTGTTACTCAGTCACAGAGTGTTGATGGCACTGAGCCTGTTACTCAGGCTGAGGATGTTCCTATGCAGTTACAGCTCGAGGATGAAAGGATAAGAAAGAATAAGTATGATTTCTAGAGGAGAAAGGAGTTGGAACGGCGTCAAAAGGTTGCCTGTGTTCAAGGAAGTGATCGAGATGTTGCTCAAGCTCCTGAAGGTGTAGGTAATGAAGGTGGTGACACGACCTTTTCAACTGTTGATGCTGGATCTCATGGAAGTGACATGCCTGTGAAGACAAACCTGATGCAAACTCGTTTGACGCAAGTGTTTACTCGTGATGCAGTTAAGGAGAAGAAAGTTGTTTTGAAGAGGAAGATGTCAGATCAAAATCCTGATGGCACACCGAGGCGTAGCCCACGTGTGAAAGCTGGTTCCCAACCTGGTAATAGCAAAGCTGATGGGAATAGTGTTGTTGTGAAGATTGGTCCAAGCAAACTTGGTGGCTCCCCTGTTCGTGGGAGTCCACGGGTTTTGACAAATAAGAAGCCTTCTTCGTCTCCTGTTCTAGAGCGCTCTTTGTTGAAAGAAAATAATAAGCGTAAAGTTCATCCTGCGAAGGTGAACAAAGGTGTGAAGAAGCATGCTCGTGTCGAAGATGAAGACGTTGTATCTGAAGAAGATGATATCGAAGTTGATTCTGAAGATGAATTTGAAGTGGTACGTGTTTTGTACTGTATGTGACTAACTATTGTACTTGCAATGATTTAATTGTGTCTGGGCTGGTATGCTGGCCAGGCGAGGCTGGTCATTGTTTGCATCAATCGAGGGTGGTACTGATGTTGTTTCAAGAGTTGAACTTGTGCAATCTTTTCTTTTTTCTACTTGCCTTCATATGCTTGTTTTGTTTTCTATATTCATTAATTTAAGGTGTGGCTTCTTTATTTTCATTTACAGCCTGTTAGCGTTATGAGTCCAATCAAGCCGGTGGGAGGCAATAACGGAAAAGTTGCCTTGGATGAAGGTGACCAACGGAAATTGAACTTAACTATGCGATGTTCGTTGGGAGAGGTTGAAGCTTGTGTTAAATTGCTTGAGAGTCGGCATGTGTCTAGGGTTCATGCAGCTGGTTTTGGTTCTATCTTCAGGTGGAGGGTGAAGTCTAACATTTCCCTCCCTCTGATGGGAGCTTTGTACATGAGGATAGATCCTGATACGATGACTCTTGACATGGGTGAGGCTAATAAGAAGCTTCGCATCACTAGCGATGGTATACAACAATTATTTGGGTTCCCTCGTGGTGGTCGTTCTGCGCCAAGGCCATCAGAGGACGGATATGACGATGCTCTGGTGAAGTTATGATCGGAGCTTGACATTAGAAGGAACAAAGATATCAAGACAAAGGATTTGAGGAATAAGCTCAAGGTGCTCATCAAGGATCCTAGCAAAGATGACCTTGCTCTGAAAGTGTTCTTCATTATTGTGTTTATGAAGGTTGTGTTGCCTGGTGCCGCCCCGCGTGTTTCCAGAGAGGCAGCAATGTTTGAGGGTCTTGTGTTTGAGGACATGGCTAATATGAATTATTGTTAGCTGATGGTTGATGAGCTTAGAAGGGCTGTTGTCAAGTACCAAGATGGTGTTACCATGGGGAAGGCAATCACAGCCTGTGCTATAGGGCCTGTACTAATGTACCTTGACTGCCTTATCCGTGGCAAGACTGCGGAGTCTTACATGAGAGTCCCATGCATATGTTTCATGGATCCTGTCAAGCTTTCTGATCTGGTTGATGCAGATTTGATAAAAAAAGGCAATTCAGATCCAAAGACTTGGGTGTTTGGGAAGCTTCCGGTGAGTTTTATTTCTTTCGTGTCTTACAGACCTTTTTTTAGGTATAGCTATTTTTGCTGGAGTGAACATGTGTCCCGCAGAGTTACATGTTTAGATTTTGTCATTTCTTAAGCTTTGTGAGGTTTAGGTACGATTTTTAGTACTGTTGTCTCATGTGTGGTTGAACTGAATATCTTTGTTCAACTGGCCTGTTGGTCAATATTAACAAATTGGCAATGACATTTAAAGATTGATAGTGCTATTGATTTAAATCTGTTAATATCATGTTTTATTTTTCCCTGTGTGTTGCATTGATTAATTAACTCCTTTTCCCCTTATTTGTAGTGGAAAACTCAAGAGGAGGTTGTTTTTTTCCGAGTGTATAAACGACCTGTCCTGGAGATGTCGTTGTCTCAGGTTCCCAAGTTTTCATCTCTACACGATGAGTTGAGAGATGGCCGTGGTGTTGAGGGTGCTGGTTATGTTCCCCCCTGGCCCTAGTAATGCTAGTACTTCACAGAGGCAAGATTTTGGTATTGAAGTTGTTGTTTCTGCGTTGGAGCGCGCTGAGCATATTTTAAGTAATGTGTGTTCTGATCTGCAAAAGGTCCCGATGACAGTTGGGCATCTGAGCTGTATCAACGGTATCCTTCCTGAAGGTCATCAATTTAACGTTGAGGAAGTAGTGGACTATATTGAGATGGAGAGAATTTTTATTGGTGATATGCGTGACGGTGCTGCTGATCTAGTTCAGAGCTCGGTTCGTCTGTTGAACAACATGAAGCGTTTCAAAACTATGCAGGACTCTCGCTGCAAGCCATATGAAGAAAGTGCAAATGTTGTTATCAAGCAAATTGAGCAGGATGAGGCTGCTGCCGCTGACAGCAGGGCTGGTGATGGTACCGAGGCTAATGTTTTTGATCACGAAACGAATGATGTTGGCTTGGAGTGCCCTGTTGTTGATGTGAGTCAGTCCTTGGTGTTTGCAATTTTTACTATGTTGTTCTGCTGTCAGTATTGTAGTTGAACTTTCTCATCTTCATCTGTTTATTAATTTTTCTTCCATGTAGATTGAGCAGGATGAGGCTGCTGCCACCGACAGCAGGGCTGATGATGGTATTGAGGCTAATGTTTCTGATCACCATACGAACGATGTTGGCTTTGAGCACCCTGTTGTTCATGTGAGTTAGTCCTCGGTGTTTGTATGTTTTTACTATGTTGTTCTGCTGTCAGTATTGTAGTTGAACTTCCTCATCTTCATTTGTTTATTAATTTTTCTTTTCATGCAGGAGACCAGTCATGATGTTGAGGCTGCTGTTGACCGTGGAGTTAATGATCCATCTACTAATAAGTGAAAGGTTATTTTTATTTTTATTGTGTTTATACATATTTCTCTAATTTTCATGCGAACCAATGTGCCTTGCTTGTTCATTTTTCTATCCCCCATTGTTAAGAGTTTGCAGGTGATACCTACCTTTTTTGTTACTGTGGTTTAATTCCTTGTGTTTATTGTTGCTAATAATAGCATTGTTTTTTTGCTTCATTGCATATGAATCAGGGTCCTGTTGTCGGTGACGATCCTTGTTCGCCCGTTGGTGATGTTCCTTTGAATGTTAGCAGCAGCAAGATCGAGATGTTGCTGTGAATGCTTCTAAGGTTTGTTTTTCTATGTACCTCTTGCTAGCTTATTTTAGATTGTTAGTTTTGCTCATATTATTCACTTTTTTTGATTTTTATTTCTTCAGATGACTGATGTTGAGCGTGAGGCTGTCGTTAGTCATGGAGATGATGCTCGTGTGTCCCATTGAGTAGTGGGCGCAATGTTGGTACCAAAGTTCCTGATGAGGATGTTGGTGCTGCCAGCATACTTGATGCCAAATCGTCTGGTGTTGGTATTGCTAGGAATGAAAATGTTCATGATCGTGAATATTTGCCGCCGGAGAATTTCCCGCTAGGTTTTGATTACGGTGATGCATTGCAAGATGCCTCTAGCGTGGAGGAGGTGCCATCCAAGGATCATGATTTACTTCTGTCGATTTCTTCTGGCCCCTTGACGCAAGAGGCGCTCGTGTCATCCCAGGATTTTCTTTCTACAGACCCTGAAAGCGCAGTGATATTGGTGTCTTCTCAAGATCTCCCATCATCAAACCCTGAAACTGGAGGCATATTGGTCTCATCATAGGAACTACCATCATCGTCAAACACTGATAGTGCAGGTAAGGACTTGTAAATGAGGCGTACTTCTCATTTTTTGCATTTTCAACATGTTCACTTGTAGTGCTTGAGCTTATTATTTTTCTTCTTTTTCTGCAAGCAGAAAGTGGTAATGTTGTTAAGGTTGATATGTTTTTCTTCGCTGTTACGAGGTTGCGCACGAACCGTACGAAATGGTTAGTCTGGGATTTTGCCCGTACCATTTTGTCTCTTTTTCTTTCTCTCATATGATTATTGTTGTTATTGCAGTAGTTTTAACTCATCTAATCTTTTGTGTTTTCCTAGTCACAAGCCGATGTTTCAAATTAAAGAATGTGATGCCAGTGTTGGTTCTATTGCTAAAGCGTTTGTCCCCACCGGCATGCTCAACTCAGATAGTGCTGACGTTGTTTTATATTCTCTACGTCAGAAGTACCGAGACACTGATAAGTTGATAGTTCCCAGATGGGTGACGGTCATTATTTTGCTTTTTAGATAGGATGCTAACTTGTTTTGCCAATTTTCTAACTATTGTTGTTCTTTTTGTACAACAGACCAAGATCCGTGATGGAAATATTGATTCCAATGTGCTAAATTGGTTCACAAGATCAGGGGCTGATGGTTTTGACCATGTAGGTGAACTTGAACTTTTTGTACTCATGAACTAGAACTGTCATGTTTTCTTGCAAGTTTGGGAGGTGGGGGAGTGAACTTGAGTAGCCTGCTTTTACCCCTGCACTTATGAATGATGTGTGCTTCTTTTTTTAAAGCTGAACTTATTGTCGCAAGGAAATTGAACTGATATATTTGTTGCAATATAAACTTGAGTACTCCCTCCTTCCATCTATATAGGGCCTAATGCATTTTTAAGACCACCTTTGACTATTGACAAGATTAATAGTACATGATATGCACAATGTGAAAATTATATCATTGAAAGCTCCTTTCACACACGAATTTACCGGTGTGCTTTGTGTAAGTTGCATGTCATATATTATTGCTCTAATATTTGGTCAAAGTTAGCCTCAAAAAATGCATTAGGCCCTATATAGATGGAAGGAGGGAGTAGCATTTATTTTTTGTAGTGTTTTGCTTACTCAATTAGAACTTATGATTATCTGATTTTTGTTTGTACATCTGAATTTCAATTTCCTTGTTTTATTTTATTGTTTGGAGGCTGAATTTTTTGTTTCATTATGATTTGTTAAATTCATTTTTCCTCTGCGATTTTTTTGTCAGCTTCTTTTCCCTACTTTTGATCCGCCGTCATTTGCGGCTACCATGAAGCCTAGCAACGTATCTGGGCATTGGTGCTTGATTGTTCTGAATTTGAGGTTCCGTCGTTTTGAGTGTCTTGATTCACTGCGCAATGAAACTTGGAGTGATGCAGTTAGATTCTTAAGGACTATGACAGATAACATAAAGAAGCTTTGGAGGGAGTCCAACGTAGACAGGGCCAAACCGTTCTCGCCGGTGCATATTGATGGTTTGCCTTGCGAGTTTGTGCGGGTGCCGCAGCAGAAAAACACACGAGTATCTGTTTTAATGATTTTTTGTTAGTGTTTTTTGTTGCTGGGAGGGTGGTGTTCCTGTATTTTCGGATTTGTGATGTACCCATTTGTTTTTTCTTTTGTTAACATGCATGATTGTGGATTCTTTATGCTACAAAGCTGCATGACCTATCATTGCCGGGAGGATGGTGTGATTGAAATGTTGGATTACAGCCACGAAGACATTCTCGACATTAGGAAGACTTTTCTGTATACTTGCGCAACTAGCAATGTGTTTGATGTTTACATAATGCATGAACTTTTGTAATTTTTTGCAGCTTGTACTTCTTGATTGGTACTGTCATGAATTATGTATTTGAACTTTACCCTTGATGCGGTCTTTTATTTTTTTATTTTTGCAGGTGAGTGGCTGGATCTTGATGAGCATGACTACAGGATCTTTGGTAGCTAGTTCTCGGAGCTCGAGCGCGTATCTATTGATCTTAGCCAGGGGCGTTCTCCAGAAAAGACAAGATATGGTGTTATTAAGGGGCGGTTGGGAGATCTGAAAGGTTCTATGGCTGCTTGTGCAGAGAGCCCCTCTACACCCAAGAATCCCATTGTGGAATTGATAGACAGCGATGATGATGCGTTTGACAAGATTGCTGGCATGGGAAGAGTCACCGGGAGCGCTGCTGCTGCCAAGGGTTTATCCTCACTTGCTGGAATAGTGGCCCATAGAGCTGGTGGTGCTAGGAAGGATCCTGCTTTGGATTTTGGCAATGTAACAAGCACGAAGCGTGCACCCAGAGCTCCTATAAAGTTTTGCTCCCCTATGCAGCAGCTTCACCCTCATAAATTCCCTCACCTGGACAAGGCACGCAAGTTGTATAATCTGTTGCTTAGTGATGAAGCATGTGAGAAGTATGCCGAGTGAGTATCTCTCATTACGTTTCCTCCTCTTTTCCTCTGTTGTTTGTAACTGCTAGATAAATATGACCTGAACTGTTACTTTTTATACAACTTGAACTGCTATGAATGGCTTATCTTTCTTCCCCTGCTTTTTGTTCTTGTCTGTGCTGCAGGAATACATTCTCAATGATACCTCAGCCCGATGGTAGTGTAACCAGCTTCACTGGGAAACACATCTGGGAAGTTTTTGCACCTGGGCAAATGATGGAGGGTGATGTAATGGACTTCCTCATTGATGATTGGAAGAAAGATCCCGATAGAAATGTTGATTTTGCATCTGGGAAAAGGGTATTGGTGAGTCCATATTTCATCACGGTAATCAATCAGATCGTTTGTTTCTCTTAAACAAGACTGCCTATTGTTTTACGAGTTTTAATAATACTTTGCTTGTTGATCCTTTCCCCCTGTCTATTTCTTTCTGGGCTTTTTGCAGGTTGAGCTTGACTGTACGTTTTACGGTGGTGAAGATAAAGAGTTTAATGTGGAGAGTGCAGTGAGAGATTTCAGGAGCTATGTTAAGAAAGAGGAAGACTTGCTCACTGCCGACCTTGTGAGTTCTACTAGCTGATTTTTGGTTTTATTTGTTTGTTGTCATGCTGGTTTTTTATTTTGAATATTTAATATCTCTTTTTTGGTCATTTGTTTTTAGATCATGATGCCTCTATTCAAGCAATGTTTTTTGGTCATGCTGTTTTTTATTTTGAACTTTTCTGCATCTTTTTTTCTGCTTTTCTGATACGTGAAAATGTGTGGTTTCTTTTCTTTTCTTTACAAATCTCCAGGATGGTCCAAGTAATGAAGGTTGTGTATGGTGATGCTCAGTATAATGCGAGCAAGCAGCCCAAATGGGAGCTTTTTGCAAAGAAACCAATGTTTGTGAAGGTTCCACTTCAAGGGGTGAATGAATGTGGCCATTATACTGTGAAGTATGCGGGATCCTATGATGGTGAAAAGATCGTTGGGAACATTCGAGATAATGATGTGGGTTCTAGTTGAGATTTTCACTTTTCCGTGTTTGGCTGATTGTGTATTCTTCTTTTCAATGTGTCATGGTTTTTGATAATTTGTTTTATTGTTTTGCAGCCGCGTATTGTTGATTGGAATGCTGAGGATCTGTATAGAGTTGTGTTCAACCAGAATAACCAGCTTTTGGTGACGGAGCTTCCCAAGGAGTTTCAGGCTTTGGCTCCTGGTGCATAGAAGAAATGGTCATCATTTGCATAATGAAATGGATAGTTGTGTGATATATCTCTTGGAAGCATTGTAGACTTTGATTGTAGTGTTTGGATGTCCTGTCAAGTACTATGTAATAACTGGTATATTTTGTGTTGTGTTTAAGTGTGGCACTATATTTAACAATCTCTTTTTCCATGATGATAGTGTGGTTGAATAGCTGTTTTCACTTGTGTATTTTTCATTGGGAATTCGTTTTGGTTAAGTTCTATTTTTTGTACCGAAGTCTCATAAACTAGTTGAACTGAAAACACCTTTTTCCAAGTTCATTACGAGTTGTTGCTGGAAAAGTGAGATTTTTTTTATTTTCATCTGTCCCAACCTAGGTTTGACCTTTATAGTTTCTGTACCCTCTTTTCTTGTACTTATAGTATAGTTCTGTTAGTACTGAATTGTAATGTCATTCAGTGTAAGGCTTTTAAAATTTGGTGTCACGATGGCACTTGTGGATCTAGCGTGAGTGGAGTGACGCTTCCTTGTTATGTAGAACTGATTTCTTATAATATATTAGAACTGAAGTTTTTTTTGGGATTGAAATTATTTACGACCAAGTTGCCACGTGATCTCTAGCTAGATTTTATTTGAGTATAAGAAATTTAGCAAAATTTGAGAGCCAAATTTTTGTTTGAACTTCTTGAATTTTAGTAGTTGAACTTCATAGTAAAAGTTAAAGCACTGGTTTAAATTAGCTACATTTAACAAATAGCCGTATAAAGTTCATAATTACTTCACTAGTCAATGTGGGCTGGTGCTTCTGTTGTTTGTTTTTTGTTAATTTTTGTCCTTGGTTGCACTGTAATCTATTTGGTTGAGTCTTGGCCTTCTTTCTCAAGGCATTAATTGGTATCATCATAGCACTTACCAAATAAATTAAGTTGTACTGAGATTTCAATTGTGCTAGTACTTTGATCATTATATTTTCTTGTGTTGTTTGAAACTAGTGCCTCACTGGTCAATGTGGGCTGATGCTTCTGTTTTGTTTTCTTGTGATTTTTTCTCCTTGGTCGAACTGATATCCTTTTGATTTAGTTTTGGCCTTCTTTTTTCTAGGCTGTGGTTCTTCTCAAGGCAATGTTTGGTATGATCATAGTACTTGCCTTATAGACTAAGTTGTACTAAGATTTTAGTTGTACTATTACTGTTATTCTTAGTGTGTCGATGTTTTATGGAATGCAAACTGAAGCTTCCCATTCCTTTTTATATTTTTGTGTAATGAATGTACCATTTGTTCAAGTGTACCAAAACTGTCAGTCCTAGCATGCTAGTGACTAGGAAATATGTATTGATGGTTCTTTGCTTTTCCTTATGCAGTACTTAGTAAATTTCTAACTACTATTAGCATGATGCTGTTAGTACTGAATGTTGTCCTCGGCTGAAACTTAGTCTTTTTAGTGTTCTTCTGAAACTAAAAACTGATTTCTTAGTGTGATAGTACTACCGTACATGTATAAGCCGTACTAAGCGTCCAAGTCTACTATTTGCTGTTGTCCTTAGTTAGTCTGCCACTGTTTTTGTTTTTTTGTGAAAATATCCATGTGTGATTTTTGTTTCTCCATGACAGGTGTTGCGTGGTAGCCATCAAGTTTCAACTTCAACCTACTTCAACATCAAATGATGGATCAACAAAATAGGAAGCTAGCAAACTTGTTGAACGGCATAAGCAAACGATGTACTTGATAGACATAGGAAAACTTGTTCAAACCCTGACACACATAACATAAGGTAGCTGGTTCAACATAACGAAAGCAAACTACAAATCTGAAACAACAAGACTAAGGACAGGCAGAAGTGCGAGCAACATGAATGTAGACTTTCTTGCATCTTCATCCCGCGAAGTTGCAGTGGTAGTAGGGGTCAGCCTCCTGCTCTTTGGAAATATTCCAACCTGTCACAATGTTGTCGATTGTCTTCCATGACTTGTACGTGGTGTACGCATCTATTCCTGCGTACGTGATGAGGTTGTCTGGCAGCGGGCTGGTCCCCCACGGTTTGTAGTCTGCCTGTCCATCTTCTTCTTCATGCCGCTGTAGAATGGGTGGATTACGCCGCCTACAACATCGGCCAAGGAGTCGTAGTATTTGTCGGGTCTTTGGGTCTTTCCACTTGCGCTGCATGTCGATGAAGTTGTTGGGGTTGATGTCCAAACCTGACTTGTTCAGCATCTGCTTGTCACCTCCAATGCTGAAACCGACAAATGTGTACAATTTCTCCTCCTGCAGGAAGTCTTTGAGGCGCTTGGGCCTGCAAGGGGGGAGCCACACATTTAAAGACAAGTCTTCTTTTTTGAAGATTTAATTCTTCTGCTTTTTGGTTTTACAAGTGATAATACATGAGGTAGATGCTTATATAGTATAAGTCATGGAAGAATGTAGTTCAGAAACTAGTACACAAAGTCCTGAAATTAAATTCAACTACACCATGTTATTTTTCTTTTTTGCTATCTTTAGTGCTTCACCAAATGCTTCACCAAATTCAAGAATCATTTTACCAGATTCAATGATATATGTGCTGCTTGATTCAAGTTTAGTTTTTGTTGTTGAATAAAAGACCTATACGAGTGCTTAATACATCTTTGTGCATCAATTCTATATCAAGTTCAGAAATTAATTTGAGAAACATGTGCATCAAGATATAGACCTATACCACTTCACCAAACATCTTTTAATACATCAATTCTATAAACTATACTAGTGCATCAAGATGAGAATCTATGCTAGTACATCAAGTTCAGAAATTAATTTGGTGCATCAAGTTCAGAATTCTATAAACATTTTTTCAGATGCTAATCTAGTGAAACAATCCAATTCACAGTTTCAGAAATGCATGTAACTTGAGAAACATGTACTCGTGCATCCACTTCACAAACTATAGTAGTTCATGTAGTTGGGAAACAAGTTTAATGAAGTTTTTAGTGAGTAGTACTAGTACAACAGATGAATGAGCAGTAGTATGGGTTACCATTTTGTGGCTACTGTGATGTGGTACACCAAGCAGAGTTCCTCGACGCACAACTGCAGGACTGCCTTCATCTGTGGAGGTTCATCATCGCTGGTGTACTCCACATCAACTCCGATGAAGCTCGGATACAAGCCGGCGCCCTTCATCCTGAGCCTGCTCATCACCTCGTCAGCCTTGTCTTGTTCGCTGGTGTAGACGATCTCCAGCGTCTCCTTGCCGTGGATCTCAACCTTTGTGAGGGTTCTCGTGTACTCGCGCTTCTCGCCGGGGATGTGAACGTCGACGAGGTTGCTTCTCTTGTCCGACGGCTCGCCACAATGACGCTTGGCGGACAGTTCCTCCGCCGTCGCCTTCCTTTGGCGACTATGGGCTTGGGAGAGAGAAGTTTTTGGTTTGTGCGCAGTGGAGATTGAAGCGGCAATGGTGGTTCTGTGAATGAAGCAGAGATGGAAGACAATGGGTTATTTTGCAGTGCGTCGACGGGGATGTGTGGGAGGCGATTCATCTGGGGCGTGGGTGTGGTGGTCGTGGGGGTCCCCGTTTGCAGTCTCTTGTGGCAACCGCTCAGTGGGTGGCGCAGGTGGTGGCCTGGAAGAAGCAACCGTCCAAGTCAAAGGGTTTTTACTGCTGCACTGACTAGTCTTGTCAAGCTGTACTTATGATCTGCTAAATCCCACTTGCATGTCTAAGGGCTGGTGATGATGGCATTTTGCTCTGTTTAGGTGACGTATGTTTTGTGATGTTTTTCTGTGTGGATGTTAAGTATTGTTTTTCCACTGAAGTCTTATAGACTAGTTTATCTCAAAACATTTTTCAGTGCCCTGGGAGTTGTTGCTCAAAACTGGTACTTATTTCATTTTCATCTGTACTAACCTAAGTTAGGCCTTTATAGTTTTTGTATTCTCATTTTAGTGCACTTATGGTTTAGTGCTGTGTGAACTGAAATGTAATTTCATACAGTGTGCGGTTTTGAAATTTGGTGTCACAGTGGTGTGAGTGGCCTGACTGATCCTGCTTTTTTAGTACTGATGTCATATGTATGTTTGAACTGAGTCTTTTTGTTTTTTTGGGTGGGTTGGGGGATTGAGATTATTTTACGACCAGATCGTTCGTTGAGGTGTGGACAGATTTGATATAAATAAGAAATTTAGCAGAATGGACAAATAAATTCTATTTGAACCTCTTGCATTTTAGTAGTTGAAGTAGTCAAAATTTATATAAATAAGAAATTTAGCATAATTGACAAACATAATATGTTTGAACTTCTTTTATTTTAGTAGTTGAACTTGTCAGAATTTATATAAATAAGAAATTTAGCATAATTGACAAACATTATATGTTTGAACCTTTTGCATTTTAGTAGTTGAACTTGTCAGATTTTATATAAATAAGAAATTTAGCATAATTGACAAACAATATATGTTTGAACTTTTTGCATTTTAGTAGTTGAACTTGAAAGTAATATTTAATTCTATTTTTTAAATTATGTACATTTAACAGATGGGCTATTAAGTTCTCTTCTTTTTAGAGGTTCATTGTTTTTGTATCATATTTTCTCCTTTTTTTATCATCCGTGGTGCAGAGCTAAAATTATTTTTATTTTTATTTTTCGTATTTAAAGTTATTGCCTGCGAACTAGTATTTGAATTTATATATTTTCAGTTTCAAACATTTTTCTTGTAGTTTATATTTCTTTGCCTTGCCGTCTGGTTGGTTTAACTGGGCTTATTGGTGGGGTGTTTGTAAATGATGGAGGCTATTGGGCCGTTTTCCGGCCCAGATAGCTCGTCCACGCGACTGTGCAGTGCGACGTGCGCATGCGCTCTATTTTTAGTCCCACCTTGCTAGTCAAGGGGGATCCGGACCTGTTTATAAGCGAGTCGAGGCTCACTGGTCGAACTCCTCTGAATACTTACCTGAGCGCTTATACACGGCGCTCTCTCTCTCATGACCTGTGGGCCCTGCGTTGTGCGGATTACTAGGGATGCGCCCACGGGCTGGAGTTCAAGTATCTAGCAGCGTCAGGGCCTGTGCCTGACCTTGGGTGGTCCATTTTTTTTCTTTTTTTGTTTGTCTGAATCTAGTACTTGACTCCACCAGTAACTTGGACTGATACTTTTTGTTATAGTTCTTGTCAGTTTTGTGTAAGTGTAATCTTTTTCATTTGAGTTTCTTGCCTTCTTTTTTGTGTTTGTTTTTGTGATTATTCTCAAGGGTCTTCTAGTGTCATTTTCAGAACTATGGTACTTGCATGTAGACTAAGTTGTACTGATAGTCCATTCATAGTAGCGCTTACAGACTGCTGCTTCTTTGTACTTTTTATTGTAGTAAGTATGTACTGTCCGATCAAGTGTACTATTACTGTCATTCTTAATCTGCAAGCGACCAACATAAGTGTGTGCTGATGCTTCTTAACTTTTTCTATTTGTAGTACTTGTTAATTTTCTAGCAGCTACATATGAATGAGAACACTACATGAAGTACTAAGAATTTTTGCTTCAACTTTTGAAGCGTTGTTAAGCAACTCAAATTTTGCTGATTGTTTTCAACGTTATGTTTTCTATACAATACCGAATCGAAACTAGACATGGAACAACGTGTGTGATTAGTTGCTTCATAACTAGTACTTTAGAGCAGCCACAAAGTTCCATTCAGAAGCTACTTTTGAATTTGAAATGATGGATTAACAACATACGAAGCTACCAAACTTATATAATGAGATAAGAAAAACATTGTACTTGATGACATAAGTAAACTTGTTCAACCATGACAAGCACGACATAATCATACTGGTTCAACCCAACAAGAGCAAACTACTAATTGGAAACAACAAGATAAAAGGCAAGCACAAGCGGAAGGAAAACGAAGGCATTCTCTGATGTATCTTCATCCCTAAAAGGGGCAATAGGGTGGTCATAGAATTTCTCAGCCTCCCGCTCTTTTGCAAATTCCGAACCATGTGTGATGTAGTCGATTATGATCCATGACTTGTACATGGCGTACGCATCTAGTCCTGCGTACTCGATGAGGTTGTCTGGTAGTGGGCTGGTCCTCCACAGTTTGTGGTCTTCCTGCGTGTTGATGTTCTTCTTCATGCCTTTGTAGAATGGGTGGATGACACTGGCTGCAACATCAGTCAAGGAGTCGTACTCTTTTCCGGTGTATGGATCTCTCCACCTGCGGTGAATGTTGATGAACTTGTTGGGGTTGATCTCCAAACCGGACAACTTCAGCTTCTCTTTGTCGCTTTAAATGCTGAAACCGGCAAATGTGAACAACCTCTCATGCTGCAACATGTCGTTCAGGCGCTTGGACCTGCAAGGGGAGAGGCATTTTGAAAATTAGCATTACTTTGATATTTGAATTATTCATTTTTGTTTTGTTTTACAAGCGATGAATCCATGAAGTAGTTGTTTATGTGGCATAAATAATGGATGAATGTACTTCAAAAAGTAGTAAACAAAGTTCTGAAATTAAATTCAAGTACATCATGTTATTTTGTCTTTTTGGATTATACATAGTTCGAGTCAATGTTGTATGTGCTGCTTTAGTACTAGTTTACTTTACTTTTGTTCAATTGCACAACACATAACCAGTGCTTCACAAAGTTCTTAGTTTTTTTGCTTACGAAAATAACATTAGACCAAATTCAGAAAATACTTCACTACATCAAGTTTAGAAACATGAATCCATGAAGTAGATGCTTATATAGCATAATTAATGGATGAATGTACTTCAGAAACTAGTAAACAAAGTTCTGAAATTAAATTCAAGTACATCATGTTATTTTTCTTTTTGGATTGTACATAGTTTCAGTCAATATTGTATGTTTTGCTTTGGTACTAGTTTAGTTTACTTTTGTTGAATAGGATAACACATAACCAGTGCTTCACCAAGTCCTTAGTTTATTTTCTTATGAAAATAACATTAGATCAAATTCAGAAAATACTTCACTACATCAAGTTCAGAAACATCTTTGTAATACATCGAGTACATAAACTACACTATTGGATCAAGTTCAGAAACTACACTAGTCGATCAACTTCAGAAATTAATCTTCCGCAAGATTTTCCAAATAGTAATCTAGTGCATCAGGTTCAAAAATACATTTATAGTGTATCTACTTGAGAAAATACAGTAGTGCATCCACTTTTTACAAACCACACTAGTACATCTAGTTGGGAAACAAGTCTGATGAAATTTTTAGGATACAATACTAATAAAACAGATAAACCAAATAGGGCAAATGAGTAGGATGGCTCATCATTTTGTGGCCGCTGCGATGTGGTACACCAAGCAGAGCTCGTCGAGGCACAACTGCAGGACTGCTGCCATCTGGGGAGGTTCATCTTCGGTGGTGTAGTGCACACCAACGCCGACGATCCTATGATGCTGGCCGCAAGCCTTCCTCCAGAGCATGGATATCACCTTGTCGGCCTTGTCTGGTTCACTGGTGCAGACGATCTCCAGCGTCTCCTTGCGGTGGAGCTCAACCCCAGTGAGGGTTTTGGTGTACTCGCGCTTCTCGCCGGGGACGTGAACGTCGACGAGGTTGCTGCTCTTGTCCGATGACTCGCCATGATGACGCTTGGCGGACGGTTCCTCTGCCATCGCCCTCCTCTGGCGGCTGTGGGCTTGGGATTGAGAAGTTTTTGGTTTCTGTGCAGTGGACATGGAAGGGGCAATGGTGGTTTCTGGCAATGAGGCAGAGATGGAAGAGAAAGGGGTATTTTGTAGTGCGTCGACGGGGATGTGTGGGAGGTGGTTCGTCGGGGGCGTGGGTGTGGTGGTCGTGGGGTTCCCCGTTTGTAGTCCCTTGTGGCAACCGCTCAGTGGGTGGCACGGGTGGTGGCCTGGAAGAAGTAACCGCCCAAGTCAAAGGGTTTTTACTGCTGCACTGACTAGTCTTGCCAAGCTGTACTTATGATCTGCTAAATCCCACTTGCACGTCTCAGGGGTGGTGATGATGGCATTTTACTGTCGCACTGATCCGTCTTGTCAAGCTATACTTATCAGCTGCTTATCCCACTTGCACGTGTCAGGGTTGGTGATGATGGAGGTCTGTACTCCTCTGCAGTGGTACTTGGACTGGTGATTGAAGTGTAATTGAACTTACCAAATACCACTGAGACTATGCGTGATGCTAATGTTTTTTAAAACATTTTTTGTATTTTTAAAGGATTGTTTATATCAAGATATTCTCTGAGTATTTTTACAGATAAATTAGATTTTCATCAGTACATGATGTATTATATTCAGATTTTGGTTGAGGTAATTATTTTTATGTACTAATGGTCTTTCTGAACTGGGACTGGCAGAAAAAGACATATCTTGTTTTTCAAATGATGTTTTTTTGAGGTGTTCACGGGTGTGTTTGTTTTACTATGCCTTTGTACTGACGACTGAGAATTATCAATACTGATGTACTATAAGAGTTTAAATTTTCCTTAACATTTTTTTGCTGAGTTACTGGTCGACAGTAGTGTTTGCGTCAGATAAATCCAGATAAGTTTTTTCAAATGTATTTGTGACTGCATTCAAAAGTATTATCAAATGGTTTACATAATAATGTCACTGGTCCAGCGGGCACAAATCATAAATTATATCTTAACTATAGTACTGATCGAGAAGTCGACGATAAAGCTAGATAAGTTTTGGTAGCGACAGTGTTTCTGAAATGTTTCCTCATTGTGTACCGAGGCAAGTGAGACTACGAGCTTATTTTTTAGTTGACGCAGCAGCATAACCACTATGGATTGTTCAGTCTTGAGCTTCTCTTAACTGGCCCTGAATGTTGTGACTTGTCGGCGCCCTTTTCTGGTTGAGCCTTGGCAGCTTCATCGTCAGTTTCAGTTTCCTTGTCCCCGATACTGTCATCTTCATTGTCTTCGTCTGATTGGTCGTCATTCTCGTCAAACTCTTATTCTTCATCGTCTTCATTTGATTTTTTGGAACTCTGTACCTTGCCCTGTTTCTATTCAGCGCCACTTACCTCCTTGCTCACTTTGCACTTGCGGGCATTATGTTCGTCAGTTCCCCCACACTTGCGGTAAGTGTAGTTGTTATGTGTGTTGTCTCCATTGGTAGAAATTTGGGCGGCTCCAATCTGTGTGTGTAACGTTTGCTTGTTGATAGTGGCATCTGTGCGGAGTGGGCATGTGCGGTAGTTATGGTTGCTCACGGCGTTGCAGAATCCGCATGCCCTTATCCCAAGAGGTTTGCCATCCGGGCCAAATTCCACGCGCTTGATGGGGCGTGGCGGCTTTTTGGCTGCTGCTGTCGCTGCTTTTGTTGATTGCGTCTTACTCTTCCTCCCCTTTGTGTTTGAGAATATGGGTGGTTTGGTCACCCTTTCCTGCTGCTGTCGGTAGGATGTACTGTTGTCATGTCGTTCGCCTGCATCACCATCAAGCTCATCTTGCATGTGAGCATGTTGCTGCTCTTGAGTGTGCACATGGGCAAGCTCTGGTTGCTGTTACTCATCTTCCTCGTTGTCGAACGGGTCAATAGCTCCCAGATGGTTCATCTCAGATAACATTGTAACAATATCCTGCTCAATGACTTCATTGTCCGCGACACCTCCATTTTCAGCAGAATGCATGGCGTCGAGTTCTTGTTCAAGTTTTTCCATGATGACCCGTGACCTCGCCATTTGCTCTTGGCTTCTCAAGCTTTTTCTGTGCACCCTCATGTTCAGCGTCTGCAGTATTGGGATGCCTTGTTTGACGCTACTATCCGCAAGTCATTTCTGTTGAATGTTGGATGGATGTTCGGGCGTTTGGTGTATCTCCTGAGGATGTATTTCTCTAGAACGCTGGCAGCCTTAATTTTCTGCATCATGCACAGGACACGCACGCAGAAAAGACCTGTATTTTTTTTGGAAGAGGTGCATGTTTTTTGTCATTTCATTCGAAGAAAAACTTTACAAAAAAAGTAGTACAATATGTAACATCTTTTTTTAGTCCTCACCTGTGTGGTCCCATAGCCTGCACTCGCACTCATATGTTTCTCCCACGGGGTCTGCAACCACCTGGAACGCGTGCTGAGACCATGCAGACAGTTTTTGCGGGTTGTTGTAGCGCACGAAGTACTTTGTGGGCTGTTCCGTCTCTGTTGCCATGAAGAGTGTGCTCAGTTTTAGCCTTTTTCTGATCTTGCTGTACACAGCTCGTGAGTAAACCTTTGCCATCTGGGTGTCAAACCCATAGAAGGTCAGCGTGTTTTGTTCCTTCTGCACATGCAAAGAATAATAACCAAATTATTAGTTTTCTCACAACAAAAACTTTGTATAACTAATATAGTTTTACTTTAGTAAGCATGTTTTTTTGTCTCACGACAGGTGATAGAGCTATACCCTATTACCCATTGTCTCTTGGTTCTCTGTCTGCCTCCTGGTTTTGACGCAGGAGTTTACCTGGCTGACAAACCGGTGTAGGTTTTGTCTCTCACTTACAAAGTTCCTCTTGAAAACATAGTTCATGCTCTCACTTCATTGTGTCGATGTCATTTTGGCGCAAAAAATTTCTTTGAAGTAGGCTGATATCCATTTCTCACGCTCGTTCCACATGGCCACCATCGTGGTATCATCATGGAGGTTGTACCTATCCATGAGTCCTTTCCAGGCAGCCTCAAACTCAGTTGGCATGAGGTTCCAGTTGAGGATTGATGTGAATTCATCCTTAAAGTCTTTGTGCATGTAGTATAGGTATGCAAGGTGTTCCCTGTACTTCTTCATAATGTGCCAGTGGCACAGCTTGTGTACTGTGTTCTTGAAAGCATCTAGGATCGCCAAACCCATTGCCGGGCACTAGTCTGGTAATGAGAAAATGGACGTGGAGTGGTCAGCATATGGTGGTGCATATATACAAATAGAACTGACACGGCATTTTTATTGTGTTATTTTCCTTTTATTTTTTTTGGGAAGGGTGAAGGTAATATGCCCGAGAGGCAATAATAAAGTTATTATTTATTTCCTTATATCATGATAAATATTTATTATTCATGCTAGAATTGTATTATCCGGAAACATAATACTTGTGTGAATACATAGACAAACTAAACGTCACTAGTGTGCCTCTACTTGACTAGCTCGTTAATCGAAGATGGTTATTCCTAACCATAGACATATGTTGTCATTTGATTAACGGGATCACATCATTAGGAGAATGATGTGATTGACATGACCCATTCCATTAGCTTAGCAGCCGATCATTTAGTATGTTGTTATTGCTTTCTTCATGACTTATACATGTTCCTATGACTATGAGATTATGCAACTCCCGTTTGCCGGAGGAACACTTTGTGTGCTACCAAACGTCACAACGTAACTGGGTGATTATAAAGGAGCTCTACAGGTGTCTCCAAAGGTACATGTTGGGTTGGCGTATTTCGAGATTAGGATTTGTCACTCCGATTGTCGGAGAGGTATCTCTGGCCCCTCTCGGTAATGCACATCACATAAGCCTTGCAAGCATTGCAACTAATGAATTAGTTGCGAGATGATGTATTACGAAATGAGTAAAGAGACTTGCCGGTAACGAGATTGAAACTAGGTATTGAGATACCGACGATCGAATCTCGGGCAAGTAACATACCGATGACAAAGGGAACAAAGTATGTTGTTATGCGGTTTGACCGATAAAGATCTTCGTAGAATATGTGGGAGCCAATATGAGCATCCAGGTTCCGCTATTGGTTATTGACCAGAGACATGTCTCGGTCATGTCTACATTATTCTTGAACCCGTAGGGTCCGCACGCTTAACGTTACGATGACAGTTTCATTATGAGTTTATACATTTTGATGTACCGAAGTTTGTTCGGAGTCCAGGATGTGATCACGGACATGACGAGGAGTCTCGAAATGGTCGAGACATAAAGATTGATATATTGGATGGCTATATTCGGACACCGGAAGTGTTCCTGGTGATTTCGGAGAAAACCGAAGTGCCGGAGGGTTACCGGAACCCCCCCGAGAGAAGTAATGGGCCTTATGGGCCCTAGTGGAGAGAGAGAGGGGCAGCTAGGGTGGGCCGCGTGCCCCCTCCCCCTCTGGTCCGAATTGGACTAGGAGAGGGGGGCGGCGCCCCCCTTTCCTTCTCCCTCTCCCCCTTCATTTCCCCATCCTAGTAGGAGTAGGAAAGAGGGGAGTCCTACTCCTACTAGGAGGAGGACTCCTCCTCCTTGGCGCGCCCAAGGGCCGGCCGGCCTCCCCCCTTGCTCCTTTATATACGGGGGCAGGGGGGCACCTAGACACACAAGTTGATCTTCAAGATTGTTCTCTTAGCCGTGTGCGGTGCCCCCTCCACCATAGTCCTGATAACATTGTAGTGGTGCCTAGGCGAAGCCCTGTGATAGTAGAACATCAAGATCGTCACCACGCCATCGTGCTGACGGAACTCTTCCCCGACACTTTGCTGGATCGGAGTCCGGGGATCATCATCGAGCTGAACGTGTGCTAGAACTCGGAGGTGGCGTAGTTTCGGTGCTTGATCGGTCGGGCCGTGAAGACGTACGACTACATCAACCGCGTTGTCATAACGCTTCCGCTGTTGGTCTACGAGGGTACGTAGACTACACTCTCCCCTCTCGTTGCTATGCATCACCATGATCTTGCATGTGCGTAGGAATTTTTTTGAAATTACTACGTTCCCCAAC
>NC_041392.1:274890077-274952944 GCF_002162155.2 Triticum dicoccoides | reverse complement strand
GTTGGGGTGGTTGGGGGTGGTTTTGGCGGTTGTACCTGTGAGGATGCATGTAGGAGCCTTCCCTCTCATGCACCTTAAAAATGTCTTGAACAGCCATCTGAATGAATTTGCATCCTCATCTCTTATCAGGGCGAAACCAAAGAATGTAGTCTGTAAGTGGTTGTTAGTACCGACAAACACCCCAAGTGGCATATGGTACCTGTTGGTCTTATATGTGGTGTCAAATGTTACGCAGTCACCAAAGTCCTAATATGCCCCTCGGCAGCTTGCGTTCGCCCAGAATATGTTCTTAACTCTGTCAGACTCATCGAGTTGCATGTCACAGAAGAATTCCCTGTTTATAGCTTTCAACTCCCTAAAGAAGTTGAAAGTCTTTAGGACATCGTCCACATCATCCATCCTTGAATTCTTTTCTTTCTTGGATATTAAAAGTTCATTAAAAAATGCATGTTGAACTGGCATCAGGTCATGCATTGCGTAATATGTTTGTACTGACAGAGGAAAAAAGACAGAGGCAGTTTAAGGAGGAGAACAAGTTTGTACTTATAGGTTAATTAGGTCTTTGGCATTCATTTCGAGGAAGTAGCTACCAGGGTCATCACCGCCTAGTATGCTCATGATTTGCGCGTGTTCAATGCCTTTCAACTCCAGGTACTTGACGTACTCCAAGATTGTTTTGTCAAAGTTTTTGTGGGAGTGCAAGAAGACAAGCATTTGCGGGGTGAGCTGTAGCCTGTGGTTGTGTTCCCACCGTATCTCTTTTACGACAAATGTTCCATCCTTTTCCTTCTTCAGCCTCATTTTAGCCCCGCAGTTAGTCCTGGCTGTCGTCTTGTTCCGCTGTCTATTTACTTCAGCCACCTTCGATTCATAGACTCCATAGCACGTGCAATAAAGGTAGGCCCTAGTCTTAAACTTGGGGCCTTCCCTGATAGCAAACCCCGTGTGCTTTGCATAGACGTTGTAGAAGTTCTTTGCTTCTTCAAAAGTTTCAAAGCACGTCTCTAGCCTTGGCAGAATGTAAGCTTCAATGTTAGGTGGCTGCAAGCAACAGTGAGCAAACAAAAACGCAGTTATGAAAATGTTAGATAGGGTGGTCACAGTACCATGGTATGGATTGTGCTTGTATGTTTTTTTCTATATGGATACTTACATGTGTATAGCTCTGTGCTGCCTCCTGTGTTTGCTGTTCACCCTGGTGTATGGGCGCGGGTGGTGTTGCTACCTCTTGAGCACTGCGTTGGTTTTCCCTTGAAGAGGAAAGGGTGATGCAGAAAGGTAGCGTAAGTATTTCCCTCAGTTTTTGAGGACCAAGGTATCAATCCAGTAGGAGATCACGCTCAAGTCCCACGCACCTACACGAACAAATAAGAACCTCGCAACCAACACGATAAAGGGGTTGTCAAGTCCTTCACGATCACTTACGAGAGTGAGATCTTATAGATATGATAAGATAATATTTTTGGTATTTTTATGATAAAGAGAAATAAAGATGCAAAGTAAAATAAACATCAAAGGAAATAACTAAGTGCTGGAAGATTAATATGATGGAAGATAGACCCCGGGGCCATAGGTTTCACTAGTGGCTTCTCTCAAGAGCATAAGTATTATAGTGGGTAAATGAATTACTATCGATCAATTGATAGAATTGAGCATAGTTATGAGAATATCTAGGTATGATCATGTATATAGGCATCACGTCCGCGACAAGTAGAACCAAACGATTCTGCATCTACTACTATTACTCCACACATCGACCGCTATCCAGCATGCATCTAGAGTATAAGTTCATAAGAATAGAGTAATGCTTTAAGGAAGATGACATGATGTAGAGGGATAAACGCATGCAATATGATATAAACCCCATATTTTATCCTCGATGGCAACAATACAATACGTGTCGGTTCCCTTTGTGTCACTGGGATCGAGCACCGCAAGATTGAACCCAAAGCTAAGAACTTCTCCCATTGCAAGAAAGATCAATCTAGTGGGCCAAACCAAACTGATAATTCAAAGAGACTTGCAAAGATAAACCAATCATACATAAAAGAATTCAGAGGAGAATCAAATATTGTTCATAGATAATCCGTATCATAAACCCATAATTCATCGGATCTCGACAAACACACCACAAAAGAAAATTACATCAAATAGATCTCCAAGAAGATCGAGGAGAACTTTGTATTGAGATCCAAAGAGAGAGAAGAAGCCATCTAGCTAATAACTATGAACCCGTAGGTCTGAAGTAAACTACTCACACATCACCGGAGAGGCCATGGAGTTGATGTAGAGGCCCTCCGTGATCAATGCCCCCTCCGGCGGAGCTCCGAAAAAGGCCCCAAGATGGGATCTCTCGGGTACAGAAGGTTGCGACGGTGGAATTAGGTTTTCATGGTGCTCCTGGATGTTTGGGGGTACGTGGATATATATAGGAGGAAGAAGTACGTCGGTGGAGCAACGGAGGGCCCACGAGGGTGGAGGGCGCGCCCAGGGGGGTAGGCACGCCCCCTGCCTCTTGCCTTCCTCCCTTGTTTGACGCACACTCCAAGTCTCCTAGATCACGTTTGTTGAGAAAATCACTTTGCCAGAGGTTTCATTCCGTTTGGACTCCGTTCGATATTCCTTTTCTTCGAAACCCTAAAATAGGAAAAAAAAGCAATTTGGGCTGGGCCTCCGGTTAGTAGGTTAGTCCCAAAAATGATATAAAAGTGTAAAATAAATCCCATTAACATCCAAAATAGATAATATAATAGCACGGAGCAATAAAAAATTATAGATACGTTGGAGACGTATCAAGCATCCCCAAGCTTAATTCCTGCTCGTCCTCGAGTAGGTAAATGATAAAAGAAGAATTTTTGATGTGGAATGCTTTCTAACATATCTCTCAATGTAATTTTTCTTTATTTTGGCATGAATGTTCAGATCCGAAAGATTCAAGATAAAAGTTTAATATTGACATAAAAATAATAATACTTCAAGCATACTAACTAAGCAATCATGTCTTATCAAAATAACATGGCCAAAGAAAGTTATCCCTACAAAATTGTATAGTCTGGCTATGCTCTATCTTCACCACACAAAATATTTAAATCATGCACAACCCCGATGGCAAGCCAAGCAATTGTTTCATACTTTTGATGTTCTCAAACTTTTCAATCTTCACACAATATATGAGCGTGAGCCATGGATACAACACTATGGTGGAATAGAATGGTGGTTGTGGAGAAGACAAAAAAGGAGAAGATAGTCTCACATCAACTAGGCGTATCAACGGGCTATGGAGATGCCCATTAATAGATATCAATGTGAGTGAGTAGGGATTGCCATGCAACGGATGCACTAGAGCTATAAGTATATGAAAGCTCAACAAAAGAAACTAAGTGGGTGTGCATCCAACTTGCTTGCTCGCAAAGACCTAGGGCATTTTGAGGAAGCGCATCATTGGAATATACAAGCCAAGTTCTATAATGAAAAATTCCCACTAGTATATGAAAGTGATATCATAGGAGGCTCTCTATCATGAAGAACATGGTGCTACTTTGAAGCACAAGCGTGGAAAAGGATAGTAGCATTGTCCCTTCTCTCTTTTTCTCTCATTTTTTATTTGGGCCTTATTTTTTTGCCTCTTTTTTTCATTTTTCGTCCGGAGTCTCATCCCGACTTGTGGGGGAATCATAGTCTCCATCATCCTTTCCTCACTTTGGACAATGCTCTAATAATGATGATCATCCCACTTTATTTACTTACAACTCAATACTTAGAACAAAATATGACTCTATGTGAATGCCTCCGGCGGTGTACTGGGATGTGCAATGATGCATGAGTGACATGTATGAAGAATTATGAATGGTGGCTTTGCCACAAATACGATGTCAACTACATGATCATGCAAGCAATATGACAATGATGAAGCGTGTCATAATAACGGAACAGTGGAAAGTTTCATGGAAATATATCTCGGGATGGCTATGGAAATTCCATAATAGGTAGGTATGGTGGCTGTTTTGAGGAAGGTATATGGTGGGTTTATGGTACCGGCGAAAGTTGCACGATACTAGATAGGCTAGCAATGGTGGAAGGGTGAGAGTGCGTATAATCCATGGACTCAACATTAGTCATAAAGAACTCACATACCTATTGCAAAAATCTATTAGTTATCGAAACAAAGTATTACGCGCATGCTCCTAGGGGGATAGATTGGTAGGAAAAGACCATCGCTCGTCCCCGACCGCCACTCATAAGGAAGACAATCAATAAATAAATCATGCTCCGACTTCATCACATAATGGTTCACCATACGTGCATGCTACGGGAATCACAAAATTTAACACAAGTATTTCTCAAATTCACAACTAATCAACTAGCATGACTCTAATATCACCATCTCCATATCTCACAACAATTAACAAGTATCAAACTTCTCATAGTATTCAATGCACTTATATGAAAGTTTTTATTATTGCCATGTTGTTCTAAAGGACTATCAAAATAATATAAGTGAATCATAAGAGAACAATAGTTTCTATAAAACAAAACCACCACCATGCTCTTAAAGATATATAAGTGAAGCACTAGACCAAAAACTATATAGCTCAAAAGATATAAGTGAAGCACATAGAGTATTCTAATAAATTTCAAATCATGTGTCTCTCTCTCAAAAGGTGTGTATAGCAAGGATGATTGTGGTAAACTAAAAATCAAAGACTAAAATCATACAAGACGCTCCAAGCAAAACACATATCATGTGGTGAATAAAAATATAGCTCCAAGTAAAGTTAACGATAGACAAAGACGAAAGAGGGGATGCCTTCCGGGGCATCCCCAAGCATAGGCTTTTTGGTATCCTTGAATTTTACCTTGGGGTGCCATGGGAATCCCCAAGCTTAGGCTTTTTGGTGTCCTTGAATTTTACCTTGGGGTGCCATGGGCATCCGCGAGCTAAGGCTCTTGCCACTCTTTGTTCCATAATCCATCAAATCTTTACCCAAAACTTGAAAACTTCACAACACAAAACTCAAATTAGAAAATCTCGTGAGCTCCGTTAGTGAAAGAAAACAAAACACCACTTCAAGGTACTGTAATTAACTCATTCTTTATTTATATTGGTGTTAAACCTACTGTATTCCAACTTCTCTATGGTTTATAAACTCTTTTACTAGCCATAGATTCATCAAAATAAGCAAACAACACAAGAAAAACAGAATCTGTCAAAAACAGAATCTGTCAAAAACAGAGTAGTCTATAGTAATCTGTAGCTAACGCAAGTTCTGGCACCCAAAAATTCTAAAATAAATTTCTAGACGTGAGGAATTTATCTATTAATCATCTGCAAAAAGAATTAACTAAATAGCACCTTCCAAATAAAGATGACAGCGATTCTCGTGAGCGCTAAAGTTTCTGTTTTTTACAGCAAGATCAAAAGGACTTTCCCCAAGTCTTCCCAACGGTTCTACTTGGCACAAACACTAATTAAACACAAAAAACACAACCAAAACAGAGGCTAGATAAATTATTTATTGAATAATAGCAAGGAAAAATATTGGGTTGTCTCCCAACAAGCGCTTTTCTTTAAAGCCTTATAGGTAGGCATAAGATTTCAACAATGCTCACATGAAAGACAAGAATTGAAGCACAAAGAGAGCATCATAAAACACATGACAAACACATCTAAGGGTAACATACTTCCTATGTATAGGCATCTTATAGGCAAACAAATTATCAAGGCAAGCAAAAACTAGCATATGCAAGGAAGCGGAAAGAAACAATAGCAATCTCAACATAACGAGAGGTAATTTAGCAACATGAAAAATTTCTACCACCATATTTTCCTCTCTCATAATAATTACATGTAGGATCATAATCAAATTCAACAATATAGCTATCACAAAACATATTCTTAACATGATCCACATGTATGCAAAGTTGACACTCTTCCAAAATAGTGGGATTAACATTAACTAAAGTCATGACCTCACCAAACCCACTTTTATCGAAAATTTCATAAGATTGAACATTCTCCAAATATGTGGGATCTAAAGTTAACACTCTTCCGAACCCACTTTCAATATTATTGCAAACATTATAATCAATCTCATATTCATCATGGGGTTAAATAAATTTTCAAGATCATAAGAAGAATCACCCCAATCATGATCATTGCAACAAGTAGTAGAGATAGCAAAACTAGCATCCCCAAGCTTAGGGTTTTGCATATTATAAGCACAATTGACATTAATACAATTTATACTATCATTATTGCAATCATGCTTTCTATTCAAAGATCCATCGTGAATCACTCCATAAAGTACTTCATCACAATTTTTCAGATTCACGAATTTCAAGCAAAACTTCATAAAGATAATCTAGTGCACAAAACTCACTAGCAATTGGTTCATCAAAATTAGATCTCTTAAAAAGATTAGCAAGCGGATGAGGATCCATAGATCTTAGGTTCTCTGTTTAGCAATAAATAAACAACTATTCCAACCAAATGAGCCAAGTAAGACACCACAGCAAATGGAAAGACGAACAGAAGAAGGTCGAATAAAACGGCAAGGGTGAAGTGGGGGAGAGGAAAACGAGAGGCAAATGGAAAATAATGTAATTCGAGGGATAAGAGTTTGTGATGGGTACTTGGTATGTTTTGACTTGGTAATAGCGCCAGAAATGACTCGTTGTTGGGAGTCAAATCTTGACATGACTTGGCGCGAATCTCCCCGGCAATGGCGCCAAAAATCCTTCTTGCTACCTCTTGAGCACTGCGTTGGTTTTCCCTTGAAGAGGAAAGGGTGTTGCAGCAAAGTGGCGTAAGTATTTGCCTTAGTTTTTGAGAACCAAGGTATCAATCCAGTAGGAGATCATGCTCAAGTCCGATGCACCATAAGAACAGAGTAATAAGGAAGATGACATGATGTAGAGGGATAAACTCATGCAATATGATATAAATCCCATCTTTTTATCCTCGATGGCAACAATACAATATGTGTCGGTTCCCTTTCTGTCACTGGGATCGAGCACCGCACGATTAAACCCAAAGCTGAGCACTTCTCCCATTGCAAGAAAGATCAATCTAGTGGGCCAAACCAAACTGATAATTCGAAGAGACTTGCAAAGATGAACCAATCATACATAAAATAATTCATAGGAGAATCAAATATTGTTCATAGATAATCTGGAGCATAAACCCACAATTCATCGGATCTCGACAAACACACCGCAAAAGAAGATTACATCAAATAGATCTCCAAGAAGATCGAAGAGAACTTTGTATTCAGATCCAAAGAGAGAGAAGAAGCCATCTAGCTAATAACTATGGACCCGTAGGTCTGAAGTAAACTACTCACACATCACCGGAGAGGCCATGGAGTTGATGTAGAGGCCCTCCATGATCAATGCCCCCTGCGGCGGAGCTCCGGAAAAGGCCCCAAGATGGTATCTCTCGGGTACAGAAGGTTGTGGCAGTGGAATTAGGTTTTCGTGGTGCTCCTGGATGTTTGGGGGTACGTGGATATATATAGGAGGAAGAAGTACGTCAGTGGAGCAACGGAGGGCCCACGAGGGAGGAGGGCGCGCCCAGGGGGTAGGCGTGCCCCCTGCACCGTGCCTTCCTCCCTTGTTTCTTGACGCACACTCCAAGTCTCGTGGATCACATTTGTTGAGAAAATCACGTTCCCAAAGGTTTCATTCCGTTTGGACTCCGTTTGATATTCCTTTTCTTCGAAACCCTAAAATAGGCAAAAAAACAACAATTTGGGCTGGGCCTCCCGTTAGTAGGTTAGTCACAAAAATGATATAAAAGTGTAAAATAAAGCCCATTGACATCCAAAATAGATAATATAATAGCATGGAGCAATCAAAAATTATGATACATTGGAGACGTATCAGGTGTCACCCTTGGCACATGCAACAATGCATCTCTTGGAGGGAGCAATGTTGATGAAGATGTCCATCTCTCATTGTACGGCCGTCTCCCCTCAAATTCATTGTGAGGTTGCTCCTGTCTATGTGGCTCATATCTTGTACTTTGGAACCTGCTAGAGTGGCCAAAATTTATGTCTCTTTGGCCTAGTCTTCCCGTCGCAACCGCTTTTGCAGCACGGATGATTGATGTTGATGGAGCGACTGGTGGAAGCCTTGTTGCAACCCATCCACGGCTCCCTGTCCTTGCCTTTCTGCATGCGCTAGGGAAGGAAAACATTTGTTGTTTGGGAAATTGTTGGCCTTGTTGCAACCCAGCAGTGGCAAAGCTTGTATTCCCAGATATTGGTGTTTGCTGCATAGAAGAACCTGTCCGTGCTTCTGATGATTCCGGTGTGTCCTGAAATCTGCCTGTATTGTTGAAGTATCCGGATGCTATTTCTGGTGCTACCCAACCAGGCAGTGCCCCATATCTGCTTGGCTCATCAAACGCTCGCTGTGTGTGCCGCCTTGCATGCTTCTGCAATGACATTCAACAGTTTTGGGATTAATCTTTTCTGCATTTTTCTCGTATACATGTTATGGGTAACATGTCATGCACTGAAGGCAATGTACAAGTTGAACTTGCATCGCTGGCCGTTATTTGAACTTTGTTCTCTATTTTGTATCTGGTTTCGTTTTCAGTCGAACTGATGAAAGTACATGTTCAACACTGATGTATTGATGTACTGTTTTTTAGCACTGCTTGTAAACTGAGCATTGAACTTCAACTGTTACGGAAAGTTTTTTTATATTTTTTCCCTATAACTGATGCATAAACATTTTGGTGCACTGCTTGCAAATTGAACATTGAACTTCAGAGATGTATGGATATGCATATATATATAACTGATGCATGTCTTCTCTTTTGTTCATCTATAACTTATCCAACTACACTAGAAGTACTCCTAGTTTATGTATCATTGAACTTACTGTGTAACATGTGTATATTTTTTCAACAACATTCTTTCACAAGTTTGAACTGACGCAACTACACGACATGTACTATTAGAGATAACATCATACAACTTGCAGTGGTAGCTAAACCTTGATACGTCCATTTTGCATCATGCTTTTATATCAGTATTTATTGCATTATGGGCTGTTATTACACATTATGTCACAATAATTATGCCTATTCTCTCTTATTTTACAAGGTTTACATAAAGAGGGAGAATGCCGGCAGCTGGGATTCTGGCTGGAAAAGGAGCAAATATTAGAGACCTATTCTGCACAGCTCCAAAAGTCCTGAAACTTCACGGATGATGTTTTCCAAATATATAAAAAACATTGAGCGCAAGAACTTCACCAGGGGGCCACACCCTACCCACAAGGGTGGGGGGCGCGCCCTACCCCCTGGGCGCACCCCCTACCTCATGGGCCCCCTGGTGGCCCTCCAGTGACCATCTTCTGCTATATGGACTCTTTCGATGGGAAAATAATCATAAGCCATCTTCTCGGACGAAACTCCGCCGGCCACGAGGCGGAACCTTGGCGGAACCAATCTAGGGTTCTGGCGGGGCTGTTCTGCCGGGGAAACTTCCCTCCCGGAGGGGGAAATCATCGCCATCGTCATCACCAACGCTCCTCTCATAGAGAGAGGGCAATCTCCATCAACATCTTCATCAGCACCATCTCATCTCAAAACCCTAGTTCATCTCTTGTATCCAATTCTTGTCTCCAAGTCTGGGATTGGTGCTAGTAGGTTGCTAGTAGCACTACAAAAAAAAGACACATCAGTGACATTTTGGGTTGAACGAATTTTTTTTCTGTCATACATATGACACTTCTATGATGATAATTGTGACAAAACCCGGTATCATCATAGATGTGGTGGGCTCCTACTTCTATGACAAAAAATCATGACATAAAATGGGCTTTTCGTCCTGGGCAGGCCGGAGATGCAGCTGCATGACATTCTTTGGGCCGTCCATGACGGAAAAAACCATGGTAGAAGCGAGGGGGAGGAAAATTTCGGGGAGTTCCCGGTTACGGTGGGAGGTCGGGGGCCGAGCGATGCGCGTTTCTCTCGTACACGTACATGCGTGTGTGCGAGGCATTGGCTCTAACTGAACCTGGACGAGGCATTGGGCTCCAACTGAACCCGAGCAATTGCACTACATGCTATGCGTTACTGAACCCGAGCGATCGATCGATGGATGTTAACTGAACCCGATCGAGCGTTTCCTTCGCTACTGCTGCTAACTGAAGACGATCGATGTTGCCTCTGGGATGAACAGTGAGCGTTGTGGGGGGGGGTGGATGAACAGTGAGCGGTGGCGTTGCCTCTGGATGAACAAGACCCCGTGGTGTGGTGGAGGGCTGAATGAATAGTAGACGGTGGAGGGTGATGACCCACAAGTATAGGGGATCGCAACAGCTTTCGAGGGTAGAGTATTCAACCCAAATTTATTGATTCGACACAAGGGGAGCCAAAGAATATTCTCAAGTATTAGCAGCTGAGTTGTCAATTCAACCACACCTGGAAACTTAGTATCTGCAGCAAAGTGTTTAGTAGCAAAGTAATATGATAGTGGTGGTAGCGGCAACAAAAGTAAAGACAACAAAAGTAATGTTTTTGGTATTTTGTAGTGATTGTAACAGTAGCAGCGGGAAAGTAAATAAGCGAGAACCAGTATATGGAAAACTCGTAGGCACCGGATCAATGATGGATAATTATGCCGGATGCGGTTCATCATGTATCAGTCATAACATAGGGTGACACAGAACTAGCTCCAATTCATCAATGTAATGTAGGCATGTATTCCGTGTATAGTCATACGTGCTTATGGAAAAGAACTTGCATGCCATCTTTTGTCCTACCCTCCCGTGGCAGCGGGGTCCTATTGGAAACTAAGGGATATTAAGGCCTCCTTTTAATAGAGAACCGGAACAAAGCATTAGCACATAGTGAATACATGAACTCCTCAAACTATGGTCATCACCGGGAGTTGTCCCGATTATTGTCACTTCGGGGTTGCCGGATCATAACACATAGTAGGTGACTATAGACTTGCAAGATAGGATCAAGAACTCACATATATTCATGAAAACATAATAGGTTCAGATCTGTAATCATGGCACTCGGGCCCTAGTGACAAGCATTAAGCATAGCAAAGTCATAGCAACATCAATCTCAGAACATAATGGATACTAGGGATCAAACCCTAACAAAACTAACTCGATTACATGATAAATCTCATCCAACCCATCACCGTCCAGCAAGCCTACGATGGAATTACTCACGCACGGCGGTGAGCATCATGAAATTGGTGATGGAGGATGGTTGATGATGACGACGGCTACGAATCCCCCTCTCCGGAGCCCCGAACGGACTCCAGATCAGCACTCCCGAGAGGTTTTAGGGCTTGGCGGCGGCTCCGTATCGTGAAACGCGATGATTTCTTCTCTCTGATTTTTTTCTCTCCGAAAGCAAATATATAGAGTTAGAGTTGGCGTAGGAGGGCATCCAGGGGGCCCACGAGGTAAGGGGGCATGCCCTAGGGGGGGCGCGCCCCCCACCCTCGTGAGAAGGGTGTGGGCCCCCTGGTCTTCATCTTTGGCGAGGATTTATTATTATTTTTTCTAAGATGTTCCGTGGAGTTTCAGGTCATTCCGAGAATATCTGTTTTCTGCACATAAAACAACACCATGGCAATTCTGCTGAAAACAACGTTAGTCCGGGTTAGTTCCATTCAAATCATACAAGTTAGAGTCCAAAATAAGGGCAAAAGTGTTTGGAAAAGTAGATACGACGAAGACGTATCAACTCCCCCAAGCTTAAACCCTTGCTTGTCCTCTAGCAATTCAGTTGACAAACTGAAAGAAAGAAAAACTTTTACAAACTCTGTTTGCTCTTATTGTTGTAACTATGTCAAGCCAGCATTCAAGTTTTCAGCAAAGATCATAACTAAGCACATTTGCAATAATTCTCAGGTCTCATAATTACTCATATCAATAGCATAATCAACTAGCAAGTCATAATAATAAATCTCGGATGACAACACTTTCTCCAAACAATCATAATATGATATAACAAGATGGTATCTCGCTAGCCCTTTCTGAGACCGCAAAACATAAATGTAGAGCACCTTTAAAGATCAAGGACTGACTAGACATTGTAATTCATGGTAAAAGAGATCCAATCATAGTCACACCCAATATAAATTAATAGTGATGAATGCAAATGACAGCTGTGCTCTCCAGCTAGTGCTTTTTAATAAGAGGGTGATGACTCAACATAAAAGTAAATGGATAGGCCCTTCGCAGAGGGAAGCAGGGATTTGTAGAGGTGCCAGAGCTCGGTTTTGAAATAGAGATAAATTGTATTTTGAGCGGTATACTTTCATTGTCAACGTAACAACTAAGAGATGGCGATATCTTCCATGCTAAACACATTATAGGCGGTTCCCAAACAGAATGGTAAAGTTTATACTCCCCCTCCACCAACAGGCATCAATCCATGGCTTGCTCGAAACAACGAGTGCCTCCAACATACATCAGGTCCTACGGGGAGTTTTGTTTGCAATTAATTTTGATTTAGTTTGCATAAAGCATGGGACTGGGCATCCCGGTGACCAGCCATTTTCTCATGAGTGAGGAGCGGAGTCCACTCCTCTTGAGAATAACCCGCCTAACACGGAAGATAAGGACAACCTTGGTTGATACATGAGCTATTCGAGCATACAAAACAGAATGTTTATTTGAAGGTTTAGAGTTTGGCACATACAAATTTACTTGGAACGGCAGGTAGATACCGCATATAGGAAGGTATGGTGAACTCATCTGGAATAACTTTGGGGTTTAAGGGATTGGATGCACAAGCAGTATTCCCGCTTAGTACAGGTGAAGGCTAACAAAAGACTGGGAAGTGACCAACTAGAGAGCGACAACAGCCATGTACATGCATTAAAATTAATAAACATTGGATGCAAGCATGAGTAGGATATAATCCACCATGAACATAAATATCGTGAAGGCTATGTTGATTGGTTTCAACTACATGCGTGAACATGTGCCAAGTCAAGTCACTTAAATCATTTAAAGGAGGATACCACCCCATCATACCACATCATAATCATCTCAATAGCATGTTGGCACACAAGGTAAATCATTATAACTCATAGCTAATCAAGCATGGCACAAGCAACTATGATCTCTAATTGTCATTGCAAACATCTTTATTCATAATAAGTTGAATCAAGAACGAGGGACTCATCATATTTACAAAAACAAAAGAGGTCCAGTTCATACCAGCTTTTTTCACCTCAGTCAGTCCATCATATATCATCATAATTGCCTTTCACTTGCACGACCGAACAGTGTGAATAATAATAAGAGTGTACGTGCATTGGACTAAGCTAGAATCTACGAGCATTCAATAAACAGGAGAAGACAAGCCAATATGGGTGCTGGGTTAAATCAACAATAATGCATATAAGAGCCACTTCAACAATTTAATTACGGTCTTCTCCTACTGACCCCCAAAGAAAAGAAAAGAAATAAAACTATTTACACGGGAAAGCTCCCAACAAGCAAAAGAAGAACAGGAATTATTTTTGGGTTTTCTTTTTAATTATTACTACTATAGCAAAAAAAAAACTACTACTAATTTTTTTGGTTTTTCTTAAGGTTTAACAAACACACAAGAAGAAAGCAGGAAAAAGAAAATAAACTAGCATGGATATTACAGTGAAAAAGTATGAGCACCGACATCTAGCAATGAGGTGAACATAAATGTATTGTCGGTGAGAAATACGTACTCCCCCAAGCTTAGGCTTTTGGTCTAAGTTGGTCTATGGCCACGGCTGGCCTGGCGGATATCCATAATAATAGTTGTTGGGGCCATACTGTGATGAGGAATAATAGTTGGGATCATACTGATGTGCAGCGGTTATCGCCTGCTGAGCTGCAGCGTGGAGTCGAGCTGCCTCCACTCTCCTCTCGTACTCTTCTGCCTCCCCTCTGGTAATAACATATCTTCTTTTTGTCTGTGAATCAAAGAAGGCAGGAGCAGGGAGAGTAATACGGAAAACGCGTCATTTATCAAAAAAATTAAACAATATAAGAGAGGTGATTCAGGCCTCTCGACAAACTGGTGCGAAGCCATAGAGTCATAATCTAAATATGCAGGAGGCAACTCCGTATCACCCTCACGAATGTCTATCTTAAGAAAATGGGCTAAGCGGGTTGCATAAATTCCTCCAAAGAAATCTCCATTATGTCTATTATGATGCAACCTACGAGCTACAATGGCTCCCATATGATAAGATTGGTCTCCTAACACAGCACTCCTGAGAATGCTAAGATCAGGGACACACATGTGACATGCTTCATCCTTAGCATTTATGCATCTACCGATGAAGAGAGCAAAATTATGTATAGCAGGAAAGTGAATGCTCCCTATGGTAGCCTGCGTTATATCTCTAGATCCCCCCACAGTTATACTAGCAAGAAAGTTTCTAACACTACCCCATGATGGAAGTTTGCAAGCAGAAGTGAAATCCTCTAAGTCCATGGTATAAGATTTGTCATAGAGATCAAACATGACTGAAGGAGAATTACGCGAAGATGAATACTCAAACCTCCTCACAAAGGAACTTGTGAGATCATGATACTGGGGGCATTTGTTAGCCTCAAAATCCTCAAGACCGGCATTGTGCAAATATGCTTTGAATTCTTCTTTAATTCCCGCACGGTCCATAAAATTTTCCGATGTCCTTTCGCAAGGCCATATTGGAGCGTCTCTTGGTGGATCCTCGTCAGCATCGCGCATAGCAATCCTGGGTCCTTGCTTCTTAGAGGAACCACCTTGGAACATCTTCCTAAGCATATTGGTTTTCTTTGAAAAATTCTAAATTTTTTAGTAACTTCAAACAAAAGTAAACCAACTTCAATAAAACTGATAGCAACTACTCCTACAAGTGCCTAGAGCCTATATCAAGCATTAGAACTACTTGGAACCATATAAATTTGACATGCAAGCTCAAGAACATGGTCACCTATGCAGCACAAATTTGCAAAGAATAAAGCACTAGAACAAAAACTAATTGGACCAATGGAGGAGTCACATACCAAGGAACAATCTCCCCAAGTAGTTTTGCGAGAGGTGCTTTGAGCAAGGAGATCGAAAATCACAGCAAAAGTGGCTGGAACTCGTGCTTGAGTTGGTTTTTCAGGTTTGTGTGAGACAGAGGAAGAAGATGGGTGCTGGGGTAAGTGGAGGAGGGCCACCGTGGGCCCACGAGGTAGGGGGCGCGCCCTAGAGGGGGGGGGCGCCCACCACTCTCGTGGCTAGGTGGCAGCTCCTCCCGCGGTAATTTTTGCACAGTAAATCCTCAAATATTCCCCAAAAAATCATATTAAATTGGCATGTCATTCTGAGGACTTTTATTTTCGGGATATTTTTATGTTGCACGGATAAGTCAGGAAACAGACAAAAAAATACTATTTTTACTTTATTTAATATAAATAATAGAAAGTATAGAGAGGGTACAGAAGGTTGTGCTTCTAGTTTCATCCATCTCATGCTCATCAAAAAGAATCCACTAACAAGGTTGATCAAGTCTTGTTAACAAACTCATTCCGATAATCATGAAACCAGAGAAATTTCGAATAACATTAAGTTACCTCAACGGGGATATGCACATCCCCAATAATAACAATATCATATTTCTTCTTGACAGTAGGAAGAGGAAATTCAAAACCTCCAAATATAATCGATGGAATTTTTCCAATAGAGTTGATACAGTGAACTTGAGGTTGTTTCCTCGGAAAGTGTACCGTATGCTCATTACCATTAACATGAAAAGTGACATTGCCTTTGTTGCAATCAATAACAGCCCCTACAGTATTAAGAAAAGGTCTTCCAAGAATAATAGATGTACTATCATCCTCGGGAATATCAAGTATAACGAAGTCCGTTAAAATAGTAACGTTTGCAACCACAACAGGCACATCCTCACAAATACCGACAGGTATAGCAGTTGATTTATCAGCCATTTGCAAAGATATTTCAGTAGGTGTCAGCTTATTCAAGTCAAGTCTACGATATAAAGAGAGAGGCATAACACTAACACCGGCTCCAAGATCACATAAAGCAGTTTTAATATAATTTCTTTTAATGGAGAAAGGTATAGTAGGTACTCCGGGGTCTCCGAGTTTCTTTCGTATTCCACCCTTAAAAGTATAGTTAGCAAGCATGGTGGAAATTTCAGCTTCCGGTATCTTTCTTTTATTAGTAATGATATCCTTCATATATTTAGCATAAGGATTTGTTTTGAGCACATCAGTTAATCTCATACGCAAAAAGATAGGTCTAATCATTTCAGCAAAGCGCTCAAAATCCTCATCATCCTTTTTCTTGGATGGTTTCGGAGGAAAAGGCATGGGTTTCTGAACCCAAGGTTCCCTTTCTTTACCATGTTTCCTAGCAACAAAGTCTCTTTTATCATAACATTGATTCTTTGATTGTGGGTTATCAAGATCAACAGCAGGTTCAATTTCTACATCATTATCATTACTAGGTTGAGCATCATCATGAACATCATCATTAATATTTTTACTAGGTTCATGTTCATTACCAGATTGTGTTTCAGCATCATACATAGAAATATCATTTGGATTATCAGGTGGTTCAGCAATAGGTTCACTAGAAGTTTGCACAGTTCTATCATTTTTCTTCTTTTTATTTTTAGAAGAACTAGGAACATCAATATTATTTCTTTGAGAATCTTGCTCGATTCTCTTAGGGTGGCCTTCAGGATACAAAGGTTCCTGAGTCATTCTACCAGTTCTAGTAGCCACTCTAACAGCATAATCATTTTTCTTACTATTCATTTCATCAAGGACTTCTTTTTGAGCCTTAAGTACTTGTTCTACTTGAGTGGTAACCATAGAAGCATGTTTGCTAACAAGTTTAAGTTCACCTTTAATATTAGCCATATAATCACCCAAGCGTCTAATCATATAAGCATTTTCTTTTAATTGTCTACTAAAATAAGCATTGAAGTCATCTTGCTTAAACATAAAGTTATCAAACTCATCCAAGCACTGACTAGCAATTTTAGTAGGAGGAATTTCAGCTTTATCATATCTATAGAGAGAATTTACCTTTACTACCTGTGTCGGGATATCGGGATCAGGAGGTTCTTCAGTAAATAAAGAATTAAGATCATAAGTTTCTTCAACAGGCGGTGAATTAAGACCATGTATTTCTTCAATAGGAGGTTAATTCTTAACGTCTTCAGCTTTAATACCTTTCTCTCTCATATATTTCTTTGCCTCTTGCATATCTTCGGGACTGAGGAATAAAACACCTCTCTTCTTCGGAGTTGGTTTAGGAATAGACTCAGTAATTGGAGTAGGAGCTGGCTGAGGAGGTCCCCAATTATTTTCATTTGTCAACATATTATTCAATAGAATTTCAGCTTCATCCGGTGTTCTTTCCCTGAAAAGAGAACCAGCACAACTATCCAAGTAATCTCTGGAAGCATCGGTTAGTCCATTATAAAAGATATCAAGAATTTCAGGTTTCTTAAGAGGATGATCAGGCAAAGCATTAAGTAACTTGAGAAGCCTCCCCCAAGCTTGTGGGAGACTCTCTTCTTTAATTTGCATGAAGTTGTATATTTCCCTCAAAGCAGCTTGTTTCTTATGAGCAGGGAAATATTTAGCAGAGAAGTAATAAATCATATCCCGGGGACTACGCACACAACCAGGATCAAGAGAATTAAACCATATCTTAGCATCACCCTGTAATGAGAACGGAAATATTTTGAGTATATAGAGGTAAAGCGATCTCTCATCATTAGTAAACAGGGCAGCTATATCATTTAACTTAGTAAGATGTGCCACAATAGTTTCAGATTCATAGCCATAAAACGGATCAAATTCAACCAGAGTAATTATATCAGGATCAACAGGGAATTCATAATCCTTATCAGGAACACAGATAGGTGAAGTAGCAAAAGCAGGGTCGGGTTTCATTTTATCTCTAAGTGATTCTTTGTTCCATTTAACTAATAACCTCTTAAGCTCATATCTATCTTTGCAAGCTAAAATAGCGGCAGAAAATTCCATATCAAAAAGATAGCCCTCATGAATAACAGGCATATTTTCATCATCACTATCATCATCGTATTCAGATTCAATAATTTCTTTTTATCTAGCCCTAGCAATTTGTTCATCAAGAAATTCACCAAGGGGCACAGTAGTATTAGGCATAGAAGCAGTTTCATCATAAGTATCATGCATAGAAGAAGTGGCATCATCAATAACATGCGACATATCAGAACGAATAGCAGAAGTAGGTGTAGGTGTCGCAAACTTACTCATAACAGAAGGTGAATCAAGTGCAGAGCTAGATGGCAGTTCCTTACCTCCCCTCGTAGTTGAGGGATAGATCTTGGTTTTTGGATCTCTCAAGTTCTTCATAGTGTCCAGCAGATATAAATCCCAAGTGACCCAAAGAATAGAGCAATGTTCCCGGCAACGGCGCCAGAAATTGGTCTTGATAACCCACAAGTATAGGGGATCGCAACAGCTTTCGAGGGTAGAGTATTCAACCCAAATTTATTGATTTGACACAAGGGGAGCCAAAGAATATTCTCAGGTATTAGCAGCTGAGTTGTCAATTCAACCACACCTGGAAACTTAGTATCTGCAGCAAAGTGTTTAGTAGCAAAGTAATATGATAGTGGTGGTAGCGGCAACAAAAGTAAAGATAGAAAAAGTAATGTTTTTGGTATTTTGTAGTGATTGTAACAGTAGCAGCGGGAAAGTAAATAAGCGAGAACCAGTATATGGAAAACTCGTAGGCACCGGATCAGTGATGGATAATTATGCTGGATGCGGTTCATCATGTATCAGTCATAACATAGGGTGACACAGAACTAGCTCCAATTCATCAATGTAATGTAGGCATGTATTCTGTATATAGTCATACGTGCTTATGGAAAAGAACTTGCATGACATCTTTTGTCCTACCCTCCCGTGGCAGCGGGGTCCTATTGGAAACTAAGGGATATTAAGTCCTCCTTTTAATAGAGAACCGGAACAAAGCATTAGCACATAGTGAATACGTGAACTCCTCAAACTATGGTCATCACCGGGAGTGGTCCCGATTATTGTCACTTCGGGGTTGCCGGATCATAACACATAGTAGGTGACTATAGACTTGCAAGATAGGATCAAGAACTCACATATATTCATGAAAACATAATAGGTTCAGATCTGAAATCATGGCACTCGGGCCCTAGTGACAAGCATTAAGCATAGCAAAGTCATAGCAACGTCAATCTCAGAACATAATGGATACTAGGGATCAAACCCTAACAAAACTAACTCGATTACATGATAAATCTCATGCAACCCATCACCGTCCAGCAAGCCTACGATGGAATTACTCACGCACGGCGGTGAGCATCATGAAATTGGTGATGGAGGATGGTTGATGATGACGACGACGATAGATCCCCCTCTCCGGAGCCCCGAACGGACTCCAGATCAGCCCTGCCGAGAGGTTTTAGGGCTTGGTGGCGGCTCCGTATCGTAAAACGCGATGATTTCTTCTCTCTGATTTTTTTCTCTCCGAAAGCAAATATATAGAGTTGGAGTTGGCGTCGGAGGGCATCTAGGGGGCCCACGAGGTAGGGGGCACGCCCTAGGGGGGGCCACCCTCGTGAGAAGGGTGTGGGCCCCCTGGTCTTCATCTTTGGCGAGGATTTTTTATTATTTTTTCTAAGATGTTCCGTGGAGTTTCAGGTCATTCCGAGAATATTTTTTTTCTGCACATAAAACAACACCATGGCAATTCTGCTGAAAACAGCGTCAGTCCGGGTTAGTTCCATTCAAATCATACAAGTTAGAGTCCAAAACAAGGGCAAAAGTGTTTGGAAAAGTAGATACGACGGAGACGTATCAGAGGGGTGCCCGTGGAGGGGTGGTTGAACAGGACCCGGTGGTGTGGAGGGCTGGATGAACAGTAGACAGTGGAGGGGTTCTCGTGGAGGGGTGGTTGAACAGTAGCCGGTGGAGTAGCGCGCGGTGGAGGTTGGATGAACAGGAGCCGGTGGAGGCTGGAGGAGGTTGACGGTGGAGATGAACAGTATCCCGTGGAGTCCCGTTTTGCGGTACGCCACACCCCTCCCGATGAACAGGACCCCCGTTTCGACCGTAGCGCTCCAACACAAGTCTGTTTCGTCCGTTTTGCGGTACGCCACACCCCTCCCGATCAACAGGACCCCCGTTTCGACCGTAGGAGGTCCGTTTCCTCCGTTTTGCGGTACACCAGACCCCTCCCGATCAATAGGACCCCGTTCCGAACATAGGAGGTCTGTTTCCTCCGTTGTGCGGTATGCCAGGCCTCGTTTCCATCGCCTGTTCCGTCCAAGCCCTCCCGATGAACATGACCGCGCATTCCGTTCTGACCCAGCCGGTTGGCTCCCACGCATTTCGTTGCCTGCCGATGAACATGACGCATTCCGTTGCCTCCCCATGAACACGACGCATTCTGTTGCCTCCCCATGAACACGACGACAACGTTGTTTCTCCGTTCCGACCCAGCCATGTACACGAGCCCTGGCCATACGTATGCGCGAGTAGGCGTTCGAGACCCCGCCCATATGTACACATACATGGCCATATTTTCTTTCTTGCACCCTGGGCGTTGTACGTATGTGTACATGCTACGTGCGCGCCTCTACTATGACACATACACGCCTCTACTACGACACATGCGCGCCTCTACATCCACCAGTATATATGTACGTACATGTTCGCGACCAGAATGACAACGCTACATACGCTTTGACCAGGTGGGCCCCGACTGTCAGGCACTTCCTTGCCGACGAAGATGTAGCTGGTGGGTCCCAGCAGTCAGGGGGGCGAATCATTTTTTTGCCCGGACGCACTTCCTTGCGTGCGAAGATGTAGCTGGTGGGTCCCAGCAGTCAGGGGCAAACACTTTTTTCGAGAAATACGGTGGCCCGTCCGGTGGGTCCCCGCTGTCAGGTGGAGGAATAATTATTTTGCATGTAATAAGGAGGCACTTCCTTGCTGCGGCCGTGGACCCAGCTGTCAGCCTCTCCACGTATAGTCCATGTCCGATGGAAGCCGTTCCTTGACCATGTTGACCACGCCGCGCCGAGAGCACCAGGGCGGTGGACGACGGTGAGGCCTAGGAAAGGGACTACGCGGAGCCGGGGAAGACGTGGCAGTGGATGCCCACACGTAGAGGAGTACGAGGGTTCACTGGTTCGCTGCGGTGTGAGGCTGCCGTCACCGCAGAATAACAGGGGGGTGTGGGTGAGTAGAGGGATGGCCTGGCCAGCGGTGGGAGTAGTAGGGGGCGGTGAGGCCTCCGCCGCATCACAGCCGGCCACGGGAGGCAGGAGCACGAGGCACGATCGGCGCTGGTTTGGGCTGCTGGAGCAAGAAGACCAGAGGTTGAAGTAGCACTACGGCCATTGGATGGACATCGTACGGTCACTGGAACTAGAATCGTGCATATTGACTAAGTTGACAAAGCCCTCCGTCCCCGTCAACTTAGTAGGCCCACAAGTCAGCCTGCCACCATACTGGGTCCCAGCTAACAGGGGGAGTATTCATTTTTTGTGCGTAATAAGGAGGCACTTCCTTGCATACGAAGATATAGCTGGTGGGTCCGAGCTGTCAGCGGTGGTAACATTTTTTTGCGAAATACAGAGGCCCTTTCGGTGGGTCCCTAATGTCAGGTGGAGGAATCATTATTTTGCGTGTAATAAGGAGGCATTTCCTTGCGTGCGGCCATGGACCCAGCTGTCGGCCTCTCCACGTACAGTCCACTTCAGATGCTTGTCGGTCGTTGACCATGTTGACCAGGCCGCGCCGAGAGCACCAGGGCGGTGGACGACGGCGTGGCCTAGGAAGGGAACGACACGGAGGCAGGGAGACTCGGCAGTTGTTTCCCACGCGGAGGGGAGTACGACTGTACGAGGGTTTACTGGTTAGTCTGCCATCGCCGGAGAATAACAGCAGGTGTGGGTGAGTAGAGGGATGGCTAGGCCAGCGATGGGAGTATGATGGGGCGGTGAGGCCTGTGCGGCAGCAGAGCCGGCCGTGGGGAGGAGGGAGCAGGCAGTCCTGCCGGCGCTTGTTTGAGCGGCTGGAGCAGGAAGAGCAGAGATTGAAGAAGCACGACGGCCGTTCGATGGACATCCAACAGTCATTGCTTGTGCGTCAACCTTTTTTTAGGAAAGCTTCAAATCTGTGGAAAACAGCATACAACCCATCTGCCATTATTTCTAATAATTTACAGCCCATTTGCTAATTCTTAAGGTTTTTTGGAGCCCATATTCTTTTTGTTAGCATTACATCCCATATTGTGGCCACGGTTAAAAAATTATACGAAATTTTGCATATTTCGGTGCTGTCCGAACTGTTTTTAATCCCGAAATTTCGACTCACATTCAAACTGATTTTAAAAATAAATGTATATCGATATAAAATCCAACAAATTCTCCACGCATAAAAATTAATGTAATTTAAAATCTCGAAATGAAAAAAAAGATATTTGAAACTAATTGCCGATTTGATGTGTTTTAAAAATGTACAGCCCATTTCTCATCACTGATGGGCCATTTTCTCGGCCAGCCGAATGAAAGCTCTCCTCGTCTTGAAAAATTTGCAGCCCAACAGGCCTAACAAAGCGACTTACTTGGCAAATCACAAAAATACTGGGCTGTGGCCATGGACCCAGCTGTCAGCCTCTCCACGTACAGTACTCTTCCGATGGAATGTGGTTGACCACGTTGACCACGCCGCGCGGAGAGCACCTCGGCGGTGGACGACGGCGAGGCCTAGGAAGGGGACGACGCTAAGCCGGGGAAGACGCGGCAGTGGAAGCCCGCACGGAGAGGAGTACAAGGGTTCACTGGTTCGACTGCGGTGTGAGGCTGCCGTCGCCGCACGGCCGGCCAGCGGTGGGAATAGTAGGGGGCGGTGAGGCCTCCACGGCAGCACAGCCGGCCACGGGAGGCAGGAGCATGCAGCACGATCGGCGCTGCTTTGGGCGACTGTAGCAAGAAGACCAGAGGTTGAAGAAGCACTACGACCATTGGATGGACATCGTACGGTCACTGGAGCTAGAATCGTTCATATTGACTAAGTTGACAAAGCCCTTTGTCCCTGTCAACTTAGTAGGCCCACAAGTCAGCCTCCCACCAAGGTGGGTCCCAGCTAGCCGGGGGAGTATTCATTTTTTTGTGCCTAATAAGGAGGCACTTCCGGGTGGTCCGAACTGACAGCGGGGGGAACATTTTTTTGTGAAATACGGTGGCCCGTCAGGTGGGTCCCAACAGTCAGGGGGCAAACGTTTTTTCGCAAAATACGGTGGCCCGTCCAGTGGGTCCCTGCTATCAGTTGGAGGAATCATTATTTTCCGTGTAATAAGGAGGCACTTACTTGCTGGGGCCGTGGACCCAGCTGAGACTCTCCACGTACAGTATACTTCCGATGGAAGTCGTTCCTTGACCATGTTGACCTCGCCGCGTTCCGTTGCATGCATGCGTCCATGGGCGTGGTGCGTCCCCACTGTCAGCCTCTCACGTATAGTCATCTTCCGATGAATCTCGGTTGTTGACCACATTGACCACGCCATGCCGAGAGCACCCAGACTGGAACGACCCGGAGATGGGGAAGACGGGGCAGTGGAGTCGCAGATGGAGAGGAGTGGGAAACTTCACTGGTTCGGGTGCACGGCAGCACAGCCGCGGTGCCGCCCACGGGAGACAGGAGCAAGAACAGAGGTTGAAGAAGGAGCATGGCTGTTGGATTAACATCCAACGGTCCAGCTTCTAAAATCATCTGTTGATTAAGTTGACAAAGTCGTGCGTACACGTCCGCTTAGTAGGCCCACAAGTCAGTCACCAAATCTGACGGGTCCCAGGTGTCAACGGGATGAATATTTTTTTCGCAAAACAAGGAGGCACTTCCTTCCGTGCGAAGATACAGCCGGTGGGTCCCAGCTGTTAGGTGGAGGAATTTTTTTTAGCTTAATAAGGAGGAACTTTCCTTGTGTGCGACCATGGACCTCGTGGGTCCCAGCCATTAGGCTCTCCACGTACAGTCCTCTTCTGATGACTCTCGTTTGTTGACCACGCCGCACCGAACGCAGTGAGGCGGTGGACGACGGTGAGGCCCCGGACGGGAACGACTCGGAGATGGGAAAATGCGGTAGTGGAGTCGCAGATTGAGAGGAGGAGAAGGGTTATAACTGGTTCTGTTGCGGCGTGGGGCTGTAGTCTGTGGAGAATAATAGGAGGTGTCGAGGGTGGAGGGATAGCCTGGCTGGCGGTGGGGTAGCACTTCGTAGCGATGCGTGCTAAGAAGAGCCGCTAGCCGCCGGAGGCCGGACCAGGCGGTCCTGGCGACGCTGGAGGAAGAAGACGAGAGATTGAAGGTGCATGCCGGCCGTTGGATATAAATCCAATGGTTGTGGATGACACAATCATTTGTTAACCAAGTTGACAATGCCCTGCGTAGGCTTCGACCTATTGGCCCACATGTCAGCCTGCAAAAATGTGGCATATATTTAACCCATGTTTTCTAGAATGTACAGTCCATTTGCTGGGTTGGGTGAACAAATAATTTCGCGTCAATCAGGCCCATTTATATTTTCTAAGAAATCCCAGCCCATTTGCACTTCCTTGAAATACACGTATTAGGTGGGCTCGTTATATATATAATGTTATGTTAGAAGGAGCAATTAATATCAAAGAATAAACCGGAGAGGCACATTTTTTATATATATAATTAAGAAATTAGCGAGTTATTGCTCAAAATAAAAATGAGCATGTTATTATTAAATTGGTCCTTAAAATCTTCACAAGCTTTTGTACGCAATCACCAGGATTTTCCTTGGCTGTGAGTCAAAAACAACCAGGATTTTCCTTGCCAACTTCCGTTAAACATTTACTTTTATAAGTTAATAACACATGGGATGTTTTTATAATGTATATATAAGTCTCTATAAAATATACGATAATAGTAATTATATAAATCTTTCCCTAATAATAAAGCACAGACTGACTCTTTGGGTTCACCGTCACAATACGCTATTTCCGTGAATTTATGCTTTCATTTTTTCCGTTAGTTTTGATAGACAGTCCGTCCAATTGCTGCGAGGCGGTACTAAAAACTTTGTCCATCCAATTGGTCCACGTCCACATTCTCTTATTGGGCCTGCACGCATGTTTCGGCCTGCATGCACGCTTCTGTATCTGTACCTTACTTGATTTTCACACATGTACTCGAAGTAATCCGTCCTCGATTGCTTACATGAAAGTCTACCAGTTGATATACCTGGAAAATTGCATATCAACAACGTGCCTCTTGAATCAACAAACACAAAAAGAGAACGAAGGGAAATTGTACAACAAAACGGCAGTCCGGCGCGAAGCTGTTCAGTCCGGCGCTCGCCGGGGTGAGGAAGGGGAGGCGCAGCGCATAGATGCCTGCGATGCAGCCTGTTCCACATGTTGGCCACCTCTACACCATGCACAACATGGACACGAGCGCGGCGGCAGGGTGGCTTGAGGCTCGTGGTGTACCAGATCCAGCGAGGGGAAGGTCGGATCCGTCGGCTTGGAGAGGGAGGTGTGGAGGAGCACGCGGGACAGAGGGCGGAGGAGGATGGAGGCGGAATGCCGAGGTCGGGCTGTGGACTCGGAGTGGAGGAGCCACGGAGAGGCCCGGGAGCCACCACGGTAGCCACAAGAGCGAGATGGGCTTGGCCATGCTCAGCGGTCGTCAGCCGACTTCGTGTTTCTCTACTGATGATCCCTGACCACCTGCTGCCCGGGGTCGGCTACATATTGTTATCTCAGTTTGCTTGGTAGTTTCATTATTGCTTAAGATTAGACCTAGCCGTGTAGATGCAGATGGACATTGGAGTTACAGTGTTGGCACTGACGACTTGGATAAAAATATTTTTGTATGCACTCCGAGTGGGTCAGTCTATATACACTTAAACTTTCACATTCAGTTTCCTTCAGTTAGACGACAGAAGGAGATAATGCACTCCTTTTTTCTGAAAAAATATCACAAGGGACATCTTTTGGAAGAATGACAAACCATGTTGGCCATAGTTGGAGTGAAAGAATTATAACTTTTTTGTGCCAAATAATCAAATATAGCACTGGTTCGGAAAAAAACCGAAACCATGAGAAATGTTGTTGTTGGATGTCAGTGCACATCATATATCCTCTTGGCCATGCCGGTCATAACAGCAACAACTTTCTTCAGGCTGGTGATGCTCATATTGTCAATCATTCTCACTGTGGTGCCTGAGACAAAAACTCCTAAGGCAGTTTGGTAATTTATGATGTTATTACACCGGAGCACATGTAATGATAGACCCGGTAAAGAAGAATATAACGTAAGTGTGTGCCATATTTTTTTCCCGATGCAACGCACGGGCCCTTATGCTAGTATATATAATGTGGTAGAAGGGAAAACATAAATTGGACACATCATTACTTTTATAAGAGACCTGCGTTTTATACCCCACAGTAGGCATACTAACAAGTTCACACACAAATACAACAGAAAAGGTAAACATTCATATCAAACTCAGGTTCACAGGACACGTTCATATTCATAGCCAACATTCACTATCAACAACTCAAAAGATTCATATATACACAAGCTCAGCATATCTATGCATCCAAATGATTGATAGATCACACGACAATATTCATACATAATTCACAAAAAGATACATATATACACATGTTTAGTATGTTTATGCATCCAAATGATTGAGATCGCAGCCAATATGATCCATGGACGAACTTTAATTACCTTGGGTACAGACTGGTAAATGGTGTTCAATCGGAGGTACTTCTTGCTAAAATTAGTTCTTGTACGAGTAAAATTTTGAGTACATAAGAGGCAGCACAGACAATCTGAACTTTGCTTGTAGGTTTATTCGCAAATAGTGGCCTCGTGCCGAGGGAGGTTTGAGCAACTTGGCCACTACTTTCATCCAACTAATTTACTGGCTCATCTTGGTCCTGTATCTCACCAAAATTCTACATTGCAGATGAGAAAGGAGGCGGTTGAGAAAATGAACCACCCAAATTTTTTGTGCAGTTCAACTGAAATGGAGCATCCTTGGCGTGCAGACTGATTAAGTGCCAGATGAATATACACGTCAACCAACTTTTCTGGAATCTTTAGACTCCATGCCATATAGTTCGCTACCATATGTGCCGATAACCAAAAGGCACAAGTTGGGACCAAAGACTGGACTGCGTTTTTCTGGGCTATGCACCAAGCAATATTTTTGGCATTCACTCTCCTAATACTTGGAGTTTGACAATTGGTTGATGCCGGTTGATACTCAAATGAATATAGGCACTTCTTGTCAACATCGATGCTTGTCTCAGTGAACTTTGGAGTACATAGTAGCAGCATAAGTACCTGTCCATCTGATCATTTTGTCCAGTTCTACTGAAATCACCCGATGTAATGATTTGCCTGTGAGTTCAGGCTCCAAATTACTCCTTTATGAAATCGGCAAACAGTAGCACAATACCAAATTACTAATACATATTACAGGCACAATAATCAGGATAAAGACCGGTACCAACCTGTGTGAGGTAGCATATCAATTACTATTTCCTTTGACTAGAAGCCAAGATAATCCAAGCGACTGACAGCAAAGGAAGAAAGCAAGCGGAGATTAGCGACTGACGGGAAAGGACGGAAGCTGTCGAGGCAATGAAGCACCCAAAGTTTTTGTGCAGTTCCACCAAAATCGAGCATCCTTGTTGGCACATATATTGAGAGAGTGAGATTACTGTAATAGTGGGACTAGTTGATGAAACATACACTAACAAATAAAAGCACCCTCATTATCTTAATGGGTAAAGTTAGCAACATAGTAGTCTTGCTTAAAGAGATGTATTAGTTTATTTAATCAGTGCCAATTAGCTCAACTCAACACTCAAAGCATTGCCATTTATCATAGGTTGCAAAACTTTAACGTGCAAAGATAAAGGAGTTCTCATGACAGTAGCATGATGCAAATAGAGATGAAAGCAAACTAATATGGATGAAGGCCTTAGGCCCATACCAACCTGAGAAAAAAAGCTTATTCATGTAGTCCCATAAAAGATGATAAAGCACTCACTGGAATCACACAATAGTATATATTTTTGTGCACTTCAAATGTATGGTTGAAATCACTCTTGTTTACCAGTGCTGAGATTATATCAAAAGATTGTCAAGAACTTCCAACAGAGTTAAAGCATTGGTTGGGATACAGTTCATTGTATTGTCTTGTGTAGTTCCAATAAAATGTATGATTGGCACAACATGATCCCTATTTGCACAAGTAGGAACAAGGTGAAACCTTCATTAGCTTAGTGAGAAAGGATAGGAAGACATTAGCATATTACTCAAACAGTACCATCAAATTCATGATGGACAATACGCAAAACATTGCCTCATTGAACCAATGGCAATAAATTGACATGCAAAACAATAGCACTATTATGTCATGACACTAATAATATTCCCTCCCTGCTCCACCACATGATTCACCTCCATAGACAAACATACACACGTACATGATTTAGCATAGGGTCCTACTAAAGATTTGTTTAACTCCAACAGGAAAATTAGGCAGTAATAAATTAGTGGTACTTAACTACTCCTAATTAATTAAGTGAGACAGCAGAAGTGGAAGGTCTCCCTGGAGGATCGTCTCACATGTAAGTTAGTCGTTACCGGAGCCCTTGAATGGCCTCGACTGAGGCCTCTGGCTTCAGCAAGATCGCCTTGGCACTGTTTATTCTTCTTATTCTTTCTCTTCATGCTCTGTTTCTCTTTCTCCTCACCAGTTGGTGAAACCAAGTACATGATTGACCTTCTAATTCAGAATTGGTTTTGTCAATGAGGGAGTACAAGTTTACTAGTAAAAAAACAACATTATTTTCTCATGGCAGTCGGAAAATAGAGATGAACACATGCATTAAATATCATTCTTACCTAAAGGAAGGTTATGGCGCAAATATGGATGATGAGGATTGGAACACAGATCTCCCTTTGTGCATTTCCACCAAAATGAACCAACTGTTCCATTCTGACATTCCAGTTAAACAACACAAAAGTCACTTCTTTTAAGAAGAGTTTTGTGCAGTGCACCAAAAGGTCACAACAGCAACCAAGTGAATTGGATATCCCTGTCTGCACAAAAGGCACAGAGGAAACAGTCAGAGTATCAAACAATTACAGGCAAAAACATTTGGCTAAACTTGTCATGGCTTATAACAGTGGCATGGCTTCATTTTTTCCAGGGACATTAGATTAAGAACAGTGGGTGCACCAGCAGTCCAGCACCATGTACGTAAACAGGGGCATAAAGTGGTGATTCATAGTTTGTTGCCCTGAGAAAAAAACATCCAAGAAACATATCTGGGTTGGTCCCATTTTTGTTCACTCTAGCCACCTACTCCTATGTGTGTGTAGTAAATCTAGTCCTGGTCATACCATTGTGTACAACGTTACCCCTATATTTCCCTTTTCAACCAAGAGACCGGTTGGATGACCTGTCTATACTACTTTCACCCCTTTCCTTCCTGTTTGTACCAAGTCCGATGTACATACTAAATTCCCCCACCCCCACTTTATTTCTTGTTTGAACCAAGTACTACAAGAATTGACTCCATGAAGTAGCTTTACCTCTAACAATAGAAAAAAATGTGACGTTGGACCATCGGATCGAGAGGGGTTGAGAGGTAGAAAATGATGCACATGTAGTGACGTAGCGAGCTGGGGAAGTAGAGCTAAGGCGGTTTCGAACGAAGCTATACCTGAAGGTCATCGGGATGTGGATAGGTGTGCGGAGGGAAGCCGGATCTGCCCATAGGCAACGACGACGGGATCAGAGGACCTCCCACGCTGGCGCTCGTCCAGAGATAACGGTGCGGCCAGTAGTGGGTCTCCTCCCTCGCTGTCGACGACGGCCTAAACACTGCCCCTCCTCCCCTTCATCGGCGGAGGGGGATACGTCCGGATCTGTAACCAGCGGTGAGGATAGAAAGCTAGTGTTTTTTGAAGGGAGAAAGACAGTGTTACTACCCCTATCTTGTTTAGATCTGGAGAGGATGAGAGTGTGTGAATAGAGCAACCCTAGCAAGCAAGCGCGGAGGCTCCGGCCTATATATATGTAGTGGGGTAGTTTTCCTTTTTCACTCCATCAAAACAATCGTTTAAAATTGTGTACTACTACATACCAGGTCGTGGTTTTTTTAGTTGTTGATTGTTTTTTGAGATAGCAACCCGCTTGTTCCAAGTGGTGTTACGGTGTGCCAGGTCGCACTTTGTATCGTTCAAGTCTGGTACTACAAGTCCCTCCATTAAATGAACAACCACCCCCTCGTAAAAATTGTGAACAAGCCCACGGCTAAAATTAGCGGAAACGTGGGTTGCCCCAACATGCATTATTATTTATATTTTCTACTCCCTCCGTTCCTAAATATAAGTCTTTTTTATTAGCCACACCTAAGACAAGAATTTTTTATTAGCAGTGAACCCCACATGTCATAGACACAAAAATTGTGGCAAGAGTCCCTTAGGCAAGCCAAAGTGTGTCTAACAATTTGAGCAACTCAGGTTAGGCAAGTGTGGCATGTGTGGGAAAAATAATGTGGCAACATAAGACAAACATAGTCACAATCCAAACAGCCCCGTAATTTTTTGTGACATGCATGAAAATTTGGTTAGTTAAATTTATAGTCAAAATTTGGCAAGGTGCATCAAATCAACACATGCAAGTATCAAAAGGAAAGTCACGGCATGCATGCATGCATTGTACTCCCTCCGTTTCCAAATATAAGTCTTTTTAGAGATTGCAACCAGTGACTACATACGAAGCAGAATATGTCTACTCCTACATACAAAGTAGCCAATTTGAAATGTGTAAAAAGACTTATATCGAGTGCAGTTCTTTGATGTGTCGCGTCAACTCGTACAAGACCTAGAAATTTTATTACTACAACACCCTCTCCCTCGCGGACTGAGCTCCGGTGCCTTAACTGCACCTGCCTTTTGTTGCATGACAGGAGGGCCAACCACCTGTTGGGCCCATGAAAGGATCGAGAAGAGGTGTCTAGAGGGGGGGTGATTAGACACTAAGTGCCAAAAGTTGCAGTTTTTAATATTCTTAAGTTTAAGTGGAGTTTAAGCACAAGTTTAACAAACACAATACATATCAAGCAAGCATGCAGTGAGTATATGAGCAGTGGAAAGTAAAGCATGCAACTTGCAAGAATGTAAAGAGAAGGGTTTGGAGTATTCAAACACAATTGGAGACACAGATGTTTTTGTTGTGGTTCCGATAGGTGGTGCTATCGTACATCCACGTTGATGGAGACTTCAACCCACGGACGGTAACGGTTGCGCGAGTCCACGGAGGGCTCCACCCACGAAGGGTCCACGAAGAAGCAACCTTGTCTATTCCATCATGGTCGTCGCCCACGAAGGACTTGCCTCACTAGTGGTAGATATTCACAAAGTAGGCGATCTCCTTTCCCTTACAAACTCCTTGGTTCAACTCCACAATCTTGTTGGAGGTCCCAAGTAACACCTAGCCAATCTAGGAGACACCACTCTCCAAGAATTAACAAATGGTGTGTTGATGATGAACTGCTTGCTCTTGTGCTTCAAATGATAGTCTCCCCAACACTCAACTCTCTCTCACAGGATTTGGATTTGGTGGAAAGAAGATTTGTGTGGAAAGCAACTTGGGAAAGGCTAGAGATCAAGATTCATATGGTTGGAATGGAATATCTTGACCTCAACACAAGTGTAGGTGGTTCTCTCTCAGAAAATGTGTATTGGAAGTGTAGGTATGTTCTGATGGCTCTCTCTACGAATGAAGAGTGGGTGGAGGGGTATATATAGCCTCCACACAAAATCTAACCGTTACACACAATTTGCCAAACTCGGTGGGACCGAATGGTTAAACTCGGTCGGACCGATTCAGCAAACCTAGTGACCGTTAGGATTTTCGGTGGGACTGAGATGCAACTCGGTAGGACCAATATGGTTAGGGTTAGGGCATAACGTAATCTCGGTGTGACCGATTACACAAACTCGGTGGGACCGATTTTGGTAAAAAGCTAACCAGAGAGTTGGTCAGGCAAACTCGGTGAGACAGATTACACAAACTCGGTGGGACTGATTTTGGTAATAAGCTAACCAGAGGGTCTGCATTGTAATCTCGGTAGTACCGATTGCTCAAACTCGGTGAGACCGATTTTGGTAATGGACATACACAGAGAGATTACAATCCCATCTCGGTGAGACCGAGATCCCTATCGGTGAAACCGATTTGCTAGGGTTTGTGGCAGTGGCTATGACATCTGAAACTCGATGGCGCCGGATAGATAGAATCGGTGGGGCCGAGTTTGACTTTTGGTTTAGGTCATATGTGGATGTAGGAAGGTAGTTGAGGGTTTTGGAGTATATCACTAAGCACTTTGAGCAAGCAAGCCATTAAGCAACACCTCATCCCCTCTTGATAGTATTGGCTTTTCCTATAGACTCAATGTGATCTTGGATCACTAAAATAGAAAATGTAGAGTCTTGATCTTGAAGCTTGAGCCAATCCTTTGTCCTTAGCATCTTGAAGGGGTTCCACATCCTCTAGTCCATGCCACTCCGTTGTTGAACTTATCTGAAACATACGAGGTAAAAGTGTTAGTCCAACAAGAGATATGTTGACATTAATTACCAAAACCACCTAGGGAGCACTTGTGCTTTCAATCTCCCCCTTTTTGGTTATTGATGACAACATACATCAAAGCTTTATATAAAGATATAGAGAATAGCAAGTAAAGCTTTGGAAAGACATGTAACATGCATAGGCTCCCCCTACATGTATGCAATCATGTGAATATTGAATATAGGAGCATGTGAATGCGTAAACATGACAGAGTAAGCAATGTGTTACATGTATCTTGGCTATATGCATCAGAGCAAATGATGTGAATGTGAGAAATGTACCTTCATACTCATGAGTCCTTCTTGCAAACAGTATGTACATCAGCAAGAACTTCTCATTCACATGACTGTGATGCATATACTTACCTTGTGGTCTTGAGTTGGCTTAGGATGGGATGAACCTGCGCAAACAAGGTTAAATAACACAGATACACCTACTAACCAGAGCAAGCAAGAGAAACCACAAGAGAACCAAGACTGGGATGACATGTAGAGTGAGTACTAAGTACCACATTGGATATAGACATGTCCGCAAAGGTAAAGATATGCAATAAAATCAGAGATTTCCTTCCCTTAGATGTCTTGCTCCCCCTGAATCTGCATGGGATATTGGGAGAAGATAGGGAATAGAAAATCAGAGCAACAAAAAAGGAAACAACAGAGATTGAGCTAAAGCAAGCAACCAAACATGTGACATCTCTCCTCTTGAACACCAAGCATCTGGGGTCTTTGATGATATTACTTTCTCCTAGTTGAGAAACTCTCTCCCCCCGAGTATTCTCTCTTTCTCCCCCTATAGGAAGGATGAAGCTTTGATGTGATCTCTCTCTCCCCCTTTGACATCAATTTCCAAGAAGGGCTCTTCTGGACATGTGATACAAATGGGTTGGTCCTCGAGTCATAGAGCAAAGCAGCATGTCTAATATGATGCTGGTAGAGGACAAGAATCATTGAGTGGAGCTGGAGCAAATAGAAATGAGGAATAAGTGGCAAGTTGGTTTTCCTGTGGTGGAATTGGTGACTCCGAGTTGTGTGCTTCGGTTGCACCGAAAGATTTCGGTTGGGCCGAAGAGAACAAACCGGTGTGACCAAGTTCATTAGAGTGAAACCACTTGTCACCTCAGCTCACTAGACAAGTAATATCTCACAAGGATATGCAAGGAATTTACTGAAAGATTTGCAATGAATTGGATGCAGAAAATGCAGAACAAAAAGGAAAGAAAAGAAACTAAAAGTTCTAGATGACTTCATCTAGAGATGGTCGGCGACAAAGTCACCTATGTTAGAGTATATTGACTTAGGAGTCAAGTGAGAGCACTTGATCATAGGTCATACTCATCGTTTAGGCTCAAAATGGGGTTACCATTTTTCATTTAAGCCTTTTGATGTATTCACATCTTGTCGAGTTGCTTTGACTCATGACTTGGAGTAAAGCTTCTCTAAGATGGAATAACATACCTTGGGTGGTGGTGTTGATCTTGCTCATGTAGTTGAACTTGTGCGGGTTGCTCAAGGTTGATGTAGTTCATCAAGGGTTGGGAGCACCACTTGGAGTTTGAGTTCATCTACCTACATGGGTTAGCTTTGCAAGGAAGAGCACTTGTGTATCCAAAATGACAATCATGAGACTCAACATAGAATTTTCCAAAGGATACGTTTGAATGGTTTCGTGCTTCCTTGTCTTCAACCACCATTGTGTAGAGACTTGGTGATGTAGAGATTGCTCATGATGTGAGTGAGTTGCAATCTCATAGATTTAGATTCAACCAAGTACCTACACGGCTTAGATAACATGCAAGGTACAAATATATCCAAGACATATGAATAGCATCATAAGAGAAATATCGAGGATTAGTCATAGGCTCATGCCCCTCATGTATCAAATGGAGTTCCTACTCCAAGTTTGAAGCGTCAATGATGTTCAATTCACCTCTCAACCTGCAAAACACTTTCTCATCAAGTGGTTTAGTGAATATATCCGCCAATTGCTTATCGGTGCGAACATGCTTAAGGTTAATGTCCCCTTTTGCAACATGATCTCGAATGAAATGATGACGAACTTCAATATGCTTAGTTCGAGAATGTTGCACGGGATTGTGAGCAATCTTAATAGCACTTTCATTGTCACATAGCAATGGAACATGTTTCACATATATCCCATAATCTTTAATAGTTTGGGTCATCCAAAGTAATTGAGCACAACATGAACCAGCAGCAATGTATTCCGCTTCGGCGGTGGATAAGGATACCGAGTTTTGTTTCTTGGAAGACCAAGACACAAGAGATCTACCAAGGAATTGACAAGTACCCGAAGTGGATTTTCTATCAACCTTGTCTCCGGCATAGTCCGAATCGGAGTAGCCAACAAGATCAAAAGAGGACCTCTTAGGATACCAAATGCCAAAAATTGGTGTATGGATTAGGTATCTCACTATCCTTTTCACAGCCTTAAGATGACACTCTTTAGGAGCAGCTTGATATCGTGCACACATGCACACACTTAGCATAATATCGGGACGAGAGGCACATAGATATAACAATGAACCAATCATAGAGCGATAAACCTTTTGATCAACCGGTTCACCATCTTTGGTCAAATCAAGATGTCCACTAGTAGGCATAGGTGTAGTCATACCTTTGCATTCTTGCATATTAAACTTCTTGAATAAGTCCTTGGTGTACTTTGTTTGAGAGACAAAGGTACCTTCCTTAGTTTGCTTGATTTGCAAACCGAGAAAGAATTTGAGTTCACTCATCATAGACATCTCAAACTTCTCCGACATTAGCTTTCCAAACTTCTCACTAAAATGAGGGTTAGTTGAACCAAATATGATATCATCAACATAAATTTGGCACACAAATAGTCCTCCATTAACCCTTTTAGTAAGAAGAGTAGAATCAATTTTACCAATTTCAAGGCCTTTTTCAATAAGGAACTTGGTCAAGCATTTATACCATGCTCTAGGAGCTTGTTTAAGACCATAAAGGGCTTTGTGAAGTATGTGAACATGATTAGGTTTCTTAGGATTGACGAAGCCGTGAGGTTTCTTAACATAAACTTCCACCTCAATTTTGCCATTTAGAAAAGAACTTTTAATGTCCATTTGGTACAAGGTGATATCATGGTGATTAGCATAAGCGAGTAAGATGCGAATGGACTCAAGTCTAGCAACGGGAGCATATGTCTCACCATAGTCCATACCTTCAACTTGTGTGTAGCCTTGGGCGACGAGACGTGCTTTGTTGCGAACCACTTGTCCATCTTCATCTTGCTTGTTGCGAAACACCCATTTGGTACCAATGATGTTGTGGTTGTTGTCGGGCTTCTCGACCAATGTCCACACTTGATTTCTCTCAAAGTTGTGTAGCTCTTCATGCATAGCGTTTATCCAGTCTGGATCCTCCAATGCTTCTTCAACCTTCATAGGTTCAATGCTAGAGATGAATGAGTAATGTTCACAAAAGTTAGCTAAACGAGTTTTAGAGCGAGTGATTCTCCCGGTTTGGATATCATTATAGATTTGCTCGATGGGATGATCCTTAGCAATTCTTACTCGAACTCGTGAAAGCTTTTGCTTGGGTCAGGGTGGAACATCCTCTTCATCTTGTGCTTCTTCTTGGACTTCTTCATTATTGACGTTGTCGTTCTCTTGTCGTGGTGGAGAAGGAGGTTGTTGATGTTCATCTTGGTGCGCTTCCTCGTTTTCTTCATCTTGGCGTGTCCCACTTGTGGATGCTTCCGTATCAACTCTTGGTTCACCTTGTCGTGCGGTAGAAGCTTCCACTTGGAAGGACGAGGTACTCTCCTTCACTTCCGTTGGACGAATCTTGCCAATGGACAAGTCTTGAATTGCTTCCGAAAGGTCTTTGTCTCCTACATCAATTGGCAATTGCTCTACTTGCGAGCCGTTAGATTCATCAAACTTCACATCTACCGTCTCTTCAAAATTTCGGGTGAAATTGTTGTAGACACGGTAAGTGTGAGAGTTTGAGCCATAACCAAGTAGGAAACCTTCATGAGATTTAGGAGAAAATTTAGAACGACGATGCTTATCAAGAATGTAGCACTTTGAGCCGAATACTCGAAAGTATCCAACTTGGGGTTTGTTACCGGTGAGGAGCTCGTATGTCATATTGCCGAGTAGCTTGTGAATATACAAGCGATTTGTTGCATGACAAGCTGTCTCAACCGCTTCCGCCCAAAAGTGCTTTGGCGTTTTGTACTCATGAAGCATCGTTCTTGCCAGCTCGATAAGAGTCCGGTTCTTCCTTTCAATAACTCCATTTTGTTGAGGTGTGTATATAGCCGAGAACTCGTGTGAAATCCCTTCTTCGTCAAGAAAGGTGTCCACATTTGCGTTCTTGAACTCCGTTCCGTTGTTGCTCTGAACTTTCTTGATCTTCACGTCAAACTGATTTTGGGCCTTCCTAGCGAAGTTTTTGAAGATCTTTTGGACCTGCGATTTGTCATCAAGAAAGAACACCCACGTAAATCTTGAAAAATCATCAACTATGACTAGACCAAATGAGTTACCACCGAGACTCTTGTAGGCATTTGGACCAAAGAGATTCATGTGAAGTAGCTCGAGTGGTCTTCGTGTGGTCATGATGTTCTTCACGCGGTGACTTCCTCCAACTTGTTTCCCTGATTGACAAGCACTACAAAGTCTATCCTTGTCAAATATGACATTTTTTATTCCAAGGATATGATCACCTTTAATAAGCTTATCAAGATTTCGCATACCAACATGACCTAGTCTTCTATGCCACAACCAGCCTTTAGAAGATTTGGTAATTAAGCAAGTTCTAGGTTGAGCCTTTTTAGTGAAATCAATAATGTAAAGATCTCCTCTACGTATACCGGTAAAGATCATTTTATGATTGTCTCTACGAAACACTTGGCAATCTACTTCAGTGAATAAGACATTGAAACCGAAATCGGTAAGTCTAGAAACTGAAAGTAAATTGTATCCAAGGGATTCAACGAGCATGACATTTTGTATGGAGCTATCATGTGAGATGGCCACCTTACCAAGGCCAACCACCTTACCCTTTGAATTATCACCAAAAGTGACATATTTTTGAGGGCTGTCGTTTTCAGCAAGCTCACGGAACATATCTTTATCTCCGGTCATATTATCAGTACATCCACTATCAAGGACCCATTCCTTTCCTCCAGCCATGTAGCCGCGAAGATTTGCCATAAGACCAAAATGCCTCATTGCATCATCAAGATCATAGTCACTATCATCATCTTCATCATAGTATCCATGTTCAACATCATCTTGTGACTGATCAATTCCTAGAGAGGGTAATTCATTAGATAAATGATCATCACAATGGTTACCTTTATGAATTCTAATAGCTTCGGATATTATATCGCTAATGATTCCAACATTTCCTTTAGCACGCATAAGATTGGTAAGCTCAAATAGACAATCACCAAAGGTAGGATCACTAGAGTTCATCTTACTCAAGGCAATAGACTTATGGAGAATTTCGTCTAAATTTTTCAAGGAATAATCTGGAAATCATTCCTCAAGAAATCTCCATATGGTGTAGGCACACTTGAGAGTAGGCAAACATCTAATCAAGTTTCTAGGCAAGCCTCTAATGATGAGCTCAACAGTTCTAAGATTGCGAATCATGTCAATATCTTCATCTAGGGTAGGGTGTAAAGGATCAACATGAGGTGGACAAGGGCTAGTAATGTACTTGTTCAAATGATATTCATTGAAAATCTCAAGCATTTTATTTTTCCACTCATGAAAATACTCTCCATCAAGAATAGGCACTCTATGTCTAAGACTCCCCAAAGTACACACATCCATCTTCCTCCAATGGTGTTTAAACCAAGGCAATGGAGACCAAAGCTCTGATACCAATTGAAAGGATCGAGAAGAGGTGTCTAGAGGGGGGGTGATTAGACACTAAGTGCCAAAAGTTGCAGTTTTTAATATTCTAAAGTTTAAGTGGAGTTTAAGCACAAGTTTAACAAACACAATACATATCAAGCAAGCATGCAGTGAGTATATGAGCAGCGGAAAGTAAAGCATGCAACTTGCAAGAATGTAAAGAGAAGGGTTTGGAGTATTCAAACGCAATTGGAGACATGGATGTTTTTGTCGTGGTTCTGGTAGGTGGTGCTATCGTACATCCACGTTGATGGAGTGTAGGTGTACTAGAATAGGGGTACCCTAGTACCCCGAACTTGTGCACGGGCAGTTGCAGCACCCCGCGGCAAGGCTTGCCGGGCGAACGCCAAGATCCTCCGTGGTTCCCTTGGAGCCATTCAAGAACAAAGTATTTAAGCTCAGGAGACAAGGCCCCAACAAGAGGAGCTTGCCGGGAGGGCCAACCAAGGCACTCCAAGGAACTTGCTGCGACGCGCCACGCGCTCCGGCAAGGCAACAAGGCCCCGGCAAGAGGAGCTTGCCGGGAAGACCAACCAAGGTACCTCGAGGCCCGGTGAGCGACAAGCTTCCGGACCCGACAAGATAACAGCAGCGGCAAGGCGCTTGCCGCGGCAGGCGGCCACTCTGTGCCCACGCTCCAGCGCATCCACCAACGTGTCGCTCTGCGGGCCTCTCCTGGCGCGCGTGGCGGGAGGCTGTGCAGCCAGCAGTGCGCAGTGGCATGCGAAGCTGACAAGATCGCCATCGTGGCGAACGGTGGCGCCCCTAACGGTCCTTTTCTGCACTGTTTGGACGACTCAGACGGGCATTTAATGCCCTTGTCCCCTGCCGTCAGGGTTAGGTAGGGTGCACTGTACAAGTAACTGTACCAACCACCTCACTTTTTACATTTGTACCCTTCTCTGCGTTGCCACCTGTCGGTGACCCCTTTAGCATATAAAAGGAGGCCCATGCGCAACGTAGAGGGGGTTCGGTTCGACTGGTTCGCGAGGTTGGACTCATTCGTAACCCAGAAAAACACTACGCTCTCTCCCTGGAGCAAGAACACAAGATAATCAAACAAGCAGCAGTAGGAGTGTTATCTCTCCAGAGAGCTCCGAAGCTGGGTAAACTGCTCGTGTGCTTCGCCTCGATCTGCTCTTTGTGCGATCTCCGCCCCCCCGCCGAACCGAAAGGGGCCTGGTCCGCCGGCCCCATAGGTGTTCGTGGATCAGTTTGCCCGACATCTTTGGCGCGCCAGGTAGGGGGCGTCGAGATTGTGTGAACCTGATCCGGCGTTCACACGAGCTAGATCTTCATTCCCTTCATCAACATGCCACCGAAGAAGAAGACTTCGGCGGCAGCCGCTCCGTCCACGTCACTTCCGCCACCGTTGGAGCAAACGGGTGGTGGAATGGACATCGGCGGAAGAATGGACGTCTACGAGGAAGCTTATGATGCTGCCAGGTCCAAGGACAAGGCTGCACAAACCTCGGCGACTGTACATGTTCCGCGCCACTCTCAGGAGGCGCAAGACCAACAGAGTCATGGCACTTGCAGTGCCATACGCATGATAGGCCAAGACCAAGCTGGTGGATCTCGGGGCGCTCAAGACCAGCATGCACGCCAGCATGCTGGCACGAGCGGGGCACGGTCGCCTGGACGGGATACTGCTCCTTCTAACATAGTTAGAAGTCCGAGCACGTCCCGCTCCTCGCGCCGTCCGCCACTGCCACCCACCACTCCAGCAGAAGCTTTGGCGCGAGCTCAACTACTCCTAGATTACCCTCCGACGTCGGGCAAGATCGACGAATGGAGGGCCACCATTTAGAGTCTCATCGGTTGCGCCAACGGCGACACTCCATGGCGGCCGAGCGCGTCGCCGCCGCGGCAGGGTTGCCAGGCGCGAGCCGATGGCGACGAATCGGGTGGAGGTGCAACTACCATGCAATCACCGCCCCGAAGGCCAAGATCGCCGACTCGCCGGATCCACCTCGACAGCGATTCCACCGCATTGTCGGATCCACGAGCTCGTCGCGATCAGCGCCAAGTTCTTCATGATCGACAACAAGAAGACGCTCGAACTCGCATCGAGCGCCGAAGAGAAGCGCGACGTCAATCCGACAAGCGCGCTGGGCCCTCTATTGACATGCATGCGCCAGGGGAACCAGGCGATCTGCCGTACGCGGTAGGTTGCCCTGCGTTCACTCGTGAGCTGCGGCAAGTCCAGTGGCCCAGCACGAAGAACTTCAAGCCAGACGTACCGGAGAAGTACGACGGCAAGGCGCATCCGTCGGAGTTCCTCAGCATCTACACCATTGTGGTGCAGGCTGCCGGGGGACGGGATGACAAGATCCTTGCCAACTACTTCCCGCTGGTGCTCAAGCCCAACGTCAGATCCTGGCTCATGCACTTGCCAGACAACTCCATATCCTCTTGGGCTGATCTGTGCCATCAGTTTGTCGGCGCCTTCACAGGCGGACACAAGCCTCATGACCAGGAGAGTGATCTTCATCTGCTCGCCCAGAAGGAAGGAGAGCCCCTGCGCAAGTACATTCAGAGATTCAGCAGTGTGCAGCACAACATCCCAGACGTCCACCCTGCCGCGGTGATCAGCGCGTTCCATCAGAACGTGCGAAACCGCAGGATGCGGGAGGAAATGGCGATGTGCAAGATCAGGGATGTCAGTGAGTTATATGCACTGGCCGACAAGTGTGCACGTGCTGAGGAAGGGAGGAGACTCCCCGGAGAGAATGTAGGAGCGGGAGGATCTGACAGTGAAGATGCTGCCCCGGCAAGGAAAAATCGGCGGCGGAACAACAGGAGGAGGAAAGGCAAAGAGGTGCTAGTTGTTGAGCAGTCCGGCAACGGTGGTGACGCCAAGAAAGCCAAAGCCGGTGACTCCGGCAAGGAGGTTGCCACGGAGGTGGCGGTCGCCGACAAGCAGGACGACACCAACAAGCAGTATTGCAAGATCCACCGCACCAAGGGCCATGATCTCCAGAGCTGCAGGAAAGTCGAGCAGCTTGTTGAGCAACAGAAAGCTGAATACGAGCGGCGCGACAAGGAGAAGGCCCAGGAAGGTGCTGGGGGATCCGGCAAGAAACATCCCGGCCGAGGAGGACGCCGCGGCAAGGCCAAGCACCGGCAAGGAGATAGACCTCCTCGTGGCCGCGACAAGGATGAAGATGACGATGACGATGAAGACGTGGATGATGAGGAGACTGATGAGCAGGAGTTCCAGAAAGCCACAGAGGTCCTGTGCATTGACGGTGGTGCTTCTCTGCATACCTCGCACCGTCAGCTCAAGCAGTGGGTGTGGGAAGTTAATGCAGTGGAACCACCCGTCGAGTCACACAAGCCTCTGAAATGGTCTAGCACGCCTATCATTTTTGATATTGAGGACCACCCTGATCGCATAACTGCGGTCGGGTGCTTGCCGATGTTGGTTTCACCAACAATCCACAACCTCAAGGTCACTAAGATGCTAGTTGACAGCGGGGCCGGCTTGAACCTGATCTCCTCCGCGGTGCTCCAGAAACTCCAGATCCCTGACAGCGAGCTCGAAGAGACCGGTACATTTCAAGGAATCAACCCGGGAAGGAGCAAGTCGAAGGGAAAGATCACGTTGCCGGTAACATTTGGCAGCGAGCTGAACTTCAGGACTGAGAGGGTCACGTTTGATGTTGCTGACTTTCCATTACCTTACAATGGAATCCTTGGCCGTCCGTCACTCGCCAAGTTCATGGCAGCCTCTCACTATGCGTACAACGTATTGAAAATGCCAGGCCCGATAAGTGTCATCTTTGTCCCTGGCGACAAGAAGGATGCTCTTATCTGTGCCGACAAGATCTACCGGGAAGCAGCAGCCGCAGTTGAACACAAGACACTTGCCGCTGAAGCTCCCGGGGGGAAGAAGAAGACCAAGTCCGGCAAGAGCTCTGATGCCCACTCCGGCAAGCGCACCTCTTCGGAGTGCTGCGCTACCGTCGAGGACGCACCATCGAGGTCCACCAGCAAGTGTAAGAAGGCAATGGCAGCTCCACCTGAGACCAAGAAGGTGTCCGCCAAGGAGGACGGCACTGGTGGTACCTTCACCATCAGCGCCACTCTTGACCCCAAATAGGAAAGAGCGCTCGTTGCTTTCCTGCGGGCGAATGTCAACGTGTTTGCGTGGCAACCGTCTGATATCCCCGGTGTTCCCAGGAAAGTAATTGAGCACCACCTTGCCGTCTGTCCTCATGCGCGGCCCGTCAAGCAGAAAGTCAGGAAACAGGCAGTGGAGCGCCAAGAATTCATCGCAGAAGAAATCAAGAAGTTGGAAGCAGCAGGCCTTGTCAGAGGAGTGCTCCATCCCACGTGGTTGGCCAATCCTGTTGTTGTGCGCAAGGCTAACGGGAAATGGAGGCTTTGTATTGACTTCACTGATGTTAATAAACTTGTCCCAAAGACCCATTTCCCTTGCCGCGCATTGACCAGATTGTTGACTCCACAGCCGGATGTGATTTGCTTTCATTTCTTGATGCATACTCACGATACCATCAGATCTTCATGGCAGAAGAGGATGAAGAGAAAACCGCATTTATCACCCCGTGTGGCACATACTGCTTCGTACGGATGCCTTTCGGTTTGAAGAATGCTGGTTCAACATTCGCAAGGGTAGTCCACCATGCTTTTGAGCCGCAGATGCACAGAAATGTGGAAGCCTACATGGATGACATAGTGGTCAAAAGCAAGAACAGGGCGACCCTGATTCAAGATTTAGACGAGACATTTGCAAATCTGCGCAAGATCAACCTCAAGCTTAACCCCGAGAAGTTTGTGTTTGGAGTCCCTTCCGGCAAGCTTCTCGGGTTCTTCGTGTCTCAGCGGGGGATTGAAGCCAATCCCGACAAGATCAAGGCCATTGAGCAGATTGAAGCACCAAAGCGCGTCAAGGACGTACGAAGGCTTGCCGGTTGCGTGGCTGCCCTCAGCAGGTTTATCTCCAGATCCGCTGAGCGCGCCCTGCCATTTTTCAAAATTTTGAAAAAGGCAGGTCCAATAAAATGGACTCCGGAGGCGGAGGCTGCGCTGCAGGACTTGAAGAGATACCTGTCCTCCACTCCAACACTTGTCGCACCTAAGCCGCAAGAGAAGTTGCTGCTGTATATAGCGGCAACCAATCAAGTGGTTAGTGCTGCGTTAGTGGCGGAGAGGGAGGCAGATGATGAGCCAGCAACCACGGCAGATGCATCTAGCGACAAGCAGGGGGCTTCGCCGACAAGCTCTGGTCTCGACAGAGATGGATCTGCGCAGGAGCATGATAAGATGCAGAAGAGAATGGTGCAGCGTCCGGTTTACTTTGTCAGTTCCCTTCTACAGGGGGCTAGATCAAGGTACGCTGGTGTGCAGAAGTTGCTTTTCGGCCTCCTCATGGCCTCGAGAAAGCTGCGCCATTACTTCCAAGCACATGAGATCACAGTCATCACTCGCTTTCCGCTGAAGAGGATACTGCAAAATCCAGAAGCGACAGGCAGGATTGTCGAGTGGGCGCTGGAACTGTTAAGCTTTGGCCTCAAGTTTGAGAGCACTTCAACTATCCAAAGCAGAGCATTGGCAGAGTTCATAGCAGAATGGACGCCAACACTAGATGAAGAAATTCCAGAGACGAGCATCCCCGTCAAAGAGGCAAGCAAAGAGTGGCTGATGTACTTTGACGGTGCCTTCTCGCTGCAAGGCGCCGGTGCGGGCGTGCTGCTTGTCGCGCCCACCGGAGAGCACCTCAAGTACGTAGTCCAGATGCACTTTCCCAAGGAGCAAGCAACCAACAATACTGCAGGGTATGAAGGATTGCTTGCCGGTCTCAGAATCGCAGCAGACCTTGGGATCAAGAAGCTCATTGTCAGGGGTGACTCACAGCTTGTCGTCCGCCAAGTGAACAAGAACTACCAGAGTCCATTGATGGAAGCATATGTTGATGAAGTGAGGAAGCTAGAAGAACACTTTGACGGCTTACAGATGGAGCATATCCCAAGAGCTCAGAATGACATTGCTGATGGCCTGTCAAAATGCGCCACACTAAAGTTACCTGTGGAACCAGGGATCTTTGTGCTCAAGTTGACTCAACCATCCGTAACACCATCAACTGGACAAAGCAAGAAGAGGAAGTTCGTTTCTGGTGACTACTTTCCGGCCCCCGAAGCCGCCGCCAAGAAAGTCCCCAAGATCAACACCAAGGATGCTGAGGGGCAGTCTGCTTCGGCAAGCCTTATGGTTTGTTCCATTGAAGCAGACGCTCCCGACAAGTTTTGCTCCGGCAAGCTTGCCGAAGAACATCAAGCTCCGGCAGGGCCGCAAGTCCTTGCCGTAGAAGCGGATGTTCCCGCAGCAGCAGATGTGCCTTTAGTCCTTGTTGTCGAGCCACAAGCTCCAGCATGGGCACAGCAGATTGTCCATTTCCTTCAGACAGGAGAACTTCCCGAAGAGCAAGAAGAAGCGGAAAAAGTAGCCCAGCGGTCAAGTATGTACCAGTTTGTCGATAGCATACTGTACAGAAAAAGACTCAACGGTGTGAAATTGAAGTATATTTGCCGGGAAGATGGACAAAAGCTGTTGGCAGAGATACATGGAGGCATATGTGGCCACCACATTGGCGCAAGAGCACTTGCCGGCAAAGCTTTCCGGCAAGGTTTCTTTTGGCCGACAGCCCTCCAGGATGCAACTGCACAAGTAACCAAGTGTGAAGCGTGCCAGTTCCACTCCAAACAGATACACCAGCCAGCTCAAACTCTCCAGACGATCCCTTTATCCTGGCCATTTTCGGTCTGGGGGCTCGATATCCTCGGCCCTTTCCCCTGAGCTGTCGGGGGCTTTGAGTACTTGTACGTCGCAATCGACAAGTTCACAAAGTGGCCGGAAGTGCAGCCAGTGAGGAAGGTGACATCACAGTCAGCAGTCAAGTTCTTCAGGTCAATTGTTTGCCGTTTTGGGATCCCTAACAGGATCATCACCGACAACGGCACGCAATTCATGAGCCGCACCTTCATGCAGTACGTCCAAGACCTTGGCGCCAAGGTCTGCTTCGCTTCTGTTGCTCATCCGAGAAGCAACGGTCAAGCAGAGAGGGCAAATGCTGAAGTGCTGCGCGGGCTCAAGACTAGAACTTTCGACAGGCTGCGCAAGTGCGGAAGAAACTGGATCGAGCAGCTGCCGGTGGTTCTTTGGTCGATCAGAACGACGCCAAATCGAGCCACTGGCCAGACGCCTTTTGCTCTAGTCTATGGAGCAGAGGCAGTTCTCCCCACGGAACTCGTATACGGATCGCCTCGAGTGCTCGCTTATGATGAGCTTGAGCAAGAACAGCTGCGACAAGACGACGCGCTGCTCCTTGAGGAAGATTGTCTTCAGGCTGATGTACGAGCTGCTCGATACCAGCAAGCTTTGCGCCGCTACCATAGCCGCAAAGTTAAGGCCAGAAGCTTCGAGGAAGGCGACCTTGTTCTTCGGCGCGTTCAGTCCGCCAAGAGTTCCAACAAGTTGACGCCGAAGTGGGAAGGCCCTTATCGAGTGAAACGAGTCACAAGGCCCATTGCTGTCCGCCTTGAGACCGAATATGGGATTCCGGTGAGCAACTCCTGGAACATAGAACATCTTCGTAAGTTTTTCCCGTAGGGCGCAGTTGCCAGAACCCGTTCCGGCAACCACCTTTTGTACAAGTCTTGTCGCTGTTGCATATAATCCTTTGTACAAAGCCGGGCGCAGATCCCGTGCATAAATAAAACCCCATGTGCTCCGCACAACTTGTCCATTTCATGCATTAGTTTCTTTCTTGCATGCGATTATCTAACACTTTGTGCAGCACCTACATCCGGTAAGCAATAACGAGCCGAAGGGCTCCATATCATTATTTTCTCTTCTTTCTTCTTTTTCAACAAAGGAAAAGAAGGTTCCCTCGCACACAAGTTTGCCGGGGGGGAAGGAGAAGATTGTGGTATGGACCAGGCGTCGTTCAAGCAAAGTTTTGCCTTGTCGAGAAGCAAACGACAGAAAAGCTAAGTTGCCAAAGTTTGAGCAATCAGTTTTTAAATTTTTGAGTTATCTTCCTCGAACGACCCTGCTTTGTATGGAAAACCTGTGCGCGGAGGAACCAACTCGTGGCTAGTTGGGCCCTTACTTTGTTTCGAGTCCGCTCAACAACTTAAGTGTGCTGCATCTAGTCGCGACAAGGTTTCTTGTCGGAAGCAGCACCGCCAGCAGGCTGCTGACGTTCCGCACTCAGCGCTCGCGGCTCGGGTGCCTACGCCGACAAGTTCCCTAGAAGCGTAGGGTAAAAACATACAAAGGAAGGAATCTAGTAGAGGAAATAACATAGCAATTGATAACAGAAATAAAGTTATATTACAAGATAACTTGTCGCAGCTCTAACAGACTGTTTTTCATAACATGATTAGCAGCGACAAGGGAAGAGAAGAAATGGGCGGCCTAATCTACGCGATCGCCCTCAACCCTCTTGATCTCGCTCACCTTGTCCACAATGGGTGCGACAAGGGCCTTGAGTGCGTCCCGATCGGCGTCTGGCGGCAAGGACTTGAGGACGTTGGTGAAGCTGAGACCTGGATTGCGGAAGGCCACCTTCATCAGCACCTTCTGGAGAACCCCGGCGCAGATTCTGCGCGACTCGTCGGCCAGCTGCTTTGGGATCCTCTCCCGGAGCCGCTGGAGTGCCGTCGCCATGCCCTTGAAGAACAGGCTGAGCTTGGCGCTGGGTTGGAGATTCTCGTCGGAGGGATACCCAAAGTCCTCCATCTCCAGCTGCGCCAGCTCCTCGTCGATGACTGCGGCAATATTCACCAGACCCTCGGTCCAGTGCTCCACAGTATCTCTGAACGAGTTTTGGGTAACTGCGATGCTCTCCAGCAGCGCCTTGTCAGCTTTGACCTTCTCCGACAAGGTCTTCTCCCGCTCCTTGGCGGCCTCCAGCGTCTGCATCAGCGTGGCCAGCTTCAACTCCAGGTCTGCATTAGAATCCTTGGCGGCGCTGAGCTCCTTGCCCCTTTCAGCGAGAAGACCTTGTAGCTCACCATGGGTGGCATCATCCTTCTCACGCTCATGCTTGAGCGCGGCAAGCTCCTCGCCGCTCTTCCCAATGTTGGCCTCCAGCTGTGCCACCTTCTCCTCCAGCTCTTTCTTGGCGGCCTCTGTGATTGCCGCAGCGTCCTTTGCTTCCTTGAGCGCCCCGCCAAGTGCTTGCTTGCGCTCGGCGAGCTCCTCCTCGTAGCTGTCGAGGTTGGCCTTCCGCTGCACCAATTTGCCTTCTCGCGCGGACTGCTTCTCGGCGGCCAACCTTTGTTCCTCCTCAGCTTCGGCCTTCTCGAGAAGGAAGGCCGTGCGCTCCTCGTCGAGTCGCTCCCGCTCCTGTGCCAGGGACCGGAGAGCTTCTTGATTGTGGCCCCGGAGCTCCTCCGCGCGCTTCTCCATATCAACTCCCGCCTTCGCGACAAGCGCTTCCCGGGAAGCCAACTTGGCTTGCCGTGCACGGTAGAGTGACAGCAGCTTCCGCGGCAGTTGCTCCTCCTTAGGCTCGCCACTGCTGCTCCTGGGCGTGTCGACCAATGACAGTCCAGCGGAGGCGAGCACCTCCCCATCGAAAGTTTCCCCCTCGACCGGCGCCCTGGAGCTCGACGCCCAGGGTAGCTTGATGAAGATATCGTCGCCGGCCTTCAAGTAGGCGCCGGGCTCCGCAGCAGCGACAGAGGGATCGGCGGTCGGTGCAGCGCCTGGCGCTCCTGCGGCCTCAGGGTCGTCAGTGTGATCGCCCGACCCCTCGCCGGCTTCTGCGGCGGCAGCCTTGGCGGCCTCCTCGCCGGCGGTCTCATCAGCACCGGTCCCTTCCTCGCCGGCGCCCTCTGTCCCCATTGGCTCAGCCGCAGATGGGTCTGAAGAACGAAGAAGGGAGAAAAATAAATCAAAAATCAGAAGAAGAAGAACCCAAGGGAAAGCTTTTGGACAAGTGAATGACCTGTGCCAAGATCTGCAGTTGCGGTCTCGGCCGCCCAGGATCGACGGTGCTGCCCCTTGCCGGAGAGTTCTCCCTTGCCGGAGAGCGCTCCCTTACCGGGAACTCCTCCCTTAGCGGCGTAGTCGAAGCAGATGGCACTTCGGGACCAGCTTCCGGGCGCTCCTGATATGGCTGCTCTACTCCTACACAAATCAACAAGCAAGATATCAACAAAGGAAAAAGCACTCATGCACGCCTGACAGCAGAAAGCTAACTATGAACTTACGCTGGGGGCTGCGCTGGGGGCTGCTTTGAGGAGTGGTTGTCGGGTCCGTCAAGGTGGTCTCGGACCCACCCCCTGCTGACATGGTGGGGTCATCTTCGATGACAATCACCGCGGCCTTGGCCCTCTTCGCCGCTCTCTGGGCCAGCGCCCTGAAAAGAAAGGAGTCCAGATTGAAGCAAGTCAGATACAAGATAAAAACAGCAAGATTGAAGAACTACAAGAGCACCAAAGAAACTTACTCTTCTTCCTCCTCGTCGGAGCTGAGCGCGGAAAGATCGAAGTCTGGCCCCCCTCCGGTGCGGCGAGGCGGAGGAGTAGGATCCCTTGCCCGCTTGGCGGGGGCGGGGGCGGTGGCCCGGGAAGATCCCGCTCCAGTTGCCGCTGCTGCGTGAGGCGCTCCCGCGGCAACATTGCTTGCCATGGTAGAGCGTGTCGCACGGCTCGGCGGCTGTTGACCCGGCTGCCGCCCCACTACGTCTGCGGCCCTGCGAAGACGCCTTCTTGGCGGGGCCGGGGGCTCCGCCTGCGGCAAGTTTTCTGAAGGCTCGGGCTCTTCCTCGCCGGCCTCGCTCGGCTCAGCTTCAGAACCGGCAGGCTCTTCCTCGCCAATGAACTCCGCGTGCTCGGCGAGGTTTGCCGCCTCTGCCGCCTCCGCCTCCTCCACAGTGAACCCGAACGCGGCCGCTGCAGCTGCGGCCGCAACCTCTTCCGCCCTAGTGGCGATGCGCTGCAGCTCCTCGCCGGTGGTGTCACGGGTGAGGCTCTTCTGCTCGTCAGCGTGGACCGGCACTTCTTCCAAGTTGTCGAAGAACGCTTGCACGACGTCATCCCCAGGCTCTTGCCAAGTTGGAACGATTCCGTGTGAATCGCACAACGGCATCATGGCGCGGATCCGGTCAAGCGAAGAATTATTGCACAATGGAACGACGCCCCTCGGCAGCGTGAATGGGTGCTGGGGGTCGCGTTTGAACAACTCCAGGAGCATTGCATCCAGCTCCAAGACGGTGAAGTTGTAGTTGAGGCCCGGCCGCAGCCTCATGATGTCCGCCGAGTTCTTGAATTCCCAGGCGGGCCTCCCCCTCTCCTGCAGGGGGCGATGCGGCGGCGGAGGAAATCTGCGCCTACAGCACCTACAGTGAGCCCGGCAAGCCTGAGGCGAAGGATCCTAGTAATGGCGATCTTCAGCCTCTCGTCTTCCGGGGCCACGTTGCTCCAGTCATTGCCGCGCACTATTGGACCTTGGCGCACGGCGGTGAAGGGCTGTGGATTCTCCTCGACGATCCAGCACCACTCCACTCTCCACTCCTCCCACTTGCTGCGGAGCTCACCCTCCAAGTACGCCTCCTTCTTGCTGACTCTCGAGATCCAGGCGATCCCTCTGGCAAGCGGGTCTCCTCTCTCTACCCGAGGTATGAAGAAGTGGCGGAAAAGGGCAACATTGGGGTGGACTCTGACAAAGTTTTCGCACAAATGTGCGAAAACTGCCATGGTCAGAACGGCGTTGGGGGTGAAATCAAGGAGGCGGAAGCCATAGGTGTTCGTGGATCAGTTTCCCCGACATCTTTGGCGGGGAGGTCGACGGCGTTGGTGATGCTGGTGGCAATGGGGGGCGGAGCGCTGCTCTCTCAGCTTCGAGAAGAAGGGGGGAGCGGCGGAGGTTCGTGAAGATGGAGTAGTAGCAACCAGCGAGGGGGAACGAACTGCCCCTGTTTCCTCTGCTTATAAAGAGGGACGGGGCGGACGTTTCGCCCTTCCGAATAAAGAACCACCAACGATCTCTCCCACGATGCCGCATTCAACGCGTGCCGTTAGGGGAGAGCGCGGTGGATACGGAGTGAGATTTGGCGTGGCCCAGTCCACATGTGCCCGTGCCCTGTCTTGGGCCTGGCCCAACAGCGCTCGGCACCGTGTCTGGCCCAGGCCCGGGGGCTCCTGTCGGTGTACTAGAATAGGGGTACCCTAGTACCCCGAACTTGTGCACGGGCAGTTGCAGCACCCCGCGGCAAGGCTTGCCGGGCGAACGCCAAGATCCTCCATGGTTCCCTTGGAGCCATTCAAGAACAAAGTATTTAAGCTCAGGAGACAAGGCCCCGACAAGAGGAGCTTGCCGGGAAGGCCAACCAAGGCACTCCAAGGAACTTGCCGCGACGCGCCACGCGCTCCGGCAAGGCAACAAGGCCCCGGCAAGAGGAGCTTGCCGGGAAGACCAACCAAGGTACCTCGAGGCCCGGTGAGCGACAAGCTTCCGGACCCGACAAGATAATAGAAGCGGCAAGGCGCTTGCCGCCGCAGGCGGCCACTCTGTGCCCACGCTCCAGCGCATCCACCAACTTGTCGCTCTTCGGGCCTCTCCTGGCGCGCGTGGCGGGAGGCTGTGCAGCCAGCAGTGCGCAGTGGCATGCGAAGCTGACAAGATCGCCATCATGGCGAACGGTGGCGCCCCTAACGGTCCTTTTCTGCACTGTTTGGACGACTCAGACGGGCATTTAATGCCCTTGTCCCCTGCCGTCAGGGTTAGGTAGGGTGCACTGTACAAGTAACTGTACCAACCACCTCACTTTTTACATTTGTACCCTTCTCTGCGTTGCCACCTGTCGGTGACCCCTTTAGCATATAAAAGGAGGCCCATGCGCAACGTAGAGGGGGTTCGGTTCGACTGGTTCGCGAGGTTGGACTCATTCGTAACCCAGAAAAACACTACGCTCTCTCCCTGGAGCAAGAACACAAGATAATCAAACAAGCAGCAGTAGGAGTGTTATCTCTCCGAAGAGCTCCGAAGCTGGGTAAACTGCTCGTGTGCTTCGCCTCGATCTGCTCTTTATGCGATCTCCGCCCCCCGCCGAACCGAAAGGGGCCCGGTCCGCCGGCCCCATAGGTGTTCGTGGATCAGTTTCCCCGACATGGAGACTTCAACCCACGGAGGGTAACGGTTGCGCGAGTCCACGGAGGGCTCCACCCACGAAGGGTCCATGAAGAAGCAACCTTGTCTATTCCATCATGGTCGTCGCCCACGAAGGACTTGCCTCACTAGCGGTAGATCTTCACGAAGTAGGCGATCTCCTTGCCCTTACAAACTCCTTGGTTCAACTCCACAATCTTGTTGGAGGTCCCAACTAACACCTAGCCAATCTAGGAGACACCACTCTCCAAGAAGTAACAAATGGTGTGTTGATGATGAACTCCTTGCTCTTGTGCTTCAAATGATAGTCTCCCCAACACTCAACTCTCTCTCACAGGATTTGGATTTGGTGGAAAGAAAATTTGAGTGGAAAGCAACTTGGGAAAGGCTAGAGATCAAGATTCATATGGTTGGAATGGAATATCTTGACCTCAACACAAGTGTAGGTGGTTCTCTCTCAGAAAATGTGTATTGGAAGTGTAGGTATGTTCTGATGGCTCTCTCTACGAATGAAGAGTGGGTGGAGGGGTATATATAGCCTCCACACAAAATCTAACCGTTACACACAATTTGCCAAACTCGGTGGGACCGAATGGTTAAACTCGGTCGGACCGATTCAGCAAACCTAGTGACCGTTAGGATTTTCGGTGGGACTGAGATGCAACTCGATAGGACCGATATGGTTAGATTTAGGGCATAACGTAATCTCGGTGTGACCGATTACACAAACTCGGTGGGACCGATTTTGGTAATAAGCTAACCAGAGAGTTGGTCAGGCAAACTCGGTGAGACCGATTACACAAACTCGGTGGGACCGATTTTGGTAATAAGCTAACCAGAGGGTCTGCATTGTAATCTCGGTAGTACAGATTGCTCAAACTCGGTGAGACCGATTTTGGTAATGGACATACACAGAGAGATTACAATCCCATCTCGGTGAGACCGAGATCCCTATCGGTGAAACCGATTTGCTAGGGTTTGTGGCAGTGGCTATGACATCTGAAACTCGGTGGTGCTGGATAGATAGAATCGGTGGGGCCGAGTTTGACGTTTGGTTTAGGTCATATGTGGATGTGGGAAGGTAGTTGAGGGTTTTGGAGTATATCACTAAGCACTTTGAGCAAGCAAGCCATTAAGCAACACATCATCCCCTCTTGATAGTATTGGCTTTTCCTATAGACTCAATGTGATCTTGGATCACTAAAATAGAAAATGTAGAGTCTTGATCTTGAAGCTTGAGCCAATCCTTTGTCCTTAGCACCTTGAAGGGGTTCCACATCCTCTAGTCCATGCCACTCCATTGTTGAACTTATCTGAAACATACTAGGTAAAAGTGTTAGTCCAACAAGAGATATGTTGACATTAATTACCAAAACCACCCAGGGAGCACTTGTGCTTTCAGCCCACCTGTCATAGACGCAAAGGCAGGAGCAGTAACTAGAAGCTTTCGCTACACGCTATCCCTCCCGCACGAGGTGGACGGACATGCAGCAGTGGATTCCATACTGTAGAAGTAGGAGTAACATCATTGTTCATCTTCTCGAAGAGGCGAAGAGCCAAGCGCAACCCGAATGTGGCAGTTGCGAATGCTCGCGTGGTGCGGTTCCTTGGAGTACTAGCCATGCTCTTGCATGAGACAAAATAGCTATTGTTTAACAATAAAACTCCATTATCCATTGGTTGATACTCATTCTGCATAGGTCCATGCGCTTAGCACCGTTTCCTCCTGGGGTCACCAATGTTTGTTTGCTAATTAATAGCATTGCATGCAATGAACTAGCCATTGCAAGTCATTAAAAGCATGCACACCTCTCATCTCTTATTGGTTGATATGTCAAGAAACAAGAAACAAGGTAGAAGTTAATGCACCGCACCTAAGTGTTTTGGGACTATTAGGTTTTCGTAAGATGACTTACACACCTAGACGGAGGGAGTAGTATAGCCCTGTAAACTGGAAAGGAGTATTTGCCTTTCTAGAGATTTCAACAAGTGACTAGACTACACCGTGTGCAGTACTCCCTCCCTTCTGGTTTATAGGGCTCAAATCTCAAATCTCATGAACCAAGGCATTTTGCGATTGGAGGAATGTATCTCGTACTTTACAAAACTACCCTAATTAACCTCATGCATTAATTACGTAGTTCTCTCATTTTCCTCTCCGCCTTGGTCGCGGTGCACAATATTGAGCACTCCTATATGACTAGCCTCTCTATCTACATGCGAGACATTTCAAAGCATCCGGGCCCGCGTGCCATCCACCATATCACAGCGAGGTGCTATAGTCGATACTCACCTGTAACCCTGGTGTGGCCGTCATGACCCGTCATATCACAAAACCCACACCTTTACCAGTAGTGGTAAGGTGGCCTCCAAGTTGGACTGGACGAAGCAACCATCATTTCACTGGAATGTTCGTTCAAGCCCTTTCCTCCCTTTCTTGAAGAAAACCTCACTCCAGGCTACTCACTTCTGCCATTTTTCTTCTGTACCGACGAAGGAAAGGTGGGTGAATCAGTTATGCTGCTATATTTTCATTCCAAGAATCTTCTTTTTGCGAAGCACCGACCGATTCTCACATCCTATTCTTTTCCCGTTTTCATTGCGATTGTGGTTTCCTTTCGATTGCTTTTTGTTTGTCAGTTCATTGATGGATCCTGGAGCACTAGGCAAAGAGTTGCCGACGGACAACCCACTGGAGACAGCGATCTCCAGGAAGCGAGCACCGACCAATGAGTTGACCATGTTGGCGGGCCAACCCATGGAGACGAAGAACTCCAAGAAACAAGCACTGGCCAAAGAGTTGAGGACGTTGGTGGACGAACTCCTCAAAGGAAGTAGGAAGAATACCAAGGGCCCCACCGTGCCTACCCCAGGAACTCTGATTGCCACCTATGTGAGGCTCAAGACTGAGTTTGAGGAGATAGTCACCGTTGAGAAGTAGTATTCCCCTAGCAAGGTGATGGCCCCCATTGAGGACGAGGAGATGGCCCCCAGAGGGATGAGATCCCCCGGTGAGCTGCACAAGGTAAAAAATAATGGCTTATTACCATAGTTGTGGTTTTTGATTATTTGCAATGTGCTTGCTAATATGTTAGGGTTGTGCAGGTGCCGGTGGACGTCCTTGATGATTCCGATGTCGTGGCCCGTCCTGTTGGCATTGGCCCGGAGATCGATTCCGATGCCGCTGTCCATCCTGTGGACATCGCCCCAGAGATCGATTCCGATGTCGCGGTCAGTCTTGTGGACATCGCCCCAGAAATCGATTCCCACGCCGCTGTCCATGCTGTGGTCATTGCCCGAGAGATCGATGACAAGAAATAGTTGGTCGCGCTAATACTTCAGGGTAGTTTGCATTGCCCTGTGTTTAATTACCAGAACGATGCGTGTTATCAAACCATCTTAGGGCTAGTGCACTGTCTTGTGTGGGCGGATCTTGCTACTTTTGTTTGATAGTGAATCATGCGATGAATCATGCGAACCCTCTCCGAGTTATGGAAACAGATGTATCCTCACCAGCTTTTGATGTAATATATGGCATGCTTAGATGTAAGTTTGAACTGTTTATCATATCAGCAGGGCTAGCTACTGTGCGAGCTATAGTACTTGCAAAACACTCACCAAAGAGAAACGTTGGGGCTGATGAGCTCGTGGTACGCTTATACTTATCCCTCGTGGATCGACCAATAGCCCTAGCTCCTAAAATTGTAGGCTTGGCAACCGATCAAACAATAGTCAACATACATTCAGGCCTCATTTGGTTCATAGGGTAGGAAAATCGTAGCAAAAGTACAGAGAATGTGCAACACAAAATCATAGCAGTGCAGAGATGTACTCCCTCCATTCCAAAATAGATTACCTAGGCGGGCTAGTTTGGCCTAGTGGGTTTCAGTGATATGACGTGGTACAATGCCGTCCAGTCTTCGTGTGTGGTAGCAGTATTGCGGGTAGAGTAAGTTTTCTTGAAGAAGCAGAATTCAACGAAGTCATGATGGTTCCTTTGTCCGAACAATTTACAGTGGGAAAGGTTGGGCCTGCGATACGACCGGGGTAGACCAGGATAATTTTGTGCATTGCAGGTGGACCAGGGTGGTTGACATCCCACATGTTGGCGAATGAAAGTATTCTTTCCGATATAGAGGACGAGCAACGAGTATTCATTGTTTATTTTTGATGAAAGCTATTGTCTCCACTGTTAAGATGGAGGAGTGTGAAACACGGCAGCCCTGTGAACTTGGCATGTGCACTACTCCCTCCTTCCTCATGTAATGCCCAGGTTACAGCTTTTTCTCACTTTCTCTCTATCTATTTCCTCTCAAATGTTTTTTACCTTTCTTTTTTTAAGACACAATTGTTTTTTATTCCTTTTTTAGAATTATTATTTTTATACCTAGGAGCACGTGTAGAGACGGGCTCTTGTAGAGCCCACTCCTTGACTTTGTCAATGCCTCTCTCTCCTCCACATAAGGAGTACTACTTGCTATGCATGCATGCGGCGGGCAGCTGGTGTCTTGAGGGGCCAGGGCGGTGAGAGCGGGCCCCTGAAGCGGTCCGGACTCCAGCATGGCCCACCTCACATTATCACCATATATTTCTTGGAGTTCGTGCGTGGCGGGTGGGCGATCTCTTCTCCCTCGTCCGTTTCTCTCTTCTCAGCCGACGCCCGCCGAGCGATTAGATTTCGGCTATCAACAGTTTATTCAATTACGGTCCCACATGTCAGTGAAATTGCAAGACAACGCGTGTCCCCTCTGGTCAGCGGCATGCGAGCCGGACTGTCGGGGTTGCGACGCGTATGTGTCGTAAGTGTGCCGCCTTTTCCTTTAGAACTTGCGAAGCGTAACATTTTCGTGCGATCGGTCGATAGAAATCCAGAACAAAATGACGAGGGCGGTGTTTTCCCGCTTGTTAGGCGGGCTAGTTCGAGTGATATGACGTGCTACAGTGCCGTCCACTTGCTCCATTTTTACGTAAGCAATAGTTTACACTCTTACGCGGGAGGAGTGCGAAACACCGCGGATCGGATTTTGATCGAGGGATAACTATACCCTGCCAAATAATGGAGGATTGTTAGCGATTATAGCATGATAGTTAGGGCATCTCTAGCACTGGCCCACAAATTTACACCGGCATCTGTCCGAGGACACTGATGGATGCCATCCGATGCTGCCCGCATACCTTTCAACAACAATATGAACTAACCGGACGAAATTCGTGCAAACAAAGCAAATTTCAAATTAACCGGATGAAATTCATTACATTTCTAAAACTTTTCCTACAAACTGGACGAAATTCATTACATATTTCGCACAAACCGTAGTAAAACCTACTGTAAACCTAATCTAAACAATCGACGGCGCCCGACAACCATGTCCGGCAATGAACCCGAGAAAGCCGGCCATTGCCTTTGCCTCCTCCTCATCCGCCTCGATAACCTCCTCCTCCGGAGGACAAGGTTATGAAGATTTCCCCCTCCACGTCGCCATCAAGCGGCTAATCGACCGCCGATGTTTACCCCACCAAGCTTGGCGTCGACTGAGTGGAGTAGCGGTGGCCTTCCCGGGACCAGAGCAGCGGCGACCTACCGTGTACTACTCTTCCTTGCTGCCGGCTGCGTCCGCGCACGTGCACCGGCTTCGTGGTCGTGGCGGCGGAGGGCGGCCGGGGGGGGTGGCGGCGATCTCCTTCGTTTTCTCCTGTGACAGTACACCGAAGAGAGCTTTGGAGCGCACCCGGAGCGGAGCCGCCGATGTCCCTCATCTGCTCCTGCGACAATACGTCCAAGAGAGCTTCGGAGCGCCAGGAGGCCATGGTTGAAGTGGTGCCGACAGAAGGAAGGGACCGGACGAGAATAAGTGTGGGTCTTTGGCTATGGCTGGGAGCTGGGGCTCAAGTTAATATAGCGGGAGAATGGCAATGAGCCGCGGCAGACAGATGGACAACTGGCACCGGAGTAGTTTCGTCGGGCATGAATGCGGATGCTGCTTTAGTGACTTAACTGCAGATGCGTTTGGGTTACTGACATGTGGGCCCAACGGGCATCTGGCCCGCATGTCAGTGACACACCAATTGCACCTGCAGTTAAGTCCAGTGAATGTGGCATTGACATTCTGGAGAGACGGTGACCGTTTCAGGCGGGAAACGCGCGCTAGCGATACAAGGGGTTTTGGTGTGCAGTGGCACTAAGATCGGTCGCTCACGATAGTACATACTCCGTACCATACTACCATAGTACCCTCTCTAGCTTAGGTTGTTTTGTAGATTGTCGTTGTGATGGACGATATACATGAGCAAGGCGGTCCGAGTATGACCGTTGGTGTTGAGCCAGGTGAATACATGCTCGGCGTTCGCATAGGCCTCCATCAAACGTCTAAAAAGTAATGTCAGGCACCGCCGGGGCGCGCAGGTGATGGGCTCACCATTTTCGTTGCGCCATGAGCAGGACTTTGATTTAGAGGGCGACGCGCATGCATTAGCATGCTTTGACAGCGTGAACATGAGCGTGAGTGTCTGACGCGAAGTATTTCATTTTCATTTGGCTGACGAGGGTGCGTTGCAGCGACGAGTCCGTGGTCTGATTCCCCACATACGCATAATTTTGGTTTTTACAGTATTTCTTTCTCCATTGACAGGTAGGCCCGCGTAGATAGATAAAGAACTGATGAGGCGCATGCGGACTGTTTGACTAGTCAACCACACAAATACGGAGCTATACGCTGAGCCAGTGACCGTATAATCACCATATCTCGTATACAATGATCAAAGTGAGCTATCAAGACAAGTTCGATGATCGCCAATGCATTTTACGCAGTAATAAATGACCAGGATTGAAGGGGAATCCAAATTTGCTTCGTCTTCTGTCCTTGAGCTCTTGACAAACCAATGCACTATACGATTGTCCGGCCACTCCACCCCAGAGCTCTCACCAAGCGCCGTTCATGCCACCGCGTCGCACACTAACCGGTAAGGCAGCGATGGCATCCCGCCGCGCTGAGTTCCTCGCCGCCCACGACCGCACACAAAATGGTAGGGAAGCGATGGCATCCTGCTGTGCCGAGTTCATCGCCGCTCGCGACCTCACAACTATGTGGGAGGAATTTGAAGATGCTCAAGGCCGAATGGGTGGTAGAGCAAGAGGCGGCCAAAGCCACATAGAGGGAGCATAAAAGTCAGAAAGCACTCAATAAAAGAGATGCCCGCCGCTGCAAGAAAGAAAAGGACGCACGCGCTCCTGCGGAGAGGTCGGCGGAGATCCAAGCACAGTGGGGTGCCGCCGACAAAGCCGGGAAGGAGAATGACGGCGTCTGGCCAGCATGTGAGAAGTAGTAGTACTAGTAGTTAGTGTGTGTGTCTGTGTCTGAGTACGAGCATGTACCAATACTACTAGTTACTACTGTAGTTTTTAGAGCAAATTACCAGTACATTAGCCTAGACTAAATGGAAAAATTCCTATCCTAAGCATCAAATGGCATCTCTTTCTCTATAGGAATTGAGATGCATGTCATCTCACTTCCTATGATTTTCATATTCCTATCCTATGAATGAAAGGAGGCCTCTGTTGGAGTAACTACTGTAGCTAGCAGTACTGCTGGTATAGTAGTTTTCCTCAAGAAGCAGAATTCAACGAAGTCATGATGGTTCCTTCGTCCGAGCAACTTCAAAGTGGGAAGTGGGCCTGTGATTCGATGGCTCATTAGTCATTGTTACTGCGGCGCAACGACCTGGGTGACACTCCCTTGGAGTTCTGCGTGCATGGCAAGTGGACCAGGATGGTCGACGTCCCACATGTTGGCGAACGGAAGTATTCTTTCTGATATCGAGGAGCAAGGAAACCTCGTGGTATAGTATCACTGCTGATTGGTTCACAAAAAAATTGTATCACTGCCGATTTATAATTATTTTTTATTTCTGATGAATGCTAGCGTTTCAACTCTTATGACGAAGGGTGACAAACACGGCACGTGCTAGATGTCCCACACGTCAGCGAAAGGAGTGGGACATGAACAACATGATAGAGCCCAGCGTAAAAAAACAGCGTGGTAGAGCGTCTCCACTTCTTCCACTTCTGGGTCGGAGACCACACGTAGTAGTACTTAGTGGTATGAACAATACAAAGTGCGACCTGGAGAGAAAGACACGTCTAGTTGGAAGGTCTCGGGGCATACACGTAAACAAATATAAAAGTTAATATGTGCCTCCAACTAATATAGTAGTACTAGAGTACTTAGCACGTACTCCATAACATCACCGTGCATTGCACGTACAACGTTTAGTGGTAGTACGTAGTAAGAGACAAATGCCGCCCAAGAGTTCCCTTCTCGACCTACTTTTGGGTGTTTGGTAGAGTGTATGGAGGGTGCATGAGTCCACACTAGTTTAGCACAAATACACTAGAAGCATGCATGAAGAGAGAATGCATGAAGAGAGCATGCATGAAGAGGGGTGTTGAGTTGAGCATGCATGAAGAGGGAACAACTATGTTGAGACAAGAATGCAACCAAACACACCCTATATTGCACGCATGTTCATACCATTTGTGCCTTTCTACTTCACTTACTGCGCTACATTACTCAGGTTCATACGTCCACTCTTGGGTACATGTCCGTCTCGTAGTTCCAGTCCCACGTGTTCTTCATATAGATGGAACGATCCTTGCATAACACGTGCACCTTGATGCTAGATGTCTCGCGTGTTGGCAAAAGGATGAACAAAGCTCACGTAAAAAATAGAGTGGAAGAACATAGATTCCAGATGACCGAGAAGGAGCAAGGAACCTCGTGGTGGAGCATCTGCACTCATAATATTTAATATTATTCAGCAATATAAAATTAACCAATCATCTCCACAGTGGACTAGAAGAGTACGAAACATGGCAGCCCAGTGTAGTTACATCATACTAGAACATGGCTAACCCACGCTATCACCATATTTCTTGGCTTCTGTGCGACAGCTATCTCTAGTAATCCAGCAGCCCGTATCGCTTCTCCCTCCTCGTCTCTATCAAAGTGCGGCGGGCTAGCGTTTCTGCCGTCTATTGAGGTCGGTTAACTATCACATGTTAGCAACAAGCCAAGAGCATTCTAAAAAAATTCCTTTCACGTTCCGTTTTCAAAAAGAAAAAAATCCTTTCATGTACGAATTTTCCTGTATGCTTTGAGCAACTTGCATGTCCTATACTGCTCCTGTTTGATACTCTAACTTAGCTAGAGGTTAGACTAACTCATGACTAACCCTGAACTAACTATAGCCAAAGAGGTCTTTGGGTGACAGGGTTAGATTGACAATAAATGCACTTCATGGAGAGAGAAGAGTGATTTTTCAGTGGTCCCAATGAGAACTATCTCCAGTTAGCACCTCTTGGGTGGAATAGTTTTTTTGGTGGGTTCGGTGCAACTTGCTCCAATTTAAACCCTCATGCTTGGATACTTTAGGGCTATTTGAGCCCCAACTAGCTCAAACTAACTCTAACCCATGGATCCAAACAGGGCCTATGGCCAGTCTCGACGTGGAGCAGTCGCGTGCACCGGGAAGCGGCGCTCTCTCAGCCATCGCGCCACTTCAAAGCCGGCGCCAGTGGCAGGTCGCCTCTGCTCTGGCCAGGCATTAATGCGGCACTGACGCTCCAGGGCGATGCTGACCGTTTCATGTGGGAAGCGCGCGCTGGCAAGGGAGTACAGGTTTTGAACCGTTTCAAGTGTAGTACTGGTAGTTTGCAAAACTACTCAATTATTGCACTAGGTTTCCTAAGAAATTGTGGTAAAAAACGTTACTCCACAGCCCGCTTCCCTTCCCCTTCCTCTTCCACCGCCCGCACACGTTCGTGGGAAGCGACCGGTCAACCCTTATATAGGAGTGCTAGCACAAAAAGATGCATGCATGACCACTAAAGTTTCCATATTAAAGCGCCGCTCTAGTGGGAGTATGGCGTATGTTGTTACCTTCGGCCGGCCCATGGCTACCGGGCGACGGTGACCAGAGAAGAGGCGGCGGGAGGGGAATGAATGCAGCTACTATTTGGGTTCGCCTTCCGGTTTAAATAAATGCGCAACATCACGTGTACCCGCGGGTGCACAAATTGTAACATACGTGTCTGCTTAAGTGGGCGTCACGTAACTGGTGTGTGTGTGTGTGAGAGAGAGAGAGATTCTGAGAGACGGAGTGCGTGTGTGCGACTCTACTCTTCGGACATGTACTCAACCTTTTGCATCGGGATATAAGTATAATGGTATTTACTTTAGCTAGTGATTTACGTGGCCATGTTAACATGGTTGTGTCAAAAAAATGTCACTTCCTGCTCGTGATTTGCGTTATATAATTACAAGCAAGGTTCTCGTGCATTGCAGGGAACATCAATATGCAGTTTTTTAGAAAAGACATGTTGTGATTGACCCATGCAGGAGTAATCCCATGTGTAAAAACTAATGATATCTTGAGAATTTTATCGGAAAACTGGTATCTCGAGAATGTCATCGAAAAAATGAAAGATGAGAGATAAGGCGAGGAGGAGTGGAGCGTGGTGGTGACTGGTGGTCGGAATGGGCGGAGGCATGGGGATGGACGGCGCCGGCAGGCGGCAGCGGCCACCATGCATGCTAGATTGTTCCAGAGACTTATTCCTTTTTTAATTGCTGAGCAATGAGGTTGCGGGAGATAATGATGTGGAGAGAGGTGCGGGTATCTTTTGTAAAATTATCATAGTTTTCTTTCTATCCTCAGATATAGATCATACGATCTGTATTACAAGATGGCAGGCACACCATCACTGCCAACTCATTTTTTTATAAGGGTACAGATGATAAGTTTGCTGACTACTAAAGTAAAGTGGAGTTTGTCCATGTTATGCAAGTAAATAAAGGTGATTGTTTATCATATGGGTAAGGTTGGATGAAGGGTGGTAGGAACAAATGCTCCGCCTAGAGCATGTGTGTGTGAGATGGAGTCTTAGTGTGTGTTTGTGAGAGAGAGAGAGAGATGGAGTCTTAGTTTGTGTGTGTGAGAGAGAGAGAGATGGGGTCTTATTGTGTGTGAGAGAGATGGAGTCTTAGTTTGTGTGTGTGTGAGAGAGAGAGAGAGATGGAGTCTTAG
>NC_041392.1:274849218-274889400 GCF_002162155.2 Triticum dicoccoides | reverse complement strand
TGTGTGTGTGCGTGTGTGTGTGTGTGTGCGCGCGCGTGTGTGTATGTGTGTCGCGGGGTCCTTTGTGGCGGATGTAATTTAAGTGTGCATGGCTTCATCATAGAGAGGTGATGTGTATGGCAGAGGCCACCAACGATGGGGTGCGAGAGAGAAAATGTCCGTAGAGAGGGAAGAGAAGGTGTGTGCGCGTGAGAGGAGTCGACATCGAGAGAACATGTTTGTTCGAGAGACACCGAGGAAGACTACGATATATCGATGGTGCATGTAGGCGGGAATTAAACAAAGGGATGGTCTTATTGGTTTTGGGGATATCGGGGAAGAGTGAGAGGCGGCGGGGGGGGGGTTAGCTAGAAGGAGATCGTTAAGTGTGAGTGTGTGTTTTACCCATCCAGACGGAAGTTTTGTGCACAAAAGAGGAGAACGATTCGATGTGGCATTAGGATTGAGGGTAATTAACTACGTATGGAGACATAGAGACCTTGAATGTGCATGTGTGAGAGGTATACATGTATACGTGGGATGTGTGTGTGCGCGCGCATGATTGAGATAAAAGAAAGAAGACATAAGTCATAAGATCAACGACATGGGAGAGACGGATCGGTATGATAATATGCATGCATGTGAGAATGCAGGGAAGAAGGCCCGACAATTGAGCATGTGTTTTTGTCTTTAAGAGATAGTGGTGTGGGCTGGAGCATGCATCTATGGCGAGCAGAGGGAGTGAGGCGCAACGATTGTGCAAAAGATACCAACCTATAAATGCATATGTATGGAGAGACATATATAGTGTGGGTGATAGGAAGCAAGACTCCGTGCGAGAAAGAAATGTTGACGGAGAAACTACAGATGGATACAGAGATGGAGATGCTAGCTAGAGGGACATCCGCTAGTTTGGGTGTTGGAGATGACCGTCGGGTGGTTCAAAGGGTGAAGTTATATATGTGTGTGAGAGGGCACTTGACTGCATGTAGAGAGAAACATATGTAGTGTGCGTGATAGGAATAAAGAGTGAGGGCGAGAAAGAAGGTTGATGGAGAAATAGATAAATAGAAAGATAAAGATGCTAGCTAGTGTGCGTTAGAGATAGGAGTCGAGTGGATCAAAAGGCTTGGTTATGTGTGTGGGTGTGAGAGAGATAGAGAGAGGGTGCATGTGAGTCACATACAAACAGATATCAGAGAGAAATGAGATCCAGAGAGACGGAGTTTTGTGTCTGTGAGAGAGAAAGATATTTCACAACGAGTGATAGCTAGAGAGACATACGAGGGAACGCAAGATATCTCTAGGGAGAGAGGGTGTGTGTGAGCGACATACAAGAGAACAATGGAGAAATATGAGACCCTGGGAGACAGAGTTTGTGTTTGTGTGTGAGAAAGAGATATTGAAGAGGAAGAGTCATAGGTTCTCATATCTAAGGAGCAAAATACATATCTGTATGAGGGGTGTGCGAGTGGCACACATGGGAATAGTAGAGAGAAATGACACCCGGGGAGACACAGTTTTGTGTTTGTGTGAGAGAAAGAGATTCCACATGGAGAATCATAGTTAGAGACACATAGCAGGGAGCGAGATATACTTAGAGAGAGATAGAGTGATGAAGGTCGAGGGAGAGAGTACTGTTAGTGTGTTATGAAGATAAAAGATCATTGTCGACATACAGGCAGCACGAGAGATACCTGAGAGACGATGAACGCGTATAGGTCCGGAGAGATAGTCCTATATAAGCATGAGTGATAGCTATATGAGATGAATATCTGGATTAAAGGGGATTCAAATATTTAAAATGGAGATCACGACATCGATAATATCGTAACGCAAATTGGTGTATCAAAACATGCATATTCATTTGAATTTGGGCACACGTGTAATGTTATATAGTTTATCAATATTGGTGATCCATAGATTCTTCAATTACAAGCAATGCATGGTTTATATGCAATTAATGTCTAAATGGGATTGCACTATATGTTGCGTGAATGAAACACATTATACATGTTTGAGAAGTTAAAAAAACCTGCATGAAACACACATTAATTGGAGACAGTTAGCGAGGAATGCATACATTGGATTTCAACATAAAGTGGTTTCAAATATTTGAAAATCCAAATTGATGGATACAACCTTATGAATTCGAGATCATACCATTTGTAAACCATATTTATGTATAAATGGTGTTGTGATTTTGAAAGTATATATATAAAAAATGATGTATATAGAATGTAATTCCAATTGAAAATGGATCTCGCCCGGAGAAAAATAGAATACAAACGGGATTCGAATTGAGTTGGCACGATAAACATGCACTCTGCAAAATTTGAACGAAGCGGGGAAAGTCACAGTAACCGCCCGAAACCAAAATCTACGAGATGGAAATCACTACTGCCTATCCCTGCCACGCAAAGCCTATCTGCTGGATTTCTATAGGTTTCGATAGGGGTAGGTTTGTAATTTCACCCAAACGTGACGTAACCGCCTCTCACCCGGATTCATACACGGTGGGCGCCAAAACATAGTGTGTCCTAGGACGAAATCGACTCCCTCCCCAATTCATATTCATACACGGTGGGCGCCAAAAACAAACTCTCGTCAGCAAATATTCTGTGTATGCGAGATTACCGTCCTATCCCCAACCGACTAATGTTGTTGTGATGTAGTAGAAATTTGAAACGGGGGCTAAGTTTGTAAATTTCCTCGCATTTGAGACAAGCGCGCCCTGAATACATGGTTCCCCCTTCCTCTCTACCTCCCTTTTCCCGATTTGTACTCCGTGGGCGCCAAAACACCCTCTCCACCGCACCCTCCTCCGTCCGCCACCCCATCCACCGCCGTCCTCCTCCACCATGCCGGAGCTGATACCCCGACGCCGTCGTCGATTACAAGAGATCGACCTCTCTCACGGCTTCGGACCGGGATCCTTGCATCCCGTCCTCTCGCTTCATCCCCGCCGTCGTCCACCTTGCCGGCACCGCTCCTACGACCTTCTCGTCCACCGCGCCCCGCCGCCACCATCTACCCTCCTAGATCTGCTTCCATGCCGCTGACAGCCATCGCTACCGCAACACCGTCAAATTCTCAGCAGATGCGTACACGGCGCCGCACCAGAGGCGGTACTCTTTCATATCTGCTCAACTTATTTATCGCAGCAATAAAATAGATCGCCACTGCTTTAGTCTGATTTCTTGTCTTGGTTGCAAAGTTGCCTTTGTCCGGTTTGCACCTTCAGATCCGCCATGGCACGCTCAACACTATACTCCCAATGCTTATGGTTTTCCCCCCTTTTATATTCCACACTGGTTAAATCACAGTAGACTAAATTTCAAAATTGGGTCAGTCGATTTTTCAGAGCTCGCCGGAGTTCGCCGGTGCGATCGAAGGGCCTCAGGTGGTTGTGGGGCCTCACCAAACAAAGAAAACTCGACACGGTAGGAGGTTGGGGCGGGGGTGGGGGTGGGGGTGGTGGAGGAATACAGGTGGTGGGGGCCGGTGGTCCGGCTGGCGGCCCGTGCGGTGTTCTGTATGGGAAGAATCAGAGACAAGGAAAAAGAAGGGTTAGGAGACGTAGGATCTTCATCCAACCGCCGGAAATGGTCGAGAGACAGCTGGGAGTTGCATTCTTAATGCGCTCTGGTTCATCATGTGTGGGCACTACGCAACCAACATTTTATTATCCAAAATCTACTTGCTCTTCTTTACCATGTTCCTCTTCCGTTCTTTAATATGTACTCTCTCCGTTCCTAAATACAAGTCTTTGTATAGATTCCACCATGGACTACATATGGAGCAAAATGAGTGAATCTACACTCTAAAATGTATCTGGATACATCTGTATGTGATCCATAGTGGAAATCTCTACCAAGACTTATATTTTGGAACAGAGGGAGTATGATAGTAGTACAGTATGTTCCTTGTATTGAAGATGAGCAGGGACATTTGCAGTGTAGTGGTCTATACGGTCGGTTGTGATGGACACTTTGAGCCTTTTTGATTCGTAGGATCTTGTAAACATAGGAATAGGATTTGTAGTGGCCTGCCCACTTGAATCCTATAAGAATGGCAAGGAAATGCGGGGAGCTGTGTCGCCTTTGAGAGTTACACTGATATTAACAGTACCGCACCTTCACTTGAAGAGAGCTGGTATCCGAAGCCTTTCTAGCCGTACCGGCAATACTAGCACATATATTCCAGCAAGTTCCACTTTGTTGATTTTACTCTGATGCTTAAGGTTTTCCCGTTATATCTACACTATGATCTGTGTAGCTGCTTTGTGTCGCACTAGCAGTAGTCCACTCTTGAAGCTAAACACTGCAATGACTTACAAAATTGGCACCAAGGCATTGAGTGCCATTCTGGATGCAATGAAACTCATACGCTCCCACCTGTTGATTATTGTTCAGAATATGATCCTAATGACTATTCTAACCTCGAGGAGTCAAAGGCAGATGGCCTGTCATGTTCACCCATCAAGGTGCCTATTCTAATTTGGCAATGTTTTATTGATTGCAGGTATCTTTCATATGTTGTCTTGCATTTCTTCTACTTTGTTGCACCGCCATCTGCTTAGTTTACTCATCATATATGTCGAGATGCCATGCCCATCCATTATCAATACATATTCCATCTGTCATCATACCATGTTTTTCCACTCAAATGTTGTTCTTGTGCATCAGACATCAAAAAGGAAGAGGGTGATTGCCGAATCTGAAGGAGCACCAGCAAAGTCCTTGAAAAACGTGGTGGTGCCGGAGAAATCAGACAGCACCCCACTTATATTGGTTGTACAACCAGTGACACAAAACATAGGACCGGCTCCAGCAGACTATACCCATACTTCACTAGCCACACCACTAGCCCCACCACACAGGACCTGCACTCCAGCAAAAGGTATACCGATTTCATTTGCCATAGCACCAGATGTACCACAGAAAAATCCCACTCCAGCAAAAAGTACAGCAAGTCCACCGGCCGAAGACCTATCCCAACTGCAGAGACGGCCAATTCCTGCAGATTGGAACCCCATTCCATTTATTCCTAGTTTAAAAGAAAATGCTTTCAATGTTGTTAGGGACTACGTGCATATATTCCCATCATGGGAAGATTATTGTGAAGACAAACACCATTTTCACATCTTCCTGTCCAACTTACGTGTAAGTGCTATTATTCATGGTTATTATTTTCCTGTTTTCTAATGATTGAACACATCAATGATTTACATTACATTGTTGTAACTGGGCAAGGGTCAATCTGGATAGTCATGACGAGCAAAGCTTGCTTGTGCTTTTCAAGGAAGCATTGCAGCAGTATCGGTGTTACCTGAGGAAATCACACTTTGATGGCAAGTCTATAAACGAATTTCCGGTGAAGTCTCCTGTGCTAAATTTAGAAGACATTGAATGGAAAAACCTTGTTATGCACTGGTCTCGTTCCCAGGATGAGGTACTGTCTATGAAATCACATGACAATTTGAACTTCTACTTTTCCACATGTGCCTTATGGATCTTTTTTGCAGGAAATCTGCTCGAAGAAGAATTCCGGTTTGACAAGAACGACAGGATATCGCAAATATCCTGCCCGCTGCTTTGCTCTTGTTAGTACATGTTGTCCTGTATCACTGTACTTGCATACATACCTAGTTTATTATGTGACAACAGTATGCATGATAGCTTGCTTATCAATTGTTCGCTCCAAATTATCTGATCTGTATGAATGGTTACATTAGTGTAGAATATATCCAATGCCAATGTTTTTTAGCTCTACATTGTTCTTGTAAGTACATGCTGTCCTTTATCAGTGTACTTATAATGACAAGTTGTTGGTCATGTACCATCACTCTACAGCTTATTTTCCTTTGCCCTCCATTTTCTACACATCAGATCTATATTTACTCTTACCATAAGGTTGGTACTGAAGAAGTTTAGCTGTGCATTGCTCTTGACTGTACCTTTTTCCTGTATCGCTGCACTTACATTTATAGCTACTTGGTTATGTAGCATCACTCTTCATCTTATCTTAAATATTCTCCATTTTTCATATATTATCACATCTATATTTACTCTTAACAAAATGTAGAATAAAGGCAATGCTTTTGAAGAAGATTCTATGGTAAACTTCTTGAATTGCCCCCCCCCCCCCATCAGCATGGACAAGGCCCTTATAGAGCCTGTCTTCACCAATAATGTAAGTTTGTCCATCTCAAGCCTTCAAACTTTGTTGTATATATTTGGTTAGGCATGACAACAGCTGTTTATTTTTGGTGTTTGCATCAAATTGCTTGTTTAAAGTTTATTATGTAGTTCATAAACAAAAGTTTGTCCTTTCTCAATTTAAGTTTTCAGTTGTACAACCAAGTTCCTTCTTCATACCATGTAAATTAAACTATACAGAGCAAGTGATCTTCTTTTGCACTGCATGTATGCTTCTGTTCTTCATCCGTAATCCAGTGGTGTGGTGAACCTACCCACTGCAGCAAAATGTCATATTCTGCAATGTCTTAACTATGAACAATGTCATATCATTCTACTATTATTTAAACCGTCTCTTTATTTGCCAATCTGAAATATTATAAATTGACAGCACACTAACCATTGATACTTATGAGTTCTTGATATGTAATCCAGTGGTGTCGTGAAGCTGCCAACTCCTTCACAATGTCATTTCCTGCCATGTCTTGACCTGAACAATACCATATTGTGTTAATGCAATTTTAAACTATGTCACTTTATTCGTTAGTAAGAAATGTGATGAATTGTCAGCACTGATACTTTTATGTGCAAAACCTATCATCTATCTGCTTGTTTATCTTTCAGAGTGAGGAAGATATAAGTGTTGAACAAGCGTCGTCTCATCATCTTGCTCAGCTGCTTGCGCTGTAGCTCCCCAGCAGGGCTAACCTTTCTTGAACTCTATTTAAGTGCTGTCAGTTTTGTATATTATTTTGTCTGCGTGTTTATTTGCACTGGTGGCGATCTTTGATGCCCAGTGTATGTAATCTGCTGTCTGCTTGTGCTTTATTATCATAGTGGCGAACTTTGATGCCCAGTGGATGTAATATGCCGTAATTTCTTTATTGTATAGTCTAGGTTTTTTCTTATTCACGATGCTGCAGTTATTTTACTGTATATATATATCCTGTCTTCGCAGTAAACCGGCCAAACCGTAAAATTACGGTACATAATCGGGCCGTCATGCATTCACGATGTAGGTTGGGCCTGAAACGTGCCGAACAGCTCACGGGCCGGCAGTAGCCCGAAATGAACCCCAGCCCATGATTGTGCGAATCAAATCACGGGCTTTTAATAGGCCAAAATTGTCTCGATCCTTGTTTGGCCCAATCAGATATCGGCTGCGAGCAGGCCGGATTCAAGCCGAGCCATTGTTAGGCCCAACTATATGACGGGCTTTTAACAGGCCGAAATTAATATAGTGCTGAAATGTTAAACGGGCCCTTAACAGGCCAAAACTAATATCAGGCCGAATTACTAAGTGGGCCTTTAGCAAGTGGGCCCAAAAGTACAGTGTCCAGTTGACAGGCCGAATCTGATATGGGCCATAATTGAGCCCAAAGCCTCTTAAAGGGCCGGACCTGATCTGGATCTTAATTTGGCCCAGAACGTGGTAGGCTTTTAACGGGCCGGATCTCATATGGGCCACTATTAGGCCCGGAGCGTGGCAGGCCATTAATGGACCGGATCAAATATGGGCCGGCATTTGGCCCAAAACATGGCAGCCAGTTAATGGGCCGGCCTACTACGGTCCTCAAAATCTTGTGGGCCTACAGCTGGGCCAGCCCATTAATGTCGACAAAATCTCATGGGCCTTTAGCTGGGCCGGCCCATTATGATCCGCAAGAATCTTGTGGGCCTTTACTTGGGTCGGCCCATTATGACACACAAAAATCTTGTGGGCCTTTACCTGGGCCGGCCCGTTATGTCCCGCAAAATCTTGTGGGCCTTTAGCTGGGCCAGCCCATTATGGTCTGCAAAATCTCGTGGAACTTTAGCTGGGCCGGCCCATTATGGTCCGCAAAATCTTGTGGGCCTTCAGTTGGGCCAGCCCATTTAAACTTGATGGGCCGGTCCACGTGTCAACATATCATAGGCGCGTCTCGCCCATTGGATGAGTGACACCTGTGCCAACGCGGACCTGACACGTGTCTCCTCCAGTCAGTGATGATTTTACATGTGGAAAATCCCCATTGGTTGGGGCTGCTAACGGGTTATCGGATCCAAAATCCGACCCGATAGCTTAACAGTGTTCCGTTACGGTGGATGCCTCGTGTCAGTCACCCTTGACGAAAGCACTTCTATGACGCGCGATTTATCGTCATGGAAGTGGACACTTCCGTGATGATAATTTTGGTAATGTCATGGAGCACTTCTATGACATCACATGTATGACTATCTTGATTCTGTGATAAAATCGTCATGGATGTACATGCATGACAGAAAACACGACCTACTGTGACAAACACGTATCATCATGGAAGTGTATTTTTTTGTAGTGTAGTGTTAATTACTCCTTGTAGTTGATGCTAGTTGGTTTAATTGGTGGAAGATCATATGTTCATATCCTATATGCAGATTAATACCCCTCTAATTATGAACAGGTTTATGCTTTGTGAGTAGTTACTTTTGTTCCTGAGGACATGGGAGAAGTCTTGCTATTAGTAGTCATGTGAATTTGGTATTCGTTCGATATTTTGATGAGATGTATGTTGTCTCTCCTCTAGTGGTGTTATCTGAACGTCGACTACATGAAACTTCACCATTGTTTGGCCCTAGAGGAAGGCATTGGGAAGTAATAAGTAGATGATGGGTTGCTAGAGTGACAGAAGCTTAAACCCTAGTTTATGCATTGCTTCGTAAGGGGCTGATTTGGATCCATATGTTTCATGCTATGGTTAGGTTTACCTTAATACTTTTGTTGTATTTGTGGATGCTTGCAATAGAGGTTAATCATAAGTGGGATGCTTGTTCAAGTAAGGGAAGCACCCAAGCACCGGTCCACCCACATACCAAATTATCAAAGTAACGAACGCGAATCATATGAACATGATGAAAACTAGCTTGACGATATTCCCATGTGTCCTCGGGAGCGCTTTACATCATATAAGAGTTTGTCCAGGCTTGTCCTTTGCTACAAAAGGATTGGGCCACCTTGCTGCACTTTATTTTCTTTTGTTACTTGTTGCTCATTACAAATTATCCTATCACAAAACTATCTGTTACCACTTGTTTCAGTACTTGCAGAAAATACCTTGCTGGAAACCGTTATCATTTCCTTCTGCTCCTCGTTGGGTTCGACACTCTTACTTATCGAAAGGACTACGATAGATCCCCTATACTTGTGGGTCATCAAGACTCTTTTCTGGCGCCGTTGCCGGGGAGTGAAGCGCCTTTGGTAGGTGGAATTTGGTAAGGAAAAATTTATATAGTGTGCTGAAATTTACTGTCACTTGCTACTATGGAAAGTAATCCTCTGAGGGGATTGTTCGGGGTATCTTCACCCCGACCAATAGATCAAAGAGTTGCTCCTCAACCTACTGAACCTACTGAAAATGAAAATGCTTGCTTTGAAATTCCTTTGGGTATGGTAGAAAAACTGCTAGCTAATCCTTTTTTAGGAGATGGAACAAAACATCCTGATGAGCATCTAATATATGTGGATGAAGTTTGTGGATTATTTAAGCTTGCAGGTGTACCCGAAGATGTTGTTAAGAAGAAGGTCTTCCCTTTATCTTTGAGGGGAGATGCATCGACATGGTATAGGCTATGTGATGATATGGAGTCTTGGAACTACAAACGATTGAAATTGGAATTTCATCAAAAGTTGTATCCTATGCAACTTGTTCATCGTGATCGCAATTATATATATAATTTTTGGCCTCGCGAAGGAGAAAGCATCGCTCAAGCTTGGGGGAGGCTTAAATTAATGTTATTCATGCCCCAATCATGAGCTCTCAAGAGAAATGATTATTCAAAAATTTTATGCTCGGCTTTCTGGTAACAATCGCACCATGCTTGATACTTCTTGTGCTGGCTCTTTTATGATGAAGACTAGTGAATTCAAATGGGATTTATGAAGGAAATATGCCCTAGAGGCAATAATAAAGTTATTATTTATTTCCTTATATCATGATAAATGTTTATTATTCATGCTAGAATTGTATTAACCGGAAACGTAATACTTGTGTGAATACATAGACAAACAAAGTGTCACTAGTATGCCTCTACTTGACTAGCTCATTAATCGAAGATGGTTATGTTTCCTAACCATAGACATGAGTTGTCATTTGATTAACGGGAATGATGTGATTGACATGACCCATTCCATTAGCTTAGCACCCGATCGTTTAGTATGTTGCTATTGCTTTCTTCATGACTTATACATGTTTCTATGACTATGAGATTATGCAACTCCCGTTTACCAGAGGAACACTTTGTGTGCTACCAAACGTCACAACATAACTGGGTGATTATAAAGGTGCTCTATAGGTGTCTCCAAAGGTAGATGTTGGGTTGGCGTATTTTGAGATTAGGATTTGTCGCTCCGATTGTTGGAGAGGTATCTCTGGGCCCTCTCGGTAATACACATCACCTAAGCCTTGCAAGCAATGCAACTAATAAGTTAGTTGCAAGATGATGTATTACGGAACGAGTAAAGAGACTTGCCGGTAACGAGATTGAACTAGGTATTGAGATACTGACGATCGAATCTCGGGCAAGTAACATACCGATGACAAAGGGAATAACGTATGTTGTTATGCGGTCTGACCGATAAAGATCTTCATAGAATATGTAGGAACCAATATGAGCATCCAGGTTCCGCTATTGGTTATTGACCGGAGACGTGTCTCGGTCATGTCTACATTGTTCTCGAACCTGTAGGGTCCGCACGCTTAGCGTTACGATGACAGTTTCATTATGAGTTTATATATTTTGATGTACCAAAGGTTGTTCGGTGTCCCGTATGTGATCACGGAGTTGACGAGGAGTCTCGAAATGGTCGAGACATAAAGATCGATATATTGGATGACTATATTTGGACGCCGGACAGGTTCCGGGTAAGATTGGGACAATACCAGATCACCGGGAGGTTATCGGAACCCCCCGGGAGGTATATGGGCCTTATTGGGCCTTAGTGGAAAGGAGGGGAAAGGAGCAAGGGAGGGGGCGTCCCCCCAAGCCCAATCCGAATTGGGAGGGGGGCCGGCCCCCCCTTTCCTTCCTCCCTCCTTCCTCTTCCTTCCCTCTCCTACTCCTAATAAGAAAAAGGGGAGTCCTACTCCCGGTGGGAGTTGGACTCCCCCCCTTGGGCGTGCCACCCTCCTTGGTCGGCCCCCTCCTCCACTCCTTTATATATGCGGGCAAGGGGGCACCCCAGAGACACAACAATTGATCATTGATCTCTTAGCCGTGTGCGGTGCCCCCCTCCACCATAATCCTCGATAATACTGTAGCGGTGCTTAGGCGAAGCCCTGCGACGGTAGAACATCAAGATCGTCACCACACCATCGTGCTGACGGGACTCATCCCTGACACTTTGCTGGATCGGAGTCCGGGGATCGCCATCGAGCTGAACGTGTGCAAAAACTCGGAGGTGCCGTAGTTTCGGTGCTTGATCGGTCGGGCCGTGAAGACGTACGGCTACATCAACCGTGTTGTGATAACGCTTCCGCTTCCGGTCTATGAGGGTACGTAGACAACACTGTCCCCTCTCATTGTTGTGCATCACCATGATCTTGCGTGTGTGGAGGAAATTTTTTGAAATTACTACGTTCCCCAACAGTGGCATCCGAGCCTAGGTTTTGATGTTATATGCACGGGTAAAACACAAGTGAGTTGTGGGCGATATAAGTTATACTGCTTACCAGCATGTCATACTTTGGTTCGGCAGTATTGTTGGATGAAGCGGCCCGGACAGACATTACGCGTACGCTTACGCGAGACTGGTTCTACCGACGTGCTTTGCACACAGGTGGCTGGCGGGTGTCAGTTTCTCCAACTTTACTTGAACCGAGTGTGGCTACACCCGGTCCTTGTGAAGGATAAAACAGCACCAACTTGACAAACTATCGTTGTGGTTTTTGATGCGTAGGTAAGATTGGTTCTTGCTAAGCCCGTAGCAGCCACATAAAACTTGCAACAAACAAAGTAGAGGACGTCTAACTTGTTTTTGCAGGGCATGTTGTGATGTGATATGGTCAAGGCATGATGCTAAATTTTATTGTATGAGATGATCATGTTTTGTAACCAAGTTATCGGCAACTGGCAGGAGCCATATGGTTGTCGCTTTATTGTATGCAATGCAATCGCCCTGTAATGCTTTACTTTATCACTAAGCGGTAGCGATAGTCGTAGAAGCATAAGATTGGCGAGACGACAACGATGCTATGATGGAGATCAAGGTGTCGTGCCGGTGACAATGGTGATCATGAAGATGCTTCGGAGATGGAGATCACAAGCACAAGATGATGATGGCCATATCATATCACTTATATTGATTGCATGTGATGTTTATCTTTTATGCATCGTATCTTGCTTTGATTGACGGTAACATTATAAGATGATCTCTCACTAAATTTCAAGATAAAAGTGTTCTCCCTAAGTATGCACCGTTGCCAAAGTTCGTCGTGCCCAGACACCACGTGATGATCGGGTGTGATAAGCTCTACGTCCATCTACAATGGGTGCAAGCCAGTTTTGCACATGCAGAGTACTCAGGTTTGACGAGCCTAGCATATGCAGATATGGCCTCGGAACACTGAGACCGAAAGGTCGAGCGTGAATCATATAGTAGATATGATCAACATAGTGATGTTCACCATTGAAAACTACTCCATTTCACGTGATGATCGGTTATGGTTTAGTTGATTTGGATCACGTGATCACTTAGAAGATTAGAGGGATGTCTTTCTAAGTGGGAGTTCTTAAGTAATATGATTAATTGAACTTAAATTTATCATGAACTTAGTACCTGATAGTATCTTGCTTGTTTATGTTTGATTGTAGATAGATGGCCCGTGCTGTTGTTCCGTTGAATTTTAATGCGTTCCTTGAGAAAGCAAAGTTGAAAGATGATGGTAGCAATTATACGGACTGGGTTCGTAACTTGAGGATTATCCTCATTGCTGCACAGAAGAATTACGTCCTGGAAGCACCGCTGGGTGCCAGGCCTGCTGCTGATGCAACTGACGACGTTAAGAATGTCTGGCAGAGCAAAGCTGATGACTACTCAATAGTTCAATGTGCCATGCTTTACGGCTTAGAACCGGGTCTTCAACGACGTTTTGAACATCATGGAGCATATGAGATGTTCCAGGAGTTGAAGCTAATATTTCAAGCAAATGCCCGGATTGAGAGATATGAAGTCTCCAATAAGTTCTATAGCTGCAAGATGGAGGAGAACAGTTCTATTAGTGAGCATATACTCAAAATGTCTGGGTATAATAATCACTTGATTCAACTGGGAGTTAATCTTCCGGATGATTGCGTCATTGACAGAATTCTCCAATCACTTCCACCTAGCTACAAGAGCTTCGTGATGAACTATAATATGCAAGGGATGGATAAGACAATTCCCAAACTCTTCGCAATGCTAAAAGTTGCGGAGGTAGAAATCAAGAAGGAGCATCAAGTGTTGATGGTCAACAAGACCACTAGTTTCAAGAAAAAGGGAAAGGGGAAGAAGAAGGGGAACTTCAAGAAGAACAGCAAACAAGTTGCTGCTCAGGAGAAGAAACCCAAGTCTGGACCTAAGCCTGAAACTGAGTGCTTCTACTGCAAGCAGACTGGTCACGGGAAGCGGAACTGCCCCATGTATTTGGCGGATAAGAAGGATGGCAAGGTGAACAAAGGTATATGTGATATACATGTTATTGATGTGTACCTTACTAGAGCTCGCAGTAGCACCTGGGTATTTGATACTGGTACTATTGCTAATATTTGCAACTCGAAACAGAGACTACAGATTATGCGAACACTGGCGAAGGACGAGGTAACAATGCGCGTGGGAAATGGTTCCAAAGTCGATGTGATCGCGGTCGGCACGCTACCTCTACATCTACCATCAGGATTAGTATTAGACCTAAATAATTGTTATTTGGTGCCAGCGTTGAGCATGAACATTATATTTGGATCTTGTTTGATGCGATAGGGTTATTCATTTAAATCAGAGAATAATGGTTGTTCTATTTATATGAGTAATATCTTTTATGGTCATGCACCCTTGAAGAGTGGTCTATTTTTGATGAATTTCGATAGTAGTGATACACATATTCATAATGTTGAGCCAAAAGATGCAGAGTTGATAATGATAGTGCAACTTATTTGTGGCACTGCCGTTTAGGTCATATCGGTGTAAAGCGCATGAAGAAACTCCATACTGATGGACTTTTGGAACCACTTGATTATGAATCACTTGGTACTTGTGAACCATGCCTCATGGTCAAGATGACTAAAACGCCGTTCTCCGATACTATGGAGAGAGCAACAGATTTGTTGGAAATCATACATACAGATGTATGTGGTCCAATGAATGTTGAAACTCATGGTGGATATCGTTATTTTCTCACCTTCACAGATGATTTAAGCAAATATGGGTATATCTACTTAATGAAACATAAGTCTGAAACATTTGAAAAGTTCAAAGAATTTCAGAGTGAAGTTGAAAATCATCATAACAAGAAAATAAAGTTTCAACGATCTGATCGTGGAGGAGAATATTTGAGTTACGAGTTTGGTTTACATTTGAAACAATGCGGAATAGTTTCGCAACTCACGCCACCCGGAACACCACAGCGTAATGGTGTGCCCGAATGTCGTAATCGTACTTTACTTGATATGGTGCGATCTATGATGTCTCTTACAGATTTACCGCTATCGTTTTGGGGTTATGCTTTAGAGACGGCCGCATTCACGTTAAATAGGGCACCATCAAAATCCGTTGAGACGACGCCTTATGAACTATGGTTTGGCAAGAAACCAAAGTTGTCGTTTCTGAAAGTTTGGGGCTGCGATGCTTATGTGAAAAAGCTTCAACCTGATAAGCTCGAACCCAAATCGGAGAAATGTGTCTTCATAGGATACCCGAAGGAGACTGTTGGGTACACCTTCCATCACAGATCCGAAGGCAAGACATTTGTTGCTAAGAATGGATCCTTTCTAGAGAAGGAGTTTCTCTCGAAAGAAGTTAGTGGGAGGAAAGTAGAACTTCATGAGGTAACTGTACCTGCTCCCTTATTGGAAAGTAGTACATCACAGAAACCGGTTTCTGTGACACCTACACCAATTAGTGAGGAAGCTAATGATGATGATCATGAAACTTCAGAACAAGTTACTACTGAACCTCATCGATCAACCAGAGTAAGATCCGCACCAGAGTGGTACAGTAATCCTGTTCTGGAAGTCATGCTACTAGATCATGATGAACCTACGAACTATGAAGAAGCAATGATGAGCCCAGATTCCGCAAAATGGCTTGAAGCAATGAAATCTGAGATGGAATCCATGTATGAGAACAAAGTGTGGACTTTGGTTGACTTGCCCAATGATCGACAAGCAATTGAAAATAAATGGATCTTCAAGAAGAAGACTGACGCTGACGGTAATGTTACTGTCTACAAAGCTCGACTTGTCGCAAAAGGTTTTCGACAAGTTCAAGGAATTGACTACGATGAGACCTTCTCACCCGTAGCGATGCTTAAGTCTGTCTGAATCATGTTAGCAATTGCCACATTTTATGATTATGAAATTTGGCAGATGGATGTCAAAACTGCATTCCTGAATGGATTTCTGGAAGAAGAGTTGTATATGATGCCGGAAGGTTTTGTCGATCCAAAAGGAGCTAACAAAGTGTGCAAGCTCCAGCGATCCATTTATGGACTGGTGCAAGCATCTCGGAGTTGGAATAAACGCTTTGATAGTGTGATCAAAGCATTTGGTTTTGTATAGACTTTTGGAGAAGCCTGTATTTACAAGAAAGTGAGTGGGAGCTCTGTAGCATATCTGATATTATATGTGGATGACATATTGCTAATCAGAAATAATATAGAATTTCTGGATAGCATAAAGGGATACTTGAATAAGAGTTTTTCAATGAAAGACCTCGGTGAAGCTGCTTACATATTGGGCATTAAGATCTATAGAGATAGATCAAGACGCTTAATTGGACTTTCACAAAGCACATACCTTGACATAGTTTTGAAGAAGTTCAAAATGGATCAAGCAAAGAAAGGATTCTTGCCTATGTTACAAGGTGTGAAGTTGTTTAAGACTCAATGCCCGACCACTGCAGAAGATAGAGAGAAAATGAAAGATGTTCCCTATGCTTCAGCCATAGGCTCTATCATGTATGAAATGCTGTGTACCAGACCTGATGTGTGCCTTGCTATAAGTCTAGCAGGGAGGTACCAAAGTAATCCAGGAGTGGATCACTGGACAGCGGTCAAGAACATCCTGAAATACCTGAAAAGGACTAAGGATATGTTTCTCGTATATGGAGGTGACAAAGAGCTCATCGTAAATGGTTACGTTGATGCAAGCTTTGACACTGATCCGGACGATTCTAAATCGCAAACCGGATACGTATTTACATTAAACGGTGGAGCTGTCAGTTGGTGCAGTTCTAAACAAAGCATCGTGGCGGGATCTACATGTGAAGCGGAGTACATAGCTGCTGCAGAAGCAACAAACGAAGGAGTCTGGATGAAGGAATTCATATCCAATCTAGGTGTCATACCTAGTGCATCGGGTCCAATGAAAATCTTTTGTGACAATACTGGTGCAATTGCCTTGGCAAAGGAATCCAGATTTCACAAGAGAACCAAGCACATCAAGAGACGCTTCAATTCCATCCGGGATCTAGTCCAGGTGGGAGACATAGAGATTTGCAAGATACATATGGATCTGAATGTAGCAGACCCATTGACTAAGCCTCTTCCACGAGCAAAACATGATCAGCACCAAGGCTCCATGGGTGTTATAATCATTACTGTGTAATCTAGATTATTGACTCTAGTGCAAGTGGGAGACTGAAGGAAATATGCCCTAGAGGCAATAATAAATTTGTTATTTATATTTCCTTATATCATGATAAATGTTTATTATTCATGCTAGAATTGTATTAACCGGAAATGTGATACTTGTGTGAATACATAGACAAAAAAAGTGTCACTAGTATGCCTCTACTTGACTAGCTCGTTAATCGAAGATGGTTATGTTTCCTAACCATAGACATGAGTTGTCATTTGATTAACGGGATCACATCATTAGGAGAATGATGTCATTGACATGACCCATTCCATTAGCTTAGCACCTGATCGTTTAGTATGTTGCTATTGCTTTCTTCATGACTTATACATGTTCCTATAACTATGAGATTATGCAACTCCTGTTTACCAGAGGAACACTTTGTGTGCTACCAAACGTCACAACGTAACTGGGTGATTATAAAGGTGCTCTACAGGTGTCTCCAAAGGTACATGTTGGGTTGGCGTATTTCGAGATTTGGATTTGTCACTCCGATTGTCGGAGAGGTATCTCTGGGCCCTCTCGGTAATACACATCACTTAAGCCTTGCAAGCAATGCAACTAATAAGTTAGTTGCAAGATGATGTATTACGGAACGAGTAAAGAGACTTGCCGGTAACGAGATTGAACTAGGTATTGAGATACCGATGATCGAATCTCGGGCAAATAACATACCGATGACAAAGGGAACAACGTATGTTGTTATGCGGTCTGACCGATAAAGATCTTCGTAGAATATGTAGGAGCCAATATGAGCATCCAGGTTCCGCTATTGGTTATTGACCGGAGATGTGTCTCGGTCATGTCTACATTGTTCTCGAACCCGTAGGGTCCGCATGCTTAACGTTACGATGACAGTTTCATTATGAGTTTATATATTTTGATGTACCGAAGGTTGTTCGGAGTCCCGGATGTGATCACGGACTTGACGAGGAGTCTCGAAATGGTAGAGACATAAAGATCGATACATTGGACGACTATATTTGGACACCGGAAAGGTTCCGGGTAAGATTGGGACAATACCGGATCACCGGGAGGTTATTGGAACCCCCCGGGAGGTATATGGGCCTTATTGGGCCTTAGTGGAAAGGAGGGGAAAGGAGCAAGGGAGGGGACGCGCCCCCCCAAGCCCAATCCGAATTGGGAGGGGGCCGGCCCCCCTTTCCTTCCTCCCTCCTTCCTCTTCCTTCCCTCTCCTACTCCTAATAGGAAAAAGGGGAGTTCTACTCCTGGTGGGAGTTGGACTCCCCCCCCTTGGGCGCGCCACCCTCCTTGGCCGGCCCCCTCCTCCACTCCTTTATATACGGGGGCAAGGGGGCACCCCAGAGACACAACAATTGATCATTGATCTCTTAGCCGTGTGCGGTGCCCCCCTCCACCATAATCGTCAATAATATTGTAGCGGTGCTTAGGCGAAGCCCTGCGACGGTAGAACATCAAGATCGTCACGACACCGTCGTGCTGACGGGACTCATCCCCGACACTTTGCTGGATCGGAGTCCGGGGATCGTCATCGAGCTGAACGTGTGCAAAAACTCGGAGGTGCCGTAGTTTCGGTGCTTGATCGGTCGGGCCGTGAAGACGTACGACTACATCAACCGCGTTGTGATAACGCTTCCGCTTTCGGTTTACGAGGGTATGTAGACAACACTTTCCCCTCTCGTTGCTGTACATCACCATGATCTTGCGTGTGCGTAGGAAATTTTTTGAAATTACTACAATTTATTGGAAATAATTAAATGCAACTCTAAAGATTTGGACCTCGACAATGGTAAGGAGTCAGGTATGACACATAGTTTTGATTGTGTTAATCTTTTATGGATACTGATATTTTTTGTAAATTTAGCACTAAATATGGACTTGACTCTAAGATAGTAGCTTCTTTCTGTGAAACTTTTGCTTCTTATGTTGATCTCCCCAAGGAGAAGTGGTTTAAATAGCATCCTCCCATAGAAGTAAAAGTAGCTGCACCTATTAAAGTTGAAGAAAAGACTATTACTTATAATGATCCTATTGTTCCTACTTCTTATGTTAAGAAACCACCTTTCCCTGTTAGGATAAAGGATCATGCTAAAGCTTCAACTGTGGTTTGTAAAAGCAATATTAAAACATATACACCTCCTGAGCAAGTTAAAGTTGAACCTAATATTGCTATTGTTAAAGATCTCTTGTCTGATAATATAGATGGGCATGTTATTTATTTCTGTAATGAAACTGCTAGAATTGCTAAACCCTGTGATACAGATAAACCTAGACCTGTGGTAGGCATGCCTGTTATTTCTGTTAAAACAGGAGATCGTTGTTATCATGGCTTGTGTGATATGGGTGCTAGTGCTAGTGCAATACCTATTGACTTATACAAAGAAATTATGCATGACATTGCACTCGCTAAGTTAGAAGATATTGATGTCACAATTAAACTTGCTAATAGAGATACTATTTCACCAATGGGAATTGTTAGAGATGTTGAAGTCTTGTGTGGGAAAACTAAATATCCTGCTGATTTTCTTGTTCTTGGTTCCCCACAAGATAGTTTTTGTCCCATTATATTTGGTAGACCCTTCTTAAATACTGTTAATGCTACCATAGATTGCACAAGGGATGTTGTTATTGTCGGTTTAGATGATATGACTCATGAATTTAATTTTTCTAAGTTTAGTAGACAACACCGTGAAGAAGAATTACCTAGTAAGGATGAAATTATTGGTCTTGCTTCTATTGCCGTACCTCCTAGTGATCCTTTAGAACAATATTTGCTAGACCATGAAAATGATATGTTTATGAATGAAAGAAGGGAATTAGATGAAGTATTCTTTAAACAAGAACCTATTCTCAAAAACAATTTACCTGTTGAAATCCTAGGGGATCCTCCTCCACCCAATGGTGATCCCGTGTTTGAGCTTAAACCGTTTCCTGATAATCTTAAATATGCTTATCTTGGTGAGAAAAGGATATACCCTGTTATTATTAGTGCTAACCTTTCAGAACAGGAAGAAGAGAGATTATTGAAAACTCTGAAGAAGCACCATGCTGCTATTGGGTATACTCTTGATGATCTTAAGGGCATTAGTCCCACTCTATGTCAACATAAAATTAATTTGGAAGAAGATTTTAAACCAGTTCGTGATCATCAACGGTGTTTGAATCCTAAAATGAAAGAAGTGGTAAGAAAGGAGATACTAAAGCTCCTTGAGGCAGGTATAATTTATCTCGTTGCTGATAGTAAGTGGGTAAGTCCTGTCCATTGTGTAAGAAGGGAGGTATTACTGTTGTTCCTAATGATAAAGATGAATTGATTCCTCAAATAATTCTTACTGGTTATAGGATGGTAATTGATTTCTGCAAATTAAATAAGGCTACTAAAAAGGATCATTACCCCTTACCTTTTATCGATCAAATGCTAGAAAGATTATCCAAACATACACATTTTTGCTTTCTAGATGGTTATTTTGGTTTCTCTCAAATACATGTGTCAGCCAAAGATCAATCAAAGACTACTTTTACATGCCCTTTTGGTACTTTTGCTTATAGACATATGCCTTTTGGCTTATGTAATGCACCTACTACCTTTCAAAGATGCATGATGGCTATATTCTCTGACTTTTGTGAAAAGATTTGTGAGGTTTTCATGGACGACTTTTCCGTCTATGGATCTTCTTTTGATGATTGCTTGAGCAACCTTGATCGAGTTTTGCAGAGATGTGAAGAAACTAATCTTGTCTTGAATTGGGAAAAGTGCCACTTTATGGTTAATGAAGGTATTGTCTTGGGGCATAAAGTTTCTGAAAGAGGTATTAAAGTTGATAAGGCCAAGGTTGATGCTATTGAAAAGATGCCATGTCCCAAGGACATCAAAGGTATAAGAAGTTTCCTTGGTCATGCCGGTTTTTATAGGAGGTTCATTAAGGACTTCTCAAAAATCTCTTGGCCTCTGACTAATTTATTACAAAAAGATATACCATTTGTTTTTGATGATGATTGTGTAGAAGCATTTGAAATACTTAAGAAAGCATTGATCTCTGCACCCATTGTTCAACCACCTGATTGGAATTTACCCTTTGAAATTATGTGTGATGCTAGTGATTATGTTGTAGGTGCTGTTCTAGGACAAAGAGTTGATAAGAAACTAAATGATATTCAATATGCTAGTAAAACTCTAGACAATGCTGAAAGAAATTATGCTACTACTGAAAAAGAATTCTTAGCAGTTGTATTTGCTTGTGATAAGTTTAGACATTATATTGTTGATTCTAAAGTACCTATTCACACGGATCATACTGCTATCAAATATCTTATATAAAAGAAAGATGCTAAACCTAGACTTATTAGATGGGTTCTCTTGCTACAAGAATTTGATTTACATATTGTTGATAGAAAAGGAGCTGAGAACCCCGTTGCAGACAACTTGTCTAGGTTAGAAAATGTGCTTGATGACCCACTACCTATTGATGATAGCTTTCCTGATGAGAAATTAAATGTCATAAATACTTCTCATACTGCTCCATGGTATGCTGATTATGCTAATTACATTGTTGCTAAGTTTATACCACCTAGTTTCACATACCAGCAAAAGAAAAAGTTCTTTTATGATTTGAGGCATTACTTTTGGGATGACCCACATCTTTATAAAGAAGGAGTAGATGGTGTTATTAGACGTTGTGTACCTGAGCATGAACAGGAACAGATCCTACGCAAGTGTCACTCCGAAGCTTATGGAGGACACCATGCTGGAGATAGAACTGCACATAAGGTACTGCAATCTGGTTTTTATTGGCCTACTCTCTTCAAGGATACCTGTAAGTTTGTCTTATCTTGTGATGAATGTCAAAGAATTGGTAATATTAGTAGATGTCAAGAAATGCCTATGAATTATTCACTTGTTATTGAACCATTTGATGTCGGGGCTTTGACTATATGGGACCTTTTCCTTCCTCTAATGGTTATACACATATTTTAGTTGCTGTTGATTACGTTACTAAATGGGTAGAAGTTATTCCAACTAGTAGTGCTGATCATAACACTTCTATTAAAATGCTTAAAGAAGTTATTTTTCCAAGGTTTGGAGTCCCTAGATATTTAATGACTGATGGTGGTTCACATTTTATTCATGGTGCTTTCAGTAAAATGCTTGCTAAATATGATGTTAATCATAGAATTGCATCCCCTTATCACCCTCAGTCTAGTCGTCAAGTAGAATTGAGTAATAGAGAACTCAAATTAATTTTGCAAAAGACTGTCAATAGGTCTAGAAAGAATTGGTCCAAGAAACAAGATGATGCATTATGGGCCTATAGAACTCAATATAAAAATCCTATGGGTATGTCTCCGTATAAAATGGTCTATGGAAAAGCATGTCACTTACCTCTCGAACTAGAACACAAGGCTTATTGGGCTATTAAAGAACTTAATTATGATTTTAAACTTGCCAGTGAGAAGAGGTTATTTTATATTAGTTCACTTGATGAATGGAGAACCCAAGCCTACGAAAATGCCAAGTTGTTTAAAGAAAAAGTTAAAAGGTGGCATGATAAAAGAATACAAAAGCGTGAGTTTAACGTAGGTGATTATGTATTGCTATACAACTCTCATTTAAGATTTTTTGTAGGAAAACTTCTCTCTAAATGGGAGGGTCCTTACGTTATCGAGGAGGTCTATCGTTCCGGTGCCATAAAAATCAACAACTTCTAAGGCACAAATCCGAAGGTGGTGAACGGTTAAAGAATCAAACACTATATCTCAGGTAATCCTATAAATGTTGAAACCAATGTTATTGAAACCACAACCCCGGAGGAATACATAAGGGACACTTTCCGGAATGTTTCATACTTCGAAAAGGAATAGGTATGTGGTACGGTAAGTAAACCGACTCCAAAACAGTTTCTAAGGCAATATTTCTCCGTTTTGCAATATTTAGAAAAATAGAAAAATAAGCAGCAGTCCGGGAAGGACACGAGGGTTCCACGAGGGTGGAGGGCGCGCCCTACCCCCCTGGGCGCGCCCCCTACCTCGTGTGCTCTCCGGACTCCATTTTCTTACAGGACACGTATTTTGGTCGGTAAAAATTCATTATATAACCTCCCGAGGGTTTTGACTCCCGTATCACGCGAAAATCTTCTGTCTTTGTTTCGAGTTGTTTTCTGTCAGGGTTCTCAAGGCCAGGCACTATGTCGTCTCCCTCCTCCTCCAACCATGAAGGAAACGATGCTTGGCTAATGAAGATAGAGCTGAAGAGAGAAGAACCTATGGAGATCGACAAGGATGAAGGGATCAAGAAGGCCATGGAGGACCAAGTTCCAGCAACAGAAGACACCCTCTAACTAGATCACAATCTTCTTACCCCAACAGAAATCAAAGCTTTCAAGATGATTGAGTTGGCTCGTATACAAAATAAGTATCTCACACGTGAAAATATTTTGTTGAAGGAGCATATCATCGCACTCAAGGGCATCATCTGCAAGCTAGAAGACCTCCTATGCTCGATGTGCGACTATCCATCATCAACAACTCCCCCTTCTTCACCAAAAAGGAGACATAATCACCTGGGTATGGCCACTCCACTTGGCAACTGCCAAGCTTGGGGGAGTGCCCCGGTATTGTATCACCATCACTTTTATCTTTACCGTTTTTCTTAGTTCGATCCTTTTGGTAATATCTTGATCTAGTAGAATAAAAGTTCTTAGTATGATCTAGTTGTGAGTTTTGCTTTATTATCCTTCTATGTAATCGAGTCCGTGAGCTATATAATAAGGATTAGTGTTGAGTCAAGGGCTTGATTATTTTGCCATGATCCTAAGTGAATAAAAGAAAAGAGAAAGAAATAAAAAGAAACAAAGAGATCATGTGACTCTTATGGAGAGTAATGAGGTCACATAGAAAGAGTATGGTGAATAAAAGTTATTGAGGGTTGACAAACATAGTTTTGGTTATCGTTGCAATTAATAGGAAGTAATAAAGAAAGATAGGTCTTCACATATAAATATACTATCTTGTACATCTTTTATGATTGTGAGCACCCATTAAAATATGACATGCTAAAGAGTTGACGTTGGACAAGGAAGACAACGTGATGGGTTATGTTTTCTTACCCCTGAGATAAATTATATTGTCTTGGATCCTCCAACATGTTGAGATTGCCTTTCTCCCTCATGCTAGCCAAATTCATTGCACCAAGTAGCGATACTACTTGTGCTTCCAAATACCCTTAAACCAGTTTTGCCACGAGAGTCCACCATACCTACCTATGGATTGAGTAAGATCCGTCAAGTAAGTTGTCATCGGTGCAAGCAATAAAAATTGCTCTCTAAATATGTATGATTGATTCGTGTGGAAGGAATAAGCTTTATACGATCGTGTGATATGGAAGTAATAAAAGTGACAGACTGCATAATAAAGGTCCATATCACAAGTGGCAATATAAAGTGACGTTCTTTCGCATTAGGATTTTGTGCATCCAACCATAAAAGCGCATGACAACCTCTGCTCCCCTCTGCGAAGGGCCTATCTTTTACTTTTATCTCCTATACTGCAAAAGAGTCAAGGTGATCTTCACCCTTCCTTTTTACATTTTATCCTTTGGCAAGCACAATATGTTGTAAAGATCCTGGTATATATGGCTAATTGGATGTGGGTTTTCTTGAACTATTACTGTTGACATTACCCTTGAGGTAAAACATTGGGAGACAAAACTATAAGCCCTTATCTTTCTCTGTGTCCGATTAAAACTCCATACACATAAGTATTGCGTGAGTGTCAGCTGAGTATGATAGTTGAGTATGTGGACTTGCTAAAAAGCTCTTATACATTGACTCTTTCCTATATTATGATAAATTGCAATTGCCTCAATGATTGAGATTATAGTTTGTTAGTTTTCAATGAAGTTTACGATTCATACTTGATATTGTGATAGAATTATTACTCTAGCATAAGATATCATATGACAAGAATTATATAAGTTGCTAATCTAAGAATGATCATGATGCCCTCATGTCCGTATTTTATTTTTATCGACACCTTCATCTCTAAACATGTGGACATATTTTTTGATTTCGGCTTTTCGCTTGAGGACAAGCGAGGTCTAAGCTTGGGGGAGTTGATACGTCCATTTTGCATCATACTTTTATATCAATATGTATTGCATTATGGGCTGTTATTACACATTATGTCACAGTACTTATGCCTATTCTCTCTTATTTTACAAGGTTTACATAAAGAGGGAGAATACCGGCAGCTGGGATTCTGGCTGGAAAAGGAGCAAATATTAGAGACCTATTCTGCACAGCTCCAAAAGTCCTGAAACTTCACGGATGATGTTTTCCAAATATATAAAAAACATTGAGCGCAAGAACTTCACCAGGGGGGCCACACCCTGCGCATGAGGGTGGGGGCGAGCCCTACCCCCTGAGTGCGCCCCCCTACCTCGTGGGCCCCCTGGTGGCCCTCTGGTGACCATCTCTGCTATATGGACTCTTTCGATGGGAAAATAATCATAAGCCATCTTCTCAGACGAAACTTCGCCGCCACAAGGCGGAACCTTGGCGGAACCAATCTAGGGTTCTGGCGGGGCTGTTCTGCTGGGGAAACTTCCCTCCCGGAGGGGGAAATCATCGCCATCGTCATCACCAACGCTCCTATCACCGGGAGAGGGCAATCTCCATCAACATCTTCATCAGCACCATCTCATCTCAAAACCCTAGTTCATCTCTTGTATCCAATTCTTGTCTCCAAGTCCGGGATTGGTGCTAGTAGGTTGCTAGTAGTGTTAATTACTCCTTGTACTTGATGCTAGTTGGTTTAATTGGTGGAAGAACATATGTTCAGATCCTATATGCACATTAATACCCCTCTGATTATGAACATGTTTATGCTTTGTGAGTAGTTACTTTTGTTCCTGGGACATGGGAGAAGTCTTGCTATTAGTAGTCATGTGAATTTGGTATTTGTTTGATATTTTGATGAGATGTATGTTATCTCTCCTCTAGTGGTGTTATGTGAACGTCGACTACATGACACTTCACCATTGTGTGGGCCTAGAGGAAGGCATTGGGAAGTAATAAGTAGATGATGGGTTGCTAGAGTGACAGAAGCTTAAACCCTAGTTTATGCGTTGCTTCATAAGGGGCTGATTTGGATCCATATGTTTCTTGCTATGGTTAGGTTTACCTTAATACTTTTGTTATATTTGCGGATGCTTGCAATAGAGGTTAATCATAAGTGGGATGCTTTTCCAAGTAAGGGCAGCACCCAAGCACCGGTCCACCCACATACCAAATTATCAAAGTACCGAACGCGAATCATATGAACGTGATGAAAACTAGCTTGACGATATTCCCATGTGTCCTCGAGAGCGCTTTACATCATATAAGAGTTTGTCCAGGCTTGTCCTTTGCTACAAAAAGGATTGGGCCACCTTGCTGCACTTTATTTACTTTTTTTACTTGTTGCTCGTTACAAATTATCCTATCACAAAACTATCTGTTACCACTTGTTTCAGTACTTGCAGAGAATACCTTGCTGGAAACTGCTTATCATTTCCTTCTACTGCTCGTTGGGTTCGACACTCTTACTTATCGAAAGGACTACGATAGATACCTTATACTTGTGGGTCATCAAACCTTATACAAAGCCTAGTATATTTTGATGGATAAGTTTATGTTTTTTGGCTTGAACTGAAGCTAGCATATTAGAGGTACTGACAGTAACCTCGACATCCAAATTGTGCATCAAGTGGCAGGGGTGTAATGAACTGATCAAGCTAGTTCTTGTTTTTTTCCATGTTTTTTACATCGCAGGAAATCATGTCAGACGGAGTGCAAATGCCCCAAAACTTTACGGAGAATTTTTATGGGCCAGAAGGAACACAACGGGCCCTGGTTGCGCCTGGGGGGGTGCCCCGAGGGGGGCACAACCCACCAGGGTGCGCCAGGAGGCCCAGGAGCGCCCTTGTGGGTTGTGCCCACTTCGGGTGCCCCCCGGACCGCCTCTTTGCTCTATAAATACCCCAATATTTCCAGAACCCTAGGGGAGTCGATGAAATATTCATCCAGCGGCCGCAGAGTCCAGAGCCACCAGATCCAATCTAGACACCATCTCGGATGGGGTTCACCACCTCCATTGGTGCCTCTCCGATGATGTGTGAGTAGTTCTTTGTAGACCTTCGAGTCCGTAGTTAGTAGCTAGATGGCTTCATCTCTCTCTCTCTCTCTCTTGATTCTCAATACGATGGTCTCTTGGAGATCCATATGATGTAACTCTTTTGCGGTGTGTTTGTTGGGATCGATGAACTTTGAGTTTATGATCAGATCTATATTTTTATACCCATGAAATTATTTGAGTTTCTTTGATCTCTTTTATGCATGATTGCTTATAGCCTCATATTTCTTATCCGATATTTGGGATTTGTTTAGCCAACTTGATCTATTTACACTGGTACAATGACATGCTAGACAAACGGTTTTTAACCCCTTTCCGCTACGGCATTTGGAACCGTCGCCAAGTGAGTGTGTGCGATAGGGTGTCCTTCCCACACGACCCAGAAATCGTCGGGGATAGGCCCTCCTGGGACCCAGGCTAGGGCCGTGTGTGATCGGGTGAGGCATCGAAACCCAATCATTTCTGTAGGTATGTGCATCCCACACGATGAATCCCAGCAAATCATTTCCGTAGGTATGTACATCCCACATGATGAATCCCAGAAAATCATTTCCATAGGTATGTACATCCCACACGGTGAATCCCAGAAAATCATTTCCGTAGGTATGTACATCCCACACGGTGAAACCTAGAAAAACATTTCCGTAGGTATGTATATCACACACAGTTCTTTGTGTGGAAACGTTTGTGCAAGGTGGCCTAACGCAAACAGTTCGCTTCCAGAAGTCGTGTGTGATTGTTAGTTGATCAAACACACCTACTTTCTAGATACCATGCAGGTTGTTTGAGTTCATCGCCCACGGTGTTGTCTGAGTAACCGTTTGAAATAGAAAACCCCAATAAGCAGGGTAATTAGCCTATTATTGATAATCCATGTACTAATCAAACTGATATTTCTTATAAAACACGCCAGATATTTCATATCCGTATAAAAGCAACCAGGATTTCATAATCAAATTACATCAGATAGCTTCGACACTCAGTTACGCCATTACACAACAGCACCAAGTTTCACATGCAGCATCAAAAACCTTTTGAAAGTATCATCATACATGGTAAATAGACAGATGAATCTCATCTAGGAAACTGCAGAAGCGGCAGGCAAATATTGAGCCTTCAATGATGTTGAATGTCCTTGCAACTTTAGGCCAGTGGTTATGGATAATTGCCCGCCCAACCATCGTCCTCTTCAGCAAGACTTCGATATTGTACCGGGGGTGTTGGATGAATACCTTCCGCGCCTCTTGACCATGCAGGTGGTTTGAGAGGTAATCATCGGTGAACTGCTTTGAAAAGTACTGAAAACAAAGGTATGCATAAATCGCTGTTGTAAATTTTGAAATGGAGCAAGGGGTAAAAACAAGGTAAAAGAGTTGGTACCATCCTATAGTTGGCTGATGTCTTCTTCATTGTGCAAACAAAGATCTTGCTATTATTCGTCGCAAGTTTCTTCATCCTAACATTCTTTCTGAGTTTCTTGACTTGATTGATATTCATGGACATCTCATTTCCCCATATGCAAAATGGGTCGAACAGTGGGTCTAATCCTCTGATAGCAGGACCTACATGTGCAAGACCAAATTGTAAGAAACCTAAATATTAGAATGATTCCTGCAACTGCACAATAATGTGCTATTAGCCAAAGGACCCTGCTTGAACAAACCTCGATGGTAAACCGTAGTGTCTCCCATTGTTCCCCTGCAACACACATAAGGAAGATCTTGATCAGGTTAACTGAGAGTTTCCATACTATTAGTAGAATATGTATTGAGTACAACCAAATTCGATTGGTGTCACATGCATAACAATACAAAATTGTACCCACAGCAAATGAAAATCAAATTGCAGAATTGAACCAAATAGTTAAATCGACAACAGACCAAATGAACCAAAATAGTTAACTAAGCATGACATTGCAGGATAGAAACATGTACTAGAAATTAAGACAGTTAACAAAACAAAGAATGCTTGAGAACAGTACTACGAAATTTAGAAATTGTTGGACCAAAGTGTTAACTGAACATTACATTTCAGAGGACCAAACTGTTAACTGAACATCAGATTGCATATTAACATTACAGAGGACAAATCACTAGAAGGCACTGGCGGTGGCCTCGAGAAAACATCACGAACTGTATTTTAAAGTAGAGAACCGCGTGGCGGTGTCGACGGTGGCCTCGAAGATGAGGTGCTCCTCCAAGATCTGGCGGTCGACACGCATGGTGTCCATAGCGACCTCGTTCGCGTATGCGGCCGCATGCTACTAAGCTCCTGTAACGCCCCGAGACCGATGTGCCAGGTGTCGTTCAGTTATTCGTTGTTGTTGTCTTGTCATTGGCTTGCGTGTTGCATTTCATCATGTCATCATGTGCATTGCATCATCATGTTTTCAAAACTTGCATCCGTCCCGGTCTCCTTGTTCCGTCCGTTGTCCGTTCTGAGCCCAGACACACTTGCACGCGCCCGCGGCACGTCCGAAATATTATTTTATAAGTGGCCGGAAAATGTTCTCGGATTGGGTTGAAATTTGGTGTGTGGTCTTATTATAGTGTAGACAGGCCGCCTGTCCAGTTTCATCGCAATCGGAGTTCGTTTGACGCCCCAACGGATAAATATAGCGGCAGTATAGCCGGTCTAACGTCGGACGTTTTCGGTCTCCGGAAAACAGTCGCCGGGCCTCCCTCTCTTCTCTTCTCTCAGCTCGAGACCGTCTACACAGCTCACTATCTACCGCCAGGTCCAACCTAACCTCTCTCGTCAGCCCGCGGCCCTCCTCGTGCGCGTCCAAAAGTTGTCCCGGACCCGAACCGAGCTGTCGCCACCGATGTATCCGGATCATCCCCAAACGTCTACAAAACGTCACCATTTTCTTATTTGGACTTCCTAGCTATTTTATTCGCGATCGTTCGATTGCGATCGGAGGGATGATATACCCCTAAGTCAACCCACCTACTATATATATAGTCTATCCCTAGTCCATTTTGGACAACCCTAATTTTTAGGGATCCTCCCAGCCGCCGCCACTCTCTCATCGGGTTCTTCCCCGATCCAGATCCACCTCGTTTTCTGCAGCCAACCAACCCGCGCCGCTCGCTGATTTTCCTCGTGCCCGAGGCCCCCAAGTCACTCCTCGCCGGCAATTAGCAGGAATGTCGCGTCCCCCTCCTCTGGATCTTCCCATGTATTTTCTTTCCCCTTGTCCCTCGCTCATATCTCTCTCTGTTTCTCTGTAGCAGCAGTCGCCGTCAAGCTCCTGCAGGTCACCGTCGCGCCAGCCCGTCCCGTCTGGCAAGCCTTGGTGCCGCCACCCACCGGACCCGGCCGCCTCGCCTCCAATTCTTCCTTCCTCGGCGAGATCCGCCGCGTCCCCGTTGAAGTGGTCCTCCAGCGCCTCCTGCCTCCTCATCCTCGCCAGAACCATCTCCGCGCCGCCGCTTCGTCGGAGAACAACGCCGAGGCCCTCCTCTCCTTCTGATCTGGCGCCGTCCCACGGAGCTTGCCGCTGCCTCCCCGTCGTCATCGCACCGCAGCACCCGAGGCCACGGTTGTCCTCTGCTCCCCAACGAGGCACCGGCTGCCGGATCCGAACCCAGCTGCTGCCCTCGCCCGCTCCCGCGTCCGGTCGCCGCCGTCCTTGCCCTGCTGACCTCGCCGGAGGCCTGCTGCGTCCGCCTGGGTTCGTCTCGCGCCAAGCCTGCTGCTGCAGTTCTTGCCGCTTGCTTCCTCTGCTTCGAACGAGAAGACTAGCGCCGCGCCCCGCTTCCTCTGAATCAAAGACGAGCGCAGCCGCTCGCCCCGTTGACTGCGCCTCGCGCAAGCGCGCGCCTGGGCTGCCACCCCTCCGACGCCTGTAGATCTGGCCCAGCTCCAGCGCAAGGGAGGGCCCAGCTCCGCGTGGGCCACCGCAGCACCCGAGGCCTAGATCTGCCTCCACCGGTCTCCTCTTCATGGCCCAGCCGCAAGACGGCCTACCTGCCTCGCCTCCCCTCCGAACCGGCCCAAGGCCCAGGGTGAGCAGCCCCCTCCAGATCCCTCTCCTGTGCACTGCTGGCCCAACATATTTCGGCCCGATTTGTTTTTTTACAGATCTGTGATTTTAGCCTTTTCCAGTGAATTAACTGTTTTACAGAAAAGTCCTTCAACTTCATGCATTTAATAACTCACAACCTATGCATCATATGTAAATAATTTAAATATGTAAAATGCTTAGAATCTTGTGTAGATTAATAATATGCCATTTTCATCCCATGCTAAAATGTTAAAAATGCTGTTTGCATTAATTTGCTCCTATGCCATGCTAAAATGCTTTATTTCATAACTAAATAACCGTAACTCCAATTTTAATAAACTTTATATGTAAATGGGGTAGAATTTTGCCTAGTTTAACATGGTGGCATCATCTTGCATGTTTAACAACTCTAAAATATTGTTTAGGGCAGAACAGTACCAAGCCTAATTTATGCTCATGAGGAGTTTCCGGAATTGTTGTTCGTTGCTCCCGGCCTCATTTAAACTTGACTAGATAGGTAGTTTTACTTTGCTTCACCCTCTTGCCATGTTAACCAACATTTAATATTGTTGGGGTACATAAACGAGATCAAACTAAATAACTTGTTGTGGTGTTTCGTCAATATGCAACTCGTTGCATATTGATCTCCACTTAATTTGTAGAACTGCTTGTGCACTTTGCCATGCCATGCTTCATTAAACCGGACATGCATCATACTCGTTTGTGCATCATGCCATGTTGATGTGTTGGTTGTTTACTATGTTGTGTGCTTCTTTTCCGGTGTTTGCTTCTTCGGGTTGGTTCTGATAACGTCGCGTTTGTGAGGATCCATTCGTCTACGTCCGTTTGTCTTATTCATGGACTCGTTCTTCTTCCTTGCGGGATTTCAGGCAAGATGATCATACCCTCGAAATCACTACTATCTTTGCTATGCTAGTTTGCTCGCTCTTTTGCCATGCCAATGCTACGATGCCTACCACTTGCTTGTCAGCCACCCAAATTGCCATGTTCAACCTCTAACCCACCATGTCCTAGCAAACCGTTGATTGGCTATGTTACCGCTTTGCTCAGCCCCTCTTATAGCGTTGTTAGTTGCAGGTGAAGATCGAAGTTTGTTCCTTGTTGGAACATGGAGATGTTGTTCCTTGTTGGAACATGTTTACTTGTTGGGATATCACAATATATCTTACTTAATTAATGCATCTATATACTTGGTAAAGGGTGGAAGGCTCGGCCTTATGCCTGGTGTTTTGTTCCACTCTTGCCGCCCTAGTTTCCGTCATATCGGTGTTATGTTCCCGGATTTTGCGTCCCTTACGCGGTTGGGCTATAATGGGAACCCCTTGACAGTTCGCCTTAAGTAAAGCTCTTCCAGCAATGCCCAACCTTGGTTTTACCATTTGCCACCTAGCCTTTTCTTTCCCTTGGGTTCTGCAGACTCAAGGGTCATCATTATTTTACCCCCCCGGGCCAGTGCTCCTCTGAGTGTTGGTCCAACCTGTCAGCTGCCGGTGGCCACCAGGGGCAACTCTGGGTTGGCCTACCCGTACCTTGGACAATCTGAGTGTGCCCTGAGAAAGAGATATGTGCAGCTCCTATCGGGATTTGTCGGCACATTCGGGCGGTGTTGCTGGTTTAGTTTTACCCTGTCGAAATGTCTTGTTGTACCGGGATACCGAGTCTGATCGGAATGTCTCGGGTGGAGGTCTATTCCTTCGTTGACCGTGAGAGCTTGTGATGGGCTAAGTTGGGACACCCCTGCAGGGATTGAACTTTCGAAAGCCGTGCCCGCGGTTATGGGCAGATGGGAATTTGTTAACGTCCGGTTGTAGAAAACCCGAAGTTGACCTTAATTAAAATACATCAACCGCGTGTGTAACCATGATGGTCTCTTTCCGGCGGGGTCCGGGAAGTGAACATGGTTGTTGGAGTTATGCTTGACGTAGGTAGTCCAGGATCACTTCTTGATCATACCTTTATCGACCGTGCTTTGCCTTCTCTTCTCGCTCTCATTTGCGTATGTTAGCCACCATATATGCTAGTCGCTTGCTGCAGCTCCACCTTATTACCCCCAGCCTTCCTATAAGCTTAAATAGTCTTGATCTCGCGGGTGCGAGATTGCTGAGTCCCCGTGGCTCACAGATACTTCAAAAACCAGCTTGCAGGTGCCGTTGAGTCCGTGCAGATGACGCAACCAAGCTCAGGAGGAGCTCAATGAAGATCTTGTCCTTTGTGTTGTTTCCGTTCTAGTTGATCAGTAGTGGAGCCCAGTTGGGGTCGATCGAAGACCTTTGTCGCATTTGGGGTTCTTCTTTTATTTTGGTTCCGTAGTCGGGCCCTGATTGTATTTGGTTGATGTAATGCTTTATTCATGTAATTGTGTGAAGTGGCGATTGTAAGCCAACTATGTATCTCTTTCCCTTATGTATTACATGGGTTGTGTGAAGATTACCTCACTTGCGACATTGCTTTCAATGCGGTTATGCCTCTAAGTCGTGCTTCGACACGTGGGGATATAGCCGCATCGAGGGCGTTACAAGTTGGTATCAGAGCCTTCCCCGACCTTAGGAGCCCCATTGCTTGATCGTTTTTAGCAGCCGAGTTGTGTCTAGGAAATGTTTTGAGTCCTTTAGGAATTATATATCGGAGAGTTTAGGAATTCTTTTTACTCCCCAGTCCCTTCGTCGCTCTGGTGAGGCATCATGATGTAGAGTTTTGACTCTTCTCTTCTCAAATTTCACTAAAAAAAATTTAGGATCACGCGGGTATCTTGGAATCATTCCGATGGTTTTATGATGAGAACATTGTCTTGGTGCCTCCTGTCAGGGGTTTAGTGGAAGTGTCCCGGGGAGTTGAGCTCTGAGGTGTTGTCGTCATAATTTTATCGTTGCAGTTCTGGAATACCTGAGTTTAGTACGCCGACATCGAAAATCTCTTTTATGCAGTTGTTGGTGAGATAACCCCGATAACCCAGTACTGAGGTGAGTACGGGAGTATTGCCATGACTTGTATAACGGATGCTTTTCGAAGGTTGAGGTAGACGATTTCCGAAGGTTTCTTGGTTATGTGTTGAAGGATGGATACAGCTGGATGTAGGATTTGTTAGTTTGGGTGAGATATTATGCTTCCCCTGTATCCCCAACACCTGATTGCATAACCGGAAAATTTCGGGAGTTTCATAGGTGGAATTCAAGTAGCTCTTAGGTTTTCTTTCCGACAGATCTATGATATGACATTGGGGTTCGACGTCTAGTGGTCTGCCTATTCACGGTCGATTTTACAGTAGTCTCGTTGTGTCTTAAAGAGTCCTTGGCTATGCCGTCTCGGGGACGCTTCCTATGTCATGTGCACTGCCTTGTACATGATGGTGCTGTACACTCGAGCCCGTGTGGGCCCCACCACGAAAACTTCGGACGGAATCTCTATCATATGTTTGTTCCGGCTTATTCTGCAAGCCAGTCCTTTGTTTTTGTTTTGAGTTGTGGTATTCGAGTTGCTTCAATGTCAAGTGTTGATTCCATACCTTTCCGAAATGGTGTTCTCATACTCCGATGTGAATACCAATCCTTCTCGACAATCGAGATTGTCATGTCAATCCTTTTCAACCGGCGTCTTTCTCTTCAAGTGGATCCGATCACTTCAACATCAGCAAGACCAATTATCATTTCTTCTCAACGGTGGTTGTTTCATCCGTCTCCAAGTTGCCTTTGTTTTTTCCCGCCCACCCACCCTTTTTTCTCATTTCAATGTCTTCTCATACCGGTGCACCTCATTATCATTCTACTTCTCGCTATTTGTTATTCCGGAGTGCTCAAGATATCTCGAAGATTCGTGTTTCCACTCTGCTTTCGTTCAAGTTCTTTCGAGGATGTTCCCTCATTCAAGCCATTTAACTCAACCGGTGCAGCCTCTCTTTTAAATCGTTCAACGGTGTTTTCTTTTGAGTGGGCCCTAACCCACAGGTCTTTTTCCAGGATCTTACCTGACTCTTCTATTTTCCCAGAGCTATCCTAAATTCTTCTCCAAGTTTGACGTAAGAATGAGTTATCATCAGTCAAGTGCTTTTTCTCCAAGATCTTTCAAATTCTTTTCATAGTTGGCTCAACCTCTTCGTTTTGATTCTTCCGGAGTGTCTAAATAATTCATGGTGGTGTTCTCGTCGTCATTCTCGGATTTTTGAAGACCGAAGAAGAGTTTCTCTTTAATCTTGCTCCATTCTCTTCAAGATTCGTGGTTCTAGTTCGAGGCCATCCTCTCATAATTGTTCTCATTGTGGGAACTCTTTTCACCCATTTGGAGTAATTCAAGAGTCTTCTCAGTTTGATTATCCGGAGCCCATCATCAAAGATTTATTCATTCTCAGTTTGCGGTTATCATTCTCCGATCTTACCGGTGCCTTGTTCAAGTGATCTTTAATCGGCTCGTGCTCTCTTCGTTCTCATGTATCTAGATTGTCTCATGTATCTTCGTTCATTTCACCATTCTTCCCGGTGTTTCTTTGTCTTCTCTTAATTCATTTTCAATTCGTACGATGGTTCGTTCAAGATTTTCTTCTTCTTTCTTATCATATCAATTCATTTGTTGTTCCAATCCTACCGGTGGTTCGTTGAAGACCTTCTCAAGTCCGATGTTATATCTCTCTTAATCTTTTCTACGAGAATAAGTAATATGTCAAATCCGTTGATTGTCATCAATTTAATTGGTGAAGGATAGACATAACATAATTCTTATTCTTGTTTCATCAAGTTTATTCAATTCCTTATTCCAGAGGTGCATCATATCACATTCTTGGTTCGAGACGCTTTATCTTTTCTTTCCCAAGAGTTCCAAGCTTTCACAATTACATCTCCACGGAGGTCCATCTAAATCATTGCGAGGCTTAAATCTTATTCTTTACATCATTCAATTATTTTGGATCTTTCTTTTGTTTACCGGAGTTTCTTCATGGAGGCTATACATGGTGGTCCATCAACGATTTTATTCCCTTCTCAAAGTTTTCATCGAGATTCTTTCCTAAGGAGCAAAAGCTTTCTTCATATGGTAATCCGGAGTGCGATTCTTTCTACCATATTTTGGAGGTGGTATTATGTCATTCTTGATAATTTGAGTTCATGTTCCATGATTCACATGTTGTTAAGAATGAGTTATTTTTAAATCCATCAACCTCGTTGTTGGAGTTATCTTGTGTCATATTTCACCTAAAGCCATCCCTAAGGACTCCTGCTATCTATTGTGCTCATATATGATCCAAGTTCTTCATATATCCTTCCGGCGATAAGTTTCTTGTCTCCTTGTTCTTATCAATCCAATTCTTTGCCGTGAGTGGCAGGTTGTCACCTCATAATTTGAGATGCAATCTATAAGAACTTATCGAGCTTATTCTTTCCGTTGTTAGTGTTCCAACAACTCCATTCGACCCTTATCCTAAGGATGTCTTTTCAAGCTCACTTGTGGCAGAAGTTTGCCATTTTTCTTCTCCGTTCTTTTGCTCCGACGATCTACCTTCTATTCTTTCTCCTGGAGGTCTACTGATGTTGCTCTTCTCAACCCATCATCTCGTTTGCCTAAGATCATGTCCTTTTCATGCCTATCCTTTTAACCGGAGTGTTGTGTCCTCTTTTCAAGTATCCTCTCATTTTGTCAAGTTCATGTTCAATTCCTTCCAATTACAGTCGGAGCGCTGCCCAAATTATATCAATCTTATTCCTCCTCTATCTAGTTTTAACCGGAGTGGTTTCAATATCTATCTTATCACTAAACCTCTTGGTTCTCATCATATTCCTTGTTCCTCTTGTCCAACGAATTGTTTGCAATCTTGGTCACCTCCGTTGTTTTGTTTCTTTCAATTTGTTCAACCTCTCAAGGTTCATGGTTTCACTCATTGGTCAAAGAAGCAACTAAGTTTTACCGCTTCTCTTTCCCTTTCGTTTTCCCTCCGGTGCCATTCTAGATCTCGGGACGAGATCCTCTCGTAGTGGTGGAGTGTTGTAACGCCCCGAGACCGATGTGCCAGGTGTCGTTCAGTTATTCGTTGTTGTTGTCTTGTCATTGGCTTGCGTGTTGCATTTCATCATGTCATCATGTGCATTGCATCATCATGTTTTCAAAACTTGCATCCGTCCCGGTCTCCTCGTTCCGTCCGTTGTCCGTTCTGAGCCCAGACACACTTGCACGCGCCCGCGGCACGTCCGAAATATTATTTTATAAGTGGCCGGAAAATGTTCTCGGATTGGGTTGAAATTTGGTGTGTGGTCTTATTATAGTGTAGACAGGCCGCCTGTCCAGTTTCATCGCAATCGGAGTTCGTTTGACGCCCCAACGGATAAATATAGCGGCAGTATAGCCGGTCTAACATCGGACGTTTTCGGTCTCCGGAAAACAGTCGCCGGGCCTCCCTCTCTTCTCTTCTCTCAGCTCGAGACCGTCTACACAGCTCACTATCTACCGCCAGGTCCAACCTAACCTCTCTCGTCAGCCCGCGGCCCTCCTCGTGCGCGTCCGAAAGTTGTCCCGGACCCGAACCGAGCTGTCGCCACCGATGTATCCGGATCATCCCCAAACGTCTACAAAACGTCACCATTTTCTTATTTGGACTTCCTAGCTATTTTATTCGCGATCGTTCGATTGCGATCGGAGGGACGATATACCCCTAAGTCAACCCACCTACTATATATATAGTCTATCCCTAGTCCATTTTGGACAACCCTAATTTTTAGGGATCCTCCCAGCCGCCGCCACTCTCTCATCGGGTTCTTCCCCGATCCAGATCCACCTCGTTTTCTGCAGCCAACCAACCCGCGCCGCTCGCTGATTTTCCTCGTGCCCGAGGCCCCCAAGTCACTCCTCGCCGGCAATTAGCAGGAACGTCGCGTCCCCCTCCTCTGGATCTTCCCATGTATTTTCTTTCCCCTTGTCCCTCGCTCATATCTCTCTCTGTTTCTCTGTAGCAGCAGTCGCCGTCAAGCTCCTGCAGGTCACCGTCGCGCCAGCCCGTCCCGTCTGGCAAGCCTTGGTGCCGCCACCCACCGGACCCAGCCGCCTCGCCTCCAATTCTTCCTTCCTCGGTGAGATCCGCCGCGTCCCCGTTGAAGTGGTCCTCCAGCGCCTCCTGCCTCCTCATCCTCGCCAGAACCATCTCCGCGCCGCCGCGTTGTCGGAGAACAACGCCGAGGCCCTCCTCTCCTTCTGATCTGGCGCCGTCCCACGGAGCTTGCCGCTGCCTCCCCGTCGTCATCGCACCGCAGCACCCGAGGCCACGGTTGTCCTCTGCTCCCCAACGAGGCACCGGCTGCCGGATCCGAACCCAGCTGCTGCCCTCGCCCGCTCCCGCGTCCGGTCGCCGCCGTCCTTGCCCTGCTGACCTCGCCGGAGGCCTGCTGCGTCCGCCTGGGTTCGTCTCGCGCCAAGCCTGCTGCTGCAGTTCTTGCCGCTTGCTTCCTCTGCTTCGAACGAGAAGACTAGCGTCGCGCCCCGCTTCCTCTGAATCAAAGACGAGCGCAGCCGCTCGCCCCGTTGACTGCGCCTCGCCAAAGCGCGCCTGGGCTGCCACCCCTCTGACGCCTGTAGATCTGGCCCAGCTCCAGCGCAAGGGAGGGCCCAGCTCCGCGTGGGCCACCGCAGCACCCGAGGCCTAGATCTGCCTCCACCGGTCTCCTCTTCATGGCCCAGCCGCAAGACGGCCTACCTGCCTCGCCTCCCCTCCGAACCGGCCCAAGGCCCAGGGTGAGCAGCCCCCTCCAGATCCCTCTCCTATGCACTGCTGGCCCAGCATATTTCGGCCCGATTTGTTTTTTTTACAGATCTGTGATTTTAGCCTTTTCCAGTGAATTAACTGTTTTACAGAAAAGTCCTTCAACTTCATGCATTTAATAACTCACAACCTATGCATCATATGTAAATAATTTAAATATGTAAAATGCTTAGAATCTTGTGTAGATTAATAATATGCCATTTTCATCCCATGCTAAAATGTTAAAAATGCTGTTTGCATTAATTTGCTCCTATGCCATGCTAAAATGCTTTATTTCATAACTAAATAACCGTAACTCCAATTTTAATAAACTTTATATGTAAATGGGGTAGAATTTTGCCTAGTTTAACATGGTGGCATCATCTTGCATGTTTAACAACTCTAAAATATTGTTTAGGGCAGAACAGTACCAAGCCTAATTTATGCTCATGAGGAGTTTCCGGAATTGTTGTTCGTTGCTCCCGGCCTCATTTAAACTTGACTAGATAGGTAGTTTTACTTTGCTTCACCCTCTTGCCATGTTAACCAACATTTAATATTGTTGGGGTACATAAACGAGATCAAACTAAATAACTTGTTGTGGTGTTTCGTCAATATGCAACTCGTTGCATATTGATCTCCACTTAATTTGTAGAACTGCTTGTGCACTTTGCCATGCCATGCTTCATTAAACCGGACATGCATCATACTCGTTTGTGCATCATGCCATGTTGATGTGTTGGTTGTTTACTATGTTGTGTGCTTCTTTTCCGGTGTTTGCTTCTTCGGGTTGGTTCCGATAACGTCGCGCTTGTGAGGATCCATTTGTCTATGTCCGTTTGTCTTCTTCATGGACTCGTTCTTCTTCCTTGCGGGATTTCAGGCAAGATGATCATACCCTCGAAATCACTACTATCTTTGCTATGCTAGTTTGCTCGCTCTTTTGCCATGCCAATGCTACGATGCCTACCACTTGCTTGTCAGCCACCCAAATTGCCATGTTCAACCTCTAACCCACCATGTCCTAGCAAACCGTTGATTGGCTATGTTACCGCTTTGCTCAGCCCCTCTTATAGCGTTGTTAGTTGCAGGTGAAGATCGAAGTTTGTTCCTTGTTGGAACATGGAGATGTTGTTCCTTGTTGGAACATGTTTACTTGTTGGGATATCACAATATATCTTACTTAATTAATGCATCTATATACTTGGTAAAGGGTGGAAGGCTCGGCCTTATGCCTGGTGTTTTGTTCCACTCTTGCCGCCCTAGTTTCC
>NC_041392.1:274843944-274848872 GCF_002162155.2 Triticum dicoccoides | reverse complement strand
CCAGGGGCAACTCTGGGTTGGCCTACCCGTACCTTGGACAATCTGAGTGTGCCCTGAGAAAGAGATATGTGCAGCTCCTATCGGGATTTGTCGGCACATTCGGGCAGTGTTGCTGGTTTAGTTTTACCCTGTCGAAATGTCTTGTTGTACCGGGATACCGAGTCTGATCGGAATGTCTCGGGTGGAGGTCTATTCCTTCGTTGACCATGAGAGCTTGTGATGGGCTAAGTTGGGACACCCCTGCAGGGATTGAACTTTCGAAAGCCGTGCCCGCGGTTATGGGCAGATGGGAATTTGTTAATGTCCGGTTGTAGAAAACCCGAAGTTGACCTTAATTAAAATACATCAACCGCGTGTGTAACCATGATGGTCTCTTTCCGGCGGGGTCCGGGAAGTGAACATGGTTGTTGGAGTTATGCTTGACGTAGGTAGTCCAGGATCACTTCTTGATCATACCTTTATCGACCGTGCTTTGCCTTCTCTTCTCGCTCTCATTTGCGTATGTTAGCCACCATATATGCTAGTCGCTTGCTGCAGCTCCACCTTATTACCCCCAGCCTTCCTATAAGCTTAAATAGTCTTGATCTCGCGGGTGCGAGATTGCTGAGTCCCCGTGGCTCACAGATACTTCAAAAACCAGCTTGCAGGTGCCGTTGAGTCCGTGCAGATGACGCAACCAAGCTCAGGAGGAGCTCGATGAAGATCTTGTCCTTTGTGTTGTTTCCGTTCTAGTTGATCAGTAGTGGAGCCCAGTTGGGGTCGATCGGGGACCTTTGTCGCATTTGGGGTTCTTCTTTTATTTTGGTTCCGTAGTCGGGCCCTGATTGTATTTGGTTGATGTAATGCTTTATTCATGTAATTGTGTGAAGTGGCGATTGTAAGCCAACTATGTATCTCTTTCCCTTATGTATTACATGGGTTGTGTGAAGATTACCTCACTTGCGACATTGCTTTCAATGCGGTTATGCCTCTAAGTCGTGCTTCGACACGTGGGAGATATAGCCGCATCGAGGGCGTTACAGCTCCATGTTATACTGTGTGCAAAATAGCTGTGGGCGGCGCTTAATTGGAGGAGGGGGGCAGTGATTTCGGTGGAAGGTGTCGCTCCTACGGTCGGGGCATGTGGGACGGGAAAGGAGGAGGATGGTGTGGGTGGGGTGTGGATTACCTGACCATATCGACGAGGCCGCGCTGCAGGAAGAAGGGTCGGTGGCGAGGAGGCTGCACAACAAGAAGAAGGGTCGCCAGCAAGGAGGCGGCGCTGCGAGAAGAAGGGTCGCCGGCGAGGAGGCGACGCTGCAAAAAGAAGGGTAGCCGGCGAGGAGGCGGCGCTACAAGAAGAAGGGTCGCCGGCGAGAAGGCTGAGCTGCCAGTAAGCAGCAGTGAAGGTTTGAACTTGGAAAGCAAGGAGGAACAGTGGAAATTTGGTTTTTGGTAGGAGGGAGGGGCAGGGAGATAGATATTTCCGCGGTGGCAAAAAAAATTCGCTCGATCCCATGAGAAACTGGCGCGCAAGTGTGGTTCAAGCGGGGGCGGTGGACTGTAGACGATGAAGCTTCCTGTGTAACCCAGACAAGAAGGTGTGCCAAGATATTTTATATCGCATCCCACATGATTCTTTCTAGTAAAGTGTTTGTGGTATACCTGATTTTTTCATTATGTTTTGAAAGACAAAATGGTGTTAAGGAGGGAAAGGATGGTGTTTGAATTGCTAGAACATTTACGTACAGTGAACATGCAACTAGTACATGAGCGTCATGTTTAAATTTGGAATTATTCTGGGTTCATTTGGCATTTTTATGCATTAATTGAGTTTTTGGGCATTTAATGTGCATAATTCAAATTTGAACTACAAGCACATGCTCCAATGCACCAAAGTTTGTTGAAAAATCACATGTGTGTCTTTGGGTGAATTTATATGTCGCATGCAGGAAATGGGAATGAAATTCAAACATCTAGGCGTCGTGGCTTGGCCGGAAAGATTGAGAAACTTGGTTTTTTAATTCCTGTAAATCCAAAACACAGCTGAAAATCATGAAACTTGGCATGGTGTCATGACATGGCACCAACATGTTGCAGTAAATTTTTTGACCGAATTGGGACAAGATTTGGTGTAAGCTTCTTGCAAGCCGGAGCTTCCCTCAAGAAGGCTCGTGCTTCTGAGAGGGAACGTGTCACCTCTGTGTCCGAAACGAGATACATATACTGCCTTCTCCCGCCTTAATTTTTTTACACAGGCAGATTAGACCAGATAGAAGTATCGTGCTAAATTTTGGAATTATTCCGGGTTCGTTTGGCATTTTTATGCATTAATTGAGTTTTCTGGGCATTTAATGTGCATAATTCAAATTTGAACTACAAGCACATGCTCCAGTGCACCAAAGTTGTTTGAAAAATCACACGTGTGTCCTTGGGTGAATTTATAGGTCCCATGCAAGAGATGGGAATGAAATTCAAACATCTGGGCATCGTGGCTCGCCCGGAAAGATTGAGAAACTTGGTTTTTTTAATTCCTGTAAATCCAAAACACGCCTGAAAATCATGAAACTTGGCATGGTGTCATGACATGGCACCAACATGCTGCGGTATTTTTTTGGCCGAATTGGGACAAGCTTTGGTGTAAGCTTCTTGCAAACCGGAGCTTCCGTCAAGAAGGCTCATGGTTCTGAGAGGGAACGTGCCAACTCCGTGTGTGAAACGACATATGTACAATGCCTTCTCCCGCCTTAATTTTTTTACACAGGAAGATTAGACCAAATAGAAATATCATGCTACATTTTAGAATTATTCCGGGTTTGTTTGGCCTTTTTATACATTAATTGAGTTTCTGCGCATTTAATGTGCATAATTCAAATTTGAACTACAAGCACATGCTCCAGTGCACCAAAGTTGTTTGAAAAATCACACGTGCGTCCTTGGGTGAATTTATAGGTCCCATGCAAGAGATGGGAATGAAATTCAAACATCTGGGCATCGTGGCTCGCCCGGAAAGATTGAGAAACTTGGTTTTTTTAATTCCTGTAAATCCAAAACACACCTTAAAATCATGAAACTTGGCATGGTGTCATGACATGGCACCAACATGCTGCGGTATTTTTTTGGCCGAATTGGGACAAGCTTTGGTGTAAGCTTCTTGCAAACCGGAGCTTCCGTCAAGAGGGCTCATGGTTCCAAGAGGGAACGTGCCAACTCCGTGTGTGAAACGACATACGTACACTGCCTTCTCCCGCCTTAATTTTTTTACACAGGCAGATTAGACCAAATAGAAGTATCGTGCTAAATTTTGGAATTATTCCGGGTTCATTTGGCCTTTTTTATACATTAATTGAGTTTCTTTGCATTTAATGTGCATAATTCAAATTTGAACTACAAGCCCAGGCTCCGGTGCACCAAAGTTGTTTGAAAAACCACATGTGTGTCCTTGGGTGAACTTCTAGGTCCTACGGAAGAGATGGGAATGAAATTCAAACATTTGGGCGTCGTGGCTCGACCGGAAAGATTGAGAAACTTGGTTTTTTAATTCCTGTAAATCCAAAACAAGCCTGAAAATCATGAAACTTGGCATGGTGTCATGACATGGAACCAACATGTTGCGATAATTTTTTTGGGCGAATTGGGCCAAGCTTTGGTGTAAGCTTCTTGCAAACCGGAGCTTCTGTCAAGAAGGCTCGTGGTTCCGAGAGGGAATGTGCCACCTCCGTGTGCGAAACGACATACGTACACTGCCTTCTCCCGTCTTAATTTTTTTACACAGGCAAATTAGACCAAATAGAAGTATCATGCTAAATTTTGGAATTATTCCGGGTTCGTTTGGCCTTTTTATACATTAATTGAGTTCCCGCGCATTTGATGTGCATAATTCAATTTTGAACTACAAGCACAGACTCCAGTGGACCAAAGTTGTTTGAAAAACCACATGTGTGTCCTTGGGTGAATTTCTAGGTCCTATGCAAGAGATGGAAATGAAATTCAAACATCTGGGCATCATGGCTCGGCCGGAAAGATTGAGAAACTTGGTTTTTTTAATTCTTGTAAATCCAAAACACGCCTGAAAATCATGAAACTTGGCATGGTGTCATGACATGGCACTAACATGTTGTGGTAATTTTTCTATCCTATTTTCCAAGCCGCACACATTAACAATCAACAAAGTCATTTTGGAACAAGTGTTGTCACGTTACAAATCAGAAACACAAGTATTATTGAAACTGTGACGCCCGGGTAATCAAGCTACAGTAACCTCTGCAAATGATGCCATGTCACCACGATTACTGTTGCTAATCTCGTGTTAGTTCAGATCCGAGCCAAATTCAAATTTTAGCTAAAGTCAAACGTTAAAAGTTTCCAATAGTCAAATCAAAAATGTTCAAAAATTGTAGCAACTAAATCATAATCAATTATGGTGGAGGAACCACACTTTTATGAAATGATTAAATACTCTAAAGTGAATGAAACCATAGCAAAACAATTATTCAAATGATTTTAAATAATAAACAAATGTTAAACTAGTTTAATTGACCGCCAAACTTTTTATGGTAGAGGGATGTTCTGAAACCTTATTTTAGGAGCTATGGTCATATTTTATAAAAACTAAAATAAAGTATGACTAAACTAAAACAGAAAAGAATAAATAAAAAGAAAAGACAAAAGGTAAAAAAAAAGAGAGGGAGAGAACCCCCTGGCCATCTAGGCCTCGGCCCAGCAAGCCGACGGGCCGCCAGACCAGCCCACTGGCCCGGCCGGATCCTCCCACTCCACCTTATCCCCCTGAAACCCTAACCCCCACCCCCACGTCGCCCCCATTCTCTCCCACTCCTCCCTCTCGCCCTTCCCCGATCTGGATCGGGGCAACCCCCCGATCCCGTCGCCCCAGCGCCGCCTCCACGTCGCCGCCACCCCCCCCACTCGCTCTCCCCCACCCCCTCGCT
>NC_041392.1:274843711-274843934 GCF_002162155.2 Triticum dicoccoides | reverse complement strand
TCTGGATCTGGATCGGGAGGAGCCCGATCCCCTCCTCCCTCGCTCGCGCCCGATGTGAGCCGTCACCAGCCGGCACCAGCGCCGCCTCCCCACCGGACCCCCGCCTCCTCATCTCCTCCCCGCCGCCCGACGTGCTCGACGCCGGCGCCGCATCGCCACCGCTTGGAGGACCTTTCCGCCGTCGCCGTTCGTCGGAGCAACCTCACAGGAGCTCCTCTACCTC
>NC_041392.1:274835738-274843265 GCF_002162155.2 Triticum dicoccoides | reverse complement strand
CTCTGCGCCTCGCCGGCGCCCCCCCCCCTCGGGCGCCCTGATTGGGGCCGGCCACCACGCCCGCACACCGGTGCCCGTTGCCCGCAACCGTGCCCGTTGCGCCCGAACCCGCTAAGGCCCTGTGCCTATGACATGAGGGGCCCAGGCCCCAAAACGAAAATTAAAAAAAAAGATTTAATAAAATAAATAGATAATAATTAAAATAATTAAAATGTTAATTAATTAATTAAGTAAGTAATTAATTAAGTTAATTAATCCTGATTAGATTAACCTAATCACTAATTAGATTAACTAATCTATAATTAAACTAAACAGAGAAGACGGGTGGGTCCCACTGGACCCGCATGTCAGGTTGACCAAGTCAACCCTGTTGACTGCTGACGTCAGCATGACATCATGCTGATGTCATAAATCCATTTTCGAATTAAATTAAATAATTAATTAAATTTCAGAAATTAATAAAATCTTTAGAAAATCATATCTTTTAATCTGTAACTCGGATTAAAATATTTTCAACATGAAAGTTGCTCAGAACGACGAGACGAATCCGGATACGCGGTCCGTTCGTCCGCCACACACCCCTAACCTATTGAACCCGCAACTTTCCCCCTCCGGCTCCTCTGCCCGAAAACACGAAACACCGGGAATACTTTCCCGGGGGTTTCCCCCCTTCACCGGTATCACCTACTACCGCGTTAGGGCACACCGAACACCGCGTATTGCCTTGATATATTTTGTGGTGCTTTGTTTGCTCTGTATTCATTATTTCTTCCCCCTCTTCTCTCCGGTAGACTACGAGACCGACGCTGCTGCTGACCAGTTCGACTACGGAGTTGACGACCCTCTCTCTTGCCAGAGCAACCAGGCAAGCCCTCCCCCCTTGATCACCAGATATCGCCTATTCTCCTCTATACTGCTTGCATTAGAGTAGTGTAGCATGTTACTGCTTTCGTTAATCCTATACTGATGCATAGCCTGACATTGTAGCTACATCTGTTGATACCTTACCTGCAATCCTAAATGCTTAGTATAGGATGCTAGTTTATCATCATTGGCCCTACATTCTTGTCAGTCTGCCTTGCTATACTATCGGGCCATGATCACTTGGGAGGTGATCACGGGTATATCCTATACATACATACATACTATACAGGTGGTGACTAAAGTCGGGTCAGCTCATTGAGTACCCGCAAGTGATTCTGACGAGGGGGCTGAAAGGACAGGTGGCTCCATCCCGGTAGAGGTGGGCCTGGGTTCCCGACGGCCCTCGACTGTTACTTTGTGGCGGAGCGACAGGGCAGGTTGAGGCCACCTAGGAGACAGGTGGGCCTGGCCCTATTCGGCGTTCGCGGATACTTAACACGCTTAACGAGATCTTGGTATTTGATCTGAGTCGGCTACGAGCCTATACGCACTAACCATCTACGTGGGAGTAGTTATGGGTATCCCGACGTCGTGGTATCAGCCGAAGCACTTCAGACGTCAGCGACGGAGCGGCGCGCGCCGAATTGGACTGGAACGCCACTAGGCTAGGTCTGCTTTCGGCCTCCCTCGCAACATGCAGGTGTGCTATGGGCGATGGGCCCAGACCCCTGTGCGCTTAGGTTTAGACCGGCGTGCTGGCCTCTCTGTTGTGCCTAGGTGGGGCTGCGACGTGTTGATCTTCCGAGGCCGGGCATGACCCAGGAAAGTGTGTCCGGCCAATTGGGATCGAGCGTGTTGGGTTATGTGGTGCACCCCTGCAGGGAAGTTAATCTATTCGAATAGCCGTGATCTTCGGTAACAGGACGACTTGGAGTTGTACCTTGACCTTATGACAACTAGAACCAGATACTTAATAAAACACACCCTTCCAAGTGCCAGATACAACCGGTGGTCGCTCTCCCTCAGGGATACGAGGAGAGGATCGCCGGGTAGGATTATGCTACTGCGATGCTGCTGGAGATGCTACTTGGAGATGCTACTTGGAGATACTACTTGGAGGACTCAATCTACTCTCTTCTACATGCTGCAAGACGGAGGCTGCCAGAAGCGTAGTCTTCGACAGGATTATCTATCCCCCTTTTATTCTGGCATTCTGCAGTTCAGTCCACCGATATGGCCTTTTACACATATACCCATGCATATGTAGTGTAGATCCTTGCTTGCGAGTACTTTGGATGAGTACTCACGGTTGCTTTCTCCCCCCTTTTCCCCCCTTCCTTTCTTTCTGGTTGTCGCAACCAGATGCTGGAGTCCAGGAGCCAGACGCCACCGTCAATGACGACCCCTACTACACCGGAGGTGCCTACTTCTACATGCAGACCGCTGACGACGACCAGGAGTAGTTAGGAGGATCCCAGGCAGGAGGCCTGCGCCTCTTTCGATCTGTATCCCAGTTTGTGCTAGCCTTCTTAAGGCAAACTTGTTTAACTTATGTCTGTACTCAGATATTGTTGCTTCCGCTGACTCGTCTATGATCGAGCACTTGTATTCGAGCCCTCGAGGCCCCTGGCTTGTATTATGATGCTTGTATGACTTATTTTATATGTAGAGTTGTGTTGTGATATCTTCCCGTGAGTCCCTGATCTTGATCGTACACATTTGCGTGCATGATTAGTGTACGATTGAATCGGGGGCGTCACAAGTTGGTATCAGAGCCAACTGCCTGTAGGAATCCCCCTTCCACACTCCTTGGCCGAAGTCAAGTCTAGACATTGCAACAACTTTTACTAACTTGGTTGTGTGCCTTACGGGCCCACGTCGCCATCGGGTGGTAGTAGGATCTTTTACTCCTCGACCTATACTCTGGGATTCTGAACCCTCTTCTATTCGGGTTAAACGATTTTTACTAAAAACTAACTTTAGGTTCTCGAAAATACTTTCTCCCGGAGAGCCCCTTCAGTCCAGATGGTCACCGACTGCACCAGAAGATTTCGGAGATACTCTTTGATATTCTATCGAGACTTTGTGCCCATCACTTTTGCTATTCCCGACCACCGATAAATCCTTATGGATAACTACTTACACTTGCCATTCTTACGATCATTCCCCATTGTTCTTGTTATTACAAGATACCCGAAGTTTTCTCTATTGTTCCGAGAATACTTCGTGCCTACTGCCTAGCAGTTCTTTGCCACATGAATACCCCTTCGAATAAATCCTCGCACTTGTCGAGTATCCGCTCATCCCTAGTTGTTCATGTGTTTCACAAGAGTCTTCGAAATAATATTCGATCTTCCGAAAATCCTTTGGGGCCTTTGGCTCTTGAAATTCTTGCTTGCTTGCATTATGGATAATCCCATAAGTCTCGTAGTCATATTGACATTCCTTGTCATTACCATTTTGAGTCTGTTGACTCAATATGTTTGCGAATACACGCAATCATCATTGATCCTTATAAATTACTTTTCCGGCTGAGCTGCCATTCTTTTTACTGGAATTGGTTCTCGACCAACCCAATTGTCTTTGATTGTACCCTACGGCTATTCAACTTATCCACCCCTAATCAGAGCATTGCTTCTGATCCCTTGATTTGGAAATCATAATTCCTTTGCATTTGACAATTGAGTTAGTCAGTTGTTTCTATAATTTGCTTCCTCTAGTTGAGTACCGATGCTCACGTCAGATCCCTTGTGGACCACCAGATCCTTTGTTGGATTTTATCTGACAATGCCCTTCATATTCAATAAACTTGTGAGCCTTTTTCTCGGATACATAATGCCTTTGGTAAATTGTATCGTCTGCTTCCTCAACCATGCTCTGCCTTCAAGCTTGAGTTAATTACTTCTAAAAGATTCTGGTATAGGATTCTAAGATGCCCCGATGGGTTGAACCTATGCCTTCCTTAATATGTGTGAACTCGAAAGTTCTCACGAGTCGTACTCTTCTGGTATTTTGCCAGATAAAATTTCAACGCTATAACTTCATCGAAAGCGAGAAGTGAATGAAAGGGTATGCATTGGAGAAGTGGGAGTCGACCTTGAACTTTGTGTTCATGCCCATGGACACGATGTATATCCTATCATGGAAGCTTCTTGTAACAATAACTATTTCCTTGATAACTAACATATGGTATCTGTGAATTGATCCCTTGCAACCGTGGTTCCGACCATGATTGTTCTTCTTTGATCTCACTTCTCGGACAAGTTAAAACAATTGTCTCCTATGGATCAATACCCCAGTCCACCCTCTATTTTGATCTGTCGTCGAGTATTACCCCCTGGTATCTCGAGATTATCATGGAACTGCATAACTTCTTATGAGTTCTTCATCAAGTGCTACGTTCCCACTGATTCCAATTTTTCATGGGCTCTGAATTACTAAACACTCAAAGACACCAATATCTGAACCGAGTCCACACTATGGTTCAACAACCCTTCGGTAAGCTTCTATAAGTACGAGTTTGCACCCGATCACATCATTCCTAGCCTGATCGGCTATATCATTAACATGCTAAATTTTAACTGTGCTACCGGGTCCTTCCCCTCGGAGCACAAAATTCGATGGTGAGCTAATCTTACAATCGATCTTCCTCGTCATACCGTTGGTCCTTGGACAGCAAGCTTGATTTCGAGTTTGTGTCCTACCCATGGTTCCAATAACCTTCCGCTTCATTATTCCTTTGACTTGATGTCATCACTGATTGATTACATCTTCATGAAATCTCTCGACAAATGCGTCGTGATCATCATCAACCTTATGAGCTCTTCCAGGATATCAATTGAGTTCATGATGAGAAATACCATCCTTGCACCTGATGATTTGTGTTACCTTTGACCACTTATTTGCCTTCCGTTCAACACAAACTTGTTCGTGTTTTGAGTTATACCTTGAGATCCCTACTATTCAGCATTTGTTCTTTCTTACCTTGGAGTATTACCATCTTTTGGTATCAAGGATGTTGTGAGGACTGCTCCACCTCTTAAAGAGTTCTTGGTATAGTGATACTACTCACCATCACCACTCTTTCATGGTCCTCGTGTTGATTCCAAACGGGGTACCAACAAGTGAACGGTGCTGTTTGGATCCTGCACTCCTAGCAACCCTATTGCCTCGAAGTTAATAGCCAGCTGTTCATTCTTAGTCTATTGATTATTGAATCACCATTCCGACATTGGTCGTGCAACCCAACCCGTATTTCGGGCGCACCGTTCAACCAATGTTTAATTATGTATGTTTTCCTCGAGCATATCCCATTTTATTGTTTCATCTGACAGATGTTATCCCCTTATCCACATAATTGTGGAGATCCATCTTTTGGATACCTCGTTGAATTATCGCTGAGTCCATCAGCCACCTCATCATCCCCTCCTTGGGTTAATGATGAACTCTTGTTAACGGAAATCACTTCTTAGTTCATTTCCCGAGAATCTTACAGTGTCATCCCGTCAATTTGTGTTGCACCTTTCTTCTCGGGCATCCTGAGCCTGAGGTATCCTGACACCCATCATATCTGAATCTCCATCAGATATGATGGTTGGAACATATTTTCAAGAGTTATAACATTGGTCCTTTGATGACCTGGTAACATGATGTCATGCCTAGCACCCCCCTGGGTGGAGGACCTATTATTGTAGTATCCTTTTTAGCAAGTTTAGCCATTCTTTCCTGAGGAAATTGTAAGACTTATCCTACAAGTTGTTCCTAATGGATCCTTCCTATATCCAAATTCTGACCTTGTGCTTGAAGACCATGTCAATGCTATCTCGAAGCATGTCTATGGTACTCCAATTTTCAACAAGAACATTTGAAGCCCAATGTTAAATTTTCCTGCTCAATTATCCAAACACCGCTGTATGGGTAATATAATGAAATTTCTCTCCCCTACCTAAGGAGTTTTCTACATAATATCCTGTCATGGATATCATGCTCTGCTTGTCCTTGGGAAGGATATACCCCTGATATACGTGTTTAAGCACATTTTCCTTCCTGTTGTTTTGTTCAAACTTACTTGCAAATTACTTAACCGAGCAGTGGTAATCCCCTGCTTAGGTAAACACCTCGGTGTACCTTCCTGTCTGGTGTAACCCTGTTTCTACTGTTGATGACTTCCGGTAACCGCCGATGGACGAGAACTTTGCCTATTGGTCTGCCTCGTTCAACGAGCAGGAAAATGGTTCTCTTCGTCCCTCGCCCTTGGTATCGACATTGTTGACAACAAAACCGACAGGCTATCCTCTGACATACCTTGTTATCTTGACCGTGCAAATATTAGCGCCTTCCTGCTTTTAACCCACATGGTGGGCCCATAACCCATAGTTCCACAGGATCGAAACCTGACTCTCCTGTACACCCTGTTGTCAGAGTTATTCCTCATGCTTGACTTTGTATGTAATTCACGGGCCACTTGCCTGTTGATCTATTCTGGTATCGGACACAATACTTATTCTCGTTGCTCTGAACCCCTTTCGCACTCTGCTTCAGGCAATGAACGATTGCCTATCCGCTTGAAACCTCTTATTACACCGTCTTACTTTGCTCTCGATGTGTGTCATTTGTTCAACTCGAGAGCTACTCATATGTTTATTCCTGGGATACCCCAGATGAATTTTCCCTTATAACAACCTATCATTGTAGAGCTGCCCCTACCTATTTGTAAGTACGATGGAGCTCCCCGAAGAAAGGACGACAAACTTCATCATGATGACCTGAAGCAGAGGACTGAAGACATCAATGTAATGAATCAACTTCTTCGAGAAGAGCAAGCCAGGATGAGAAGTCCCGCTAGATTCGTTACCAGACCTCCCCCCTTACTCTACATCTTAAATCTCGGGACGAGATTTCTTGTAGTGGAGGAGAATTGTGACGCCCGGGTAATCAAGCTACAGTAACCTCTGCAAATGATGCCATGTCACCACGATTACTGTTGCTAATCTCGTGTTAGTTCAGATCCGAGCCAAATTCAAATTTTAGTTAAAGTCAAACGTTAAAAGTTTCCAATAGTCAAATCAAAAATGTTCAAAAATTGTAGCAACTAAATCATAATCAATTATGGTGGAGGAACCACACTTTTATGAAATGATTAAATACTCTAAAGTGAATGAAACCATAGCAAAACAATTATTCAAATGATTTTAAATAATAAACAAATGTTAAACTAGTTTAATTGACCGCCAAACTTTTTATGGTAGAGGGATGTTCTGAAACCTTATTTTAGGAGCTATGGTCATATTTTATAAAAACTAAAATAAAGTATGACTAAACTAAAACAGAAAAGAATAAATAAAAAGAAAAGACAAAAGGTAAAACAAAAAAAAATAAAAGAGAGGGAGAGAACCCCATGGCCATCTAGGCCTCGGCCCAGCAAGCCGACGGGCCGCCAGACCAGCCCACTGGCCCGGCCGGATCCTCCCACTCCACCTTATCCCCCTGAAACCCTAACCCCCACCCCCACGTCGCCCCCATTCTCTCCCACTCCTCCCTCTCACCCTTCCCCGATCTGGATCGGGGCAACCCCCCGATCCCGTCGCCCCAGCGCCGCCTCCACGTCGCCGCCACCCCCCCACTCGCTCTCCCCCACCCCCTCGCTCTGGATCTGGATCGGGA
>NC_041392.1:274816399-274835448 GCF_002162155.2 Triticum dicoccoides | reverse complement strand
GCTGCCTAGACCCCACGGCCCTGTGGTGAGGCCCCGACAACTCCTCCTCCCCTGCTCCGGCCACTTCGGCCATGGCCTCGCTCACCGGCGCCTACAACGCGCGCCGGCCGCCCCGGCCGCGCCCGCGCCCCCTACCTGTGCCCGCGTGGCCTGCCGCCCTTAGACCCGCCCGCGCCGGCCTCGTCCTGCCCCGGACGGCGTCGCCCTCCGCCCGGGCCGTCGCCTTGCCTTGCCTCGCCGTGTTCCCCACGCCCACGCGCCGGTCTGGGCTCCCTGCGCCCTGCTGCCGCTTGTGCGGTGGTCGCCGGCGCCCCGCCAACCTCGCCCCGCTCTGCGCCTCGCCGGCGCCCCCCCCCTCGGGCGCCCTGATTGGGGCCGGCCACCACGCCCGCACACCGGTGCCCGTTGCCCGCAACCGCGCCCGTTGCGCCCGAACCCGCTAAGGCCCTGTGCCTATGACATGAGGGGCCCAAGCCCCAGAACGAAAATTAAAAAAAAGATTTAATAAAATAAATAGATAATAATTAAAATAATTAAAATGTTAATTAATTAATTAAGTAAGTAATTAATTAAGTTAATTAATCCTGATTAGATTAACCTAATCACTAATTAGATTAACTAATCTGTAATTAAACTAAACAGAGAATGACGGGTGGGTCCCACTGGACCCGCATGTCAGGTTGACCAAGTCAACCCTGTTGACTGCTGACGTCAGCATGACATCATGCCGATGTCATAAATCCATTTTCGAATTAAATTAAATAATTAATTAAATTTCAGAAATTAATAAAATCTTTAGAAAATCATATCTTTTAATCCGTAACTCGGATTAAAATATTTTCAACATGAAAGTTGCTCAGAACGACGAGACGAATCCGGTTACGCGGTCCGTTCGTCCGCCACACACCCCTAACCTATCGAACCCGCAACTTTCCCCCTCCGGCTCCTCTGCCCGAAAACACGAAACACCGGGAATACTTTCCCGGGGGTTTCCCCCCCTTCACCGGTATCACCTACTACCGCGTTAGGGCACACCGAACACCGCGTATTGCCTTGATATATTTTGTGGTGCTTTGTTTGCTCTGTATTCATTATTTCTTCCCCCTCTTCTCTCCGGTAGACTACGAGACCGACGCTGCTGCTGACCAGTTCGACTACGGAGTTGACGACCCTCTCTCTTGCCAGAGCAACCAGGCAAGCCCCCCCCCCCTTGATCACCAGATATCGCCTATTCTCCTCTATACTGCTTGCATTAGAGTAGTGTAGCATGTTACTGCTTTTGTTAATCCTATTCTGATGCATAGCCTGACATTGTCGCTACATCTGTTGATACCTTACCTGCAATCCTAAATGCTTAGTATAGGATGCTAGTTTATCATCATTGGCCCTACATTCTTGTCAGTCTGCCTTGCTATACTATCGGGCCGTGATCACTTGGGGGGTGATCACGGGTATATCCTATACATACATACATACTATACAGGTGGTGACTAAAGTCGGGTCAGCTCATTGAGTACCCGCAAGTGATCCTGACGAGGGGGCTGAAAGGACAGGTGGCTCCATCCCGGTAGAGGTGGGCCTGGGTTCCCGACGGCCCTCGACTGTTACTTTGTGGCGGAGCGACAGGGTAGGTTGAGACCACCTAGGAGACAGGTGGGCCTGGCCCTGTTCGGTGTTCGCGGATACTTAACACGCTTAACGAGATCTTGGTATTTGATCTGAGTCGGCTACGAGCCTATACGCACTAACCATCTACGTGGGAGTAGTTATGGGTATCCCGATGTCGTGGTATCAGCCGAAGCACTTCAGACGTCAGCGACGGAGCGGCGCGCGCCGAATTGGACTGGAACGCCACTAGGCTAGGTCTGCTTTCGGCCGCCCTCGCAACGTGCAGGTGTGCTATGGGCGATGGGCCCAGACCCCTGTGCGCTTAGGTTTAGACCGGCGTGCTGGCCTCTCTGTTGTGCCTAGGTGGGGCTGCGACGTGTTGATCTTCCGAGGCCGGGCATGACCCAGGAAAGTGTGTCCGGCCAAATGGGATCGAGCGTGTTGGGTTATGTGGTGCACCCCTGCAGGGAAGTTAATCTATTCGAATAGCCATGATCTTCGGTAACAGGACGACTTGGAGTTGTACCTTGACCTTATGACAACTAGAACCGGATACTTAATAAAACACACCCTTCCAAGTGCCAGATACAACCGGTGGTCGCTCTCCCTCAGGGATACGAGGAGAGGATCACCGGGTAGGATTATGCTACTGCGATGCTGCTGGAGATGCTACTTGGAGATGCTACTTGGAGATACTACTTGGAGGACTCAATCTACTCTCTTCTACATGCTGCAAGACGGAGGCTGCCAGAAGCGTAGTCTTCGACAGGATTAGCTATCCCCCTTTTATTCTGGAATTCTGCAGTTCAGTCCACCGATATGGCCTTTTACACATATACCCATGCATATGTAGTGTAGATCCTTGCTTGCGAGTACTTTGGATGAGTACTCACGGTTGCTTTCTCCCCCCTTTTCCCCCCTTCCTTTCTTTCTGGTTGTCGCAACCAGATGCTGGAGTCCAGGAGCCAGACGCCACCGTCGACGACGACCCCTACTACACCGGAGGTGCCTACTTCTACGTGCAGACCGCTGACGACGACCAGGAGTAGTTAGGAGGATCCCAGGCAGGAGGCCTGCGCCTCTTTCGATCTGTATCCCAGTTTGTGCTAGCCTTCTTAAGGCAAACTTGTTTAACTTATGTCTGTACTCAGATATTGTTGCTTCCGCTGACTCGTCTATGATCGAGCACTTGTATTCGAGCCCTCGAGGCCCCTGGCTTGTATTATGATGCTTGTATGACTTATTTTATATGTAGAGTTGTGTTGTGATATCTTCCCGTGAGTCCCTGATCTTGATCGTACACATTTGCGTGCATGATTAGTGTACGATTGAATCGGGGGCGTCACAGAAACCGTGGGCGTTCTACTTACCAATTACGTGCCGCCACGCGTCCCCTTTTTTATTGGCTAGGAGGTGCCGTGCGGGGTAGCTATTTGAGTATTGGAGGCGTGCGATTAGACCCATGCACGTGCTCATCGGGAGGAGGGCCCTTTGACCGCTATCCGCCGCGCACCTCCCTCCCAACGCCCCCATTAATGGCACCCGAGCACCTATTCTACGGCGTGGCTATATGTCTCACTGGACTGAGATTTAAGAGAGAAAAATGAAGATCTGAAAAGAAAGTTTTGCACGGATCTTGATGTAAGATCCGACAGACCTATATAGCATTGAATGCGACTTATAGCAAGCATGATGAATATAAGGACGATGACAGTGGATAATAATTGTCTTACATATTTAGGAACATAATTAAAATAAGCCACATGCGGCAATGCCCGAAATACACAAGGGCAAAAGAAGAAGGAAGACAATGATCTGGCTCGCTGATCTCTACTTTGTTGATGCATTGCTGCAGGCCACGGGAACTAGTCTCTGCGGCGAGCGGCGACGAGCTCTTTCTTGTCCTCAAGATGCTTCTTGAGAGCATCCACAGATTCCTCCACCAGCCTTCTGTGCTCGATGCGTAGCATGGCATTCTCGTCCATAAGCTTCTCGACGATGACGCTGGCCCTCTTCAACAAGGTAGTGGTCTGCTCCTGCTGCTCCACACTTCCGACGATCTTCGCCCTCAGCAGGTCACGCTCGGCTCGGAGCTTCGCATTGCTCTCATTTAGTTGCCGGATGACGTCGGTAGACTATTCAAATAGGCTTTCAGGTCATCCTGCAACCTCGCCCACCTAGAGATCTGATCCATCTGCCTAAGGACGAGGGCACACATGCGCCTGTAAGAGTTCTCGCCTGCCTGCGAGACATTTTGCCAGGCCGCCGTGGCGCGGGGGGACATCTCTGCTGCATTTATAGCACGGTGGGACATCTCTTCTGCTTCCGCGGCACGGCCGGACCAGTCTATTGCATCGACGGCACGGTGGGACCTCTGTGCTGCTTCAGCGGCGTGATGGGACCTCTCTGCTACTATGGCCGTGCGGCGGGACATGTTGGCTGCTTTCGCTGCGAGGCGGGACATCTCTCGTGCTTCCGCTTCCAGGCTCGCCTCTCCCTTGTGGCAATCTCTCGACCCAAAACTCATGCTGGTTATGGCAGATGCAAGGGAACGATGATGAATGACTTGTTTGTTTTTTGGATGAGGAGTTGAGGAGGAATGTGCAATCATCTTGGAGTAGTAGTATTTATAACCGAGTAGTAATATGCTCCTAAGTGGGAAACCATTTAGGTTTTGATTGGTGTGAACAGGTTTGCAATTTGGAATGTGACGGGACGCGGCCTCCCTGTTCTTCTAAAAAAATTGTGACGGGATGCATGCTCAAAATTTATTTATGGTTATAAGTGCGACACTATTCCCAGAAGGCGTAACGTGGGCATGTACGCCTTCTTGGCCGCGTACGTGACGTTTGCACCATAGGGTGCACCGCAATAGGCAATGTCAGCACACATCTTGTTCCTACAACCGTGGGCACTCGTTATTACCATCGCGCACGCTTCTTTCAATTAGAATGCGTGTTCCCATCTAGCGCACACATGTTGATCTATCTAACTGTTTTAGTTTGTTGTGGCTAATCGCAAACAGTTCATCCATGTGAAGTGTATGCCATCAATCGCAGACACTTTGATCTGGCGACCCGTTTCTGTTCTGTTGCCTAATCGCAAACAGTTAATCCTTCTGAGGCGTATGCCCTCAATCACACACACCTTGATCTGGCTGACCGTTTCTTTTGTGTTGCCTAATCACAAACAGTTCATCCGAGTGAACCGTATTCCCTATATCACACACGCCTTCATCAGGCTGCCCATTTCTTTTGTTCAACTTCACCACAAACAGTTCACTGGACTGAACTGTATGCCCTGGATCGCACACGCAACTTAAATCTGAACCATGTTTGATGGCTCCGCCATCGCAAAAGTTTCGAACCTTTTTTGATAGTTCTTTTACACCACCATTTGTGATTATTGCATCGCACACAGTTTCATCGAAGGGTCTCTGGTTGTAGTGTCGCATTAGCAGCATCCTGCAGTAATGTTATATTGCAATGGGAAGAGGTGCTTTGTAGTGAGTACGATCTTACGGTGCTTAATCCTAGTGACAGAAAGGGAAACAACACATATGTACCGTTGCTACTAAGGATAAAACGATGGGGTCTATCTCTACATAGATAGATCTTGTCTACATCATGTGATCGTTCTTATTGCATTACTCTATTTCTCCATGAACTTAATACACTAGATGCATGTTGGATAGCGGTCGATGTGTGGAGTAATAGTAGTACATGCAGGCAGGAGTTGGTCTACTAATCTTGGACGTGATGCCTATATAATGATCATTGCCTGGATATCGTCATGAGTATTTGAAGTTCTATCAGTTGCCCAACAATAATTTGTTCACCCACCATTTGCTATTTTTTTCGAGAGAAGCCACTAGTGAAACCTACGGCCCCGGGTCTCTTTCTCATATTATTTGCCTTTGCGATCTATTTTCCTTTGCGTTTATTTTCAGATCTACTAAACCAAAAACCCAAAAATAATTTGCTGCAATTTATTCTTATTTATTTATTTGGCGTTCAATCTATCAATCTACTACAAATTTACCTCACTCCTGTTTGCCTATCTTGAGGTGCCGTACCCCTGAAGTGATGACAACCCCTTTAACACGTCGGGTTGCGAGAAGTTGTTACTTGTGTGAAGGTGTTGTTTACATTGTGTTGCTTGGTTCTCCTACTGGTTCGATAACCTTGGTTTCATATATGAGGGAAATACCTACCGCCCCTGTGCTGCATCATCCCTTCCTCTTTGGGGAAATACCGATGTAGCTTCAAGCGACATCAAGAGGAATTTATGGCGCCGTTGCCAGGGAGGATCTTCAACATATACCAGGTTCCTAATCACAAATCTCATCTCCTCACAATTTACATTATTTACCATTTGCCTCTCGTTTTCCTCTCCCCCACTTCATAAAAATTTACCATTTTATTCGCCTCTTGTCAGTGTGAAAACCGGCGGATCTCGGGTAGGGGGTCCCGAACTATGCGTCTAGGCCGGACGGTAACAGGAGGCAAGGGAAACGAAATTTTACCCAGGTTCGGGCCCTCTCGATGGAGGTAAAACCCTACGTCCTGCTTGATTAATATTGATGATATGGGTAGTACAAGAGTAGATCTACCATGAGATCAGAGAGGCTAAACCCTAGAAGCTAGCCTATGCTATGATTGTTGATGTGTATGTTGTCCTACGGACTAAAACCCTCTGGTTTATATAGACACCGGAGAGGGTTAGGGTTACATAGAGTCGGTTACAATGGTAGGAGATCTAAACATCCGTATCGCCAAGCTTACCTTCCACGCCAAGGAAAGTCCCTTCCGGACACGGGACGGAGTCTTCAATCTTGTATCTTCATAGTCCGGGAGTCCGGCCGAAGATATAGTTCAGCTACCCGAACACCCCCTAATCCAGGACTCCCTCACCTCTCTTTTTCCGTTCGCCGTTTTCTTGCCGGATCTGTTTTTGTGTGCATTCTTGTTTGCGTAATCATGATGCCTCAAAGAAAATATTATGATGTTCCTTACCCCAACATTTTTCTTGAAATTGAGAAAAGTACTAAGGAATATATGACTACACAATTTGAGAATAATAAGTATTTTACCGAAGAACTTAAGGAACACTCTATTGTGCTTGATGCTATAACAAAACAACTTGATGATATTAGTAGAGAAGTTTGCAATCTCCAATCTAAGTATGCTTTTTTTGAAAGTTTTCTAGGAAAAATATCCGATGCACAAGCTACTCTAGTTAATCAAATGGCCACTAAACAAATCTCACTAGAGGATAAAAGTGATGAAGATCTTAAAATGATTGGTGTTTCTTCTATTGATTCCTTGTTTAGTAAAATTAATATTGATGAAAAAGGGACTGGAGAAGAGTCAACTTTAGGTAGAAGGCGTCCCAATATTTCGGAGGGTGAAAATCTTGTTGAGAAAATTGATAAAAGTGGGTTTGAAGAGGTCAAAACTTTAGCTAGTGATGTGCCCACTCTTTTGGATTACAAAGACTTTAATTATGATAGTTGCTCTTTGATTGATTGTATTTATTTTTTGCAATCCATGATAAATGCACCCCATGCTTATGAACAAAATAAAGCTTTTATTAAACATATTGTTGATGCTATGATGAAAGCTTTTAAAGAAAAATTGGAATTAGAAGTATCAATTCCTAGAAAATTGCATGATGAATGGGAACCTACTATTAAAGTCAAGATAAAAAATTATGAGTGTTTTGCTTTGTGTGACTTGGGTGCTAGTGTTTCTACAATTCCGAAATCTTTATGTGATGTGCTTGGTCTTACCGATCTTGAATCATGGTCTTTGAATTTGCATTTGGCGGATTCTACTATTAAAAATCCCGTGGGAAGAATTAATGATGTTCTTATTCTTGCAAATAGGAATTATGTGCCCATAGATTTTATTGTTCTTGATATTTCTTGCAATCCGTCTTGTCCAATTATTCCTGGTAGACCATTTTTACGCACTATCGGTGTCGTGATTGTTATGAATGAAGACAATATTAAGTTCCAATTTCCTTTGAGGAAGGGTATGGAACAATTTCCTAGAACAAGAATTAGGCCACCATATGAATCAATCATGAGGGCATCTTATGGATCTCGAACCAAAGATGACAAAACTTAGATCCTTGCTTTATGCCTAGATAAGGGCATAAAACTATAGCACTTATTGGGAGGCAACCCAATGAATAAATTTTATTTTTGATTTTTTTCTTCCAGTTTTTGAGTGTCAGCACAATTATGCTACTGTTATGATTGTGTTTTTATGTTTTAATTAGTGTTTGTGCCAAGTAAAGCCTTTAGGATCTTCTTGGGTGATAGTTGTTTGATCTTGCTGAAAAAACAGAAACTTTTGCACTCACTAAAATAATTATCATTTTTCATAAGAGAGCGATAAAATGCCCATTCCACTTGGAGTAGATCAACATACAAATTTCTCAGGTCCTCCTAATTTTTCAGAACTTTTGGAGTTACAGAAGTATTCGAAATAGTGAGATTGCTACAGACTGTTCTGTTTTGACAGATTCTGTTTTCTTTGTGTTGTGTGCTTATTTTGATGGCTCTATGGTTTTGTTTGATGAGTTTTTGCCATAGAAAAGTTGGAATACAGTATATATAATACAAAAACAAAATAATAATTGGTTTGATACAACACTTATAGTAGTGATTTATTATTCTTATACTAACGGATCTCAAGAAGGTTTTGTTGAGTTTTGTGTGATTGAAGTTTTCAAGTTTTGGGTTATCTTACGTTGGATGAAGGAATAAAGGATAGAAGAGCCTAAGCTTGGGGTTGCGCCGGTATCCCATGCTATTATCCAAAAATGAGCAACCAACTGAGCTTGGGGATGCCCCCGAGTGGCATCCCCTCTTTCTTCTAACGACCATCGATATTTTACTTGAAACTATATTTTTATTCATCACATGATATGTGTTTTGCTTGGAGCGTCTTGTATGATATGAGTCTTCACTTGTTTTATTTTGTGTCTTGAGTCATCAATCCTTGCTGGACACACCTATCTGATAGGGCCAAAATTATGTCATGACTTGTTAGAATTGCTCTCTAAGCTTCACTTAATTTTTTATGAGCTATGGACTTGCGCTAGTGCTTCACTTATATCTTTTTGAGCACAGTGTGCTTTAGTATTTTTCAAGAAATTCTCTCTTGCTTCACTTAAATTAATTTGAGAGAAAGAAATATTATACTCATGATCTTCACTTATATTTGTTTGAGCTTATGAAAAGCAACATATGAAAATTAGTCCCAAAGTGATAGATATCCAAGAAGGATATAATAAAAACTTTCATGAAGATCATTGGACAAAATAATCTTGATTCTTAGTAATAGTTTTGATATATGATATGTGAGTCATGTTGATGAGTAATTATGCTTTAGTAAGAATATTGTTGTTAAGGTTTGTGATTCCCTGTGCAAGTACGAAAGTCAATAGTCATGCAATGACATTATATCCTACTTGTGGTGCATTATTCGGTGTTATTTATGCTTAATGCTTTCTTATGAGATTATCTGTTTCTTGGTTGGTCGCTTCCCAATCTTTTGCTAGCCTTCACTTTGCACTAAGTATGATCTCTACTTGTGGATTCAAAAACCTTTAAACCAGTTTTGCCACATGAGTCCACTATATCTACCTATATGCGGTATTCTTTTGCCGTTCTAAGCAAATTTGTATGTGCCATCTCTAATTTTCAAAATAAACTTCTCTTTTGTGTGTTTGCTTCGCTGACAGAGTGGTGAGGGGTGGCTAATATTTTCCATGCTAGATGTGTTATTCTCACGATGAGTGTTTATTCACATGTCATTGCACGAGAGTAAGGCAAAGGTATTATGGATGCCCACTCCCGAAATGCAAAAAATGAATTTACTTTGTGTTGTCAAATAATAAATTCCTTGGAAAGTGTTGGTACGGAGGGCAACCGTGGCTATGGCTAGCCATGGAAAGTAAAGTATGGTGGAAAAAGGAATAAACTTTATTTGATGTTTGGGAACCGCCTATGATATATCTATGCATGGAAAGTATTGGGAACTCTAAGTCGTTTTCGTTGGTGGGATGGATACACCTCCCTAAATATTTTTATCTCTAAGTTTTTCGCTTTGAGTTCTGGCACCTCCACAAATCCCTACTTCCCTCTGCGAAGGGCCTTTCTTTTACTTTATGCAATTTTTATTTTGAGTCTCCATCTTCTCTTATAAAAGCACCAACTAGGAGGCAATATGATCGTACTTAAGTATTCGGTATATCTAATATTCGACTGTGTTTCATGAATGGATCAATGGTTGAGCATGACGGGCTAGGGATAGCTTATTTTAGTGTTGATATTTTGAAAGACATGGTTGCTTGTTGATATGCTTGAGTATCTAAATTATCATGTCAAAACTAGACTATTGCTTTGAACAACTAAAAGTCCAAATGTCCATGCCATAAAGGAAAGAAATATGATATGACATGTTAGGCAGCATTCCACATCAAAAATTCTGTTTTTATCACTTACCTACTCGAGGACGAGGAGTTAAGCTTGGGGATGCGGATACGTCTCCAATGTATCTATAATTTTTGATTGTTCCATGCTGTTATATTATTGATCTTGGATGTTTTATAATCATGCATTTTATAGTCATTTTATATCATTTTTTGGTACTAACCTATTGACATAGTTCCAAGTGTCAGTTGCTGTTTTTTTCATGTTAATTACACCGCAGAAAATCAATATCAGACAGAGTCCAAATGCCCCGAAACTTTATGGAGAGTTTTTATGGGCCAGAAGGAACACAATGGGCCCTGGTTGCGCCTGGGGGTGCCATGAGGTGGGCACAACTCACCAGGGCGCGCCAGGTGGCCCAAGCGCACCCTGGTGGGTTATGCCCACCTCGGGTGCCCCCGGACCGCCTCTTTGCTCTATAAATACCCCAATATTTCCAGAACCCTTGGGGAGTCGACGAAATATTCATCCAGTTGCCGCAGAGTCGAGAACCACCAGATCCAATCTAGTCACCATCTCGGATGGGGTTCACCACCTCCATTGGTGCCTCTCCGATGATGCGTGAGTAGTTCTTTGTAGACCTTCGAGTCCGTAGTTAGTAGCTAGATGGCTTCATCTCTCTCTCTCTCTCTCTCTCTCTCTCTCTTGATTCTCAATACAATGGTCTCTTGGAGATCCATATGATGTAACTCTTTTGTGGTGTGTTTATTGGGATCGATGAACTTTGAGTTTATGATCAGATCTATCTTTTTATATCCATGAAAGTATTTGAGTTTCTTTGATCTATTTTATGCATGATTTCTTATAGCCTCATATATATTCTCTGATATTTGGGTTTTGTTTGGCCAACTTGATCTATTTATCTTGCAATGGGAAGAGGTGCTTTATAGTGGGTTCGATCTTACGGTGCTTGATCCAGTGACAGAAAGGGAAATGACACGTATGAATGTTGCTACTAAGGATAAAATGATGGGGTCTATCTCTACAAAGATAGATCTTGTCTACATCATGCCATCATTCTTATTGCATTACTCCGTTTCTCCATGAACTTAATACACTAGATGCATGCTGGATAGCGGTCGATGTGTGGAGTAATAGTAGTATATGTAGGCAGGAGTCGGTCTACTAATCTTGGATGTGATGCCTATATACTGATCATTGCCTGGATATCATCATGAGTATTTTAAGTTCTATCAATTTCCCAACAGTAATTTGTTCACCCACCGTTTGCTATTTTTCTCGAGAGAAGCCACTAGTGAAACCTACGACCCCCGTGTCTCTTTCTCATACTATTTGCCTTTGCGATCCATTTTCCTTTGCGTTTATTTTCAGATCTACTAAACCAATTTATTCTTATTTATTTATTTTGCTTTTGATCAATGAATCTACTACAAATTTACCTCACGTCTGTTTGCCTATCTTGAGGTGCCGTACCCCGGAAGGGATTGACAACCCCTCTAACACGTCGGGTTGCGAGAAGTTGTTACTTGTGTGCATGTGTTGTTTACGTTGCGTTGCTTGGTTCTCCTACTGGTTCGATAACCTTGGTTTCATATTGGAGGTAAATACCTACCGCCGATGTGCTGCATCATCCCTTCCTCTTTGAGGAAATACGGACGTAGCTTCAAGTGACATCATTATAGCGATTGACAGAGTTCATCAGTCACTGCCACCAAGCTACAAGGGCTTTGTGATGAACTATAATATGCAAGGGATGGAGAAAATGATCCCTGAGCTCTTCGCGATGCTTAAGGTCGTGTAAGTAGAAATCAAGAAAGAGTATCATGTTTTGATGGTCAATAAGACCACCAGTTTCAAGAAGAAAGGCGGGCGAAAGAAAGGGAACTTCAAGAAGAGTGGCAAGCCAGTTTCTGCTCTTGTGAAGAAACCCAAGGCTGACCCAAACCTAAGATTGAGTGCTTCTATTGCAAGGGGAATGATCACTGGAAGCGGAACTGTCACAAGTACTTGGCAGATAAGAAGGCTGGCAACATCAGCAAAGGTATATATTATATACATGTTATTGATGAACAAACTAGCAAAGGAAAGAAGAATGGTGGCGGAAAAGGTTAGCAGCAGGGCAACCCGGGGCACAATGGCAACCATGGTGGTCAAAACAATGGTGGCAAGTGCAAACACCCGAAGGGCGGCTTAGACCTCGTTGCTAATACTAATATTGGTTACAAGGGCCAGAGACAGAATAATTCTGGGAGGCCATTCAATGCAAATAAGGCTCCTAATTTTGAGGGAGCCCTCAAAGGTCCGTGTCCAAAGCATAGTACCCCGAATAGGCCGGCAATTCACTCTTGGGAAAACTGTCACATCATGCAGGCTTATCACAATCAAGTCCACCAGAACCATCAGGGTGGTGGTGGTGGAAACCCTGTGAAAGTGCAACTAATCGCCGGGTGGTTTTGGTAATTCATAACAACATACAGTTCATTGAACTAATATCCATTCAAGATAAATATTTCAGGATGTTCAATGATTGGCATGGCATGGACTAGACATGTGGACCCCTCAAAATGATAAGGATAAAGATTGGCAAAAGCTCAAGACTCTTCATTTCTATTTAAGTGATCCAAGATCACATTGAGTCCATAGGAAAGCCAATACTATTAAAAGGCGACGAGGTGTTGCTTCATGGTCTACTTGCTCAAAGTGCTTAGTGATACTGATCCAAAACCCTTAGCCACTTTCTCCATCCAAATATGTCATAACTAAAATTCCAAAATTGACCCCGCTAATTCTTTCTATCCGGAGCCACCGACTTCATTTGACATAGCCACTGCCAGAAATCCTAACAGTTCGGTGTTGGGAAACGGAGCATGTAATTTCAAAAAAAAATCCTACACTCACGCAAGATCTATCTAGAATATGCATAGCAACAAGAGGGGGAGAGTGTGTCCATGTACCCTCATAGACCTAAAGCGGAAGTGTTTGACAACACGGTTGATGTAGTCGAACTTCTTCTAGCTCCGACCAATCAAGTACCGAACGTACGACACCTCCGAGTTTTGCACATGTTTAGCACGATGATGTCCCTCGCCTTATTGATCCAGCAAGGTGTCAAGGAAGTAGATGAGTTCCAAATTAGCACGATGGCATGGTGACGGTGATGGTGAAGTGATTCTCACAGGACTTCACCTAAGCACCACAAAACTATGACCGGGGGTGTAAACTGTGGAGGGGCGCGCCACACACAGCTAATGATTATTGTTGTATGTTCTAGGCGCCCCCTCCCCACATATATATAGGTGGGATGGGGAGGAGAGGCAGCTAGGGGCATCCTAGGGTTGGCCGCCGCCCTCTAGGAGCCCTGCCTTGCTCTGCGCCCCCTTTCCATGTATGCATGAAGGGGAAGGAAAGAGGGTGGGTGAGGGAAGGAAGTGGGAATCCTAATCCACACTTTCCTTTCCCTTCCCCCTTTTCCTTCTCCTCCTCCTATAGACTTATAGGGCGCACCAGCCCCTTATGGGCTGGTTTGTTCCTTCACAAGGCCCATATGGACCATAGGATTGTCGGGGGTACCCGAAACACCTTTCGGTGACCCGATAAGTGCCCGATACCCTCTGGAACACTTCTGGTGTCTGAATACCATCATCCTATATATATATATATATATATCAATCTTTACCTCTCGACCATTTCACGACTCCTCGTCACGTCTGTGATCTCATTCGGGACTCCGAAAAACATTCGGTCACTAAATCACATAACTCATACAATACTAAATCGTCATCAAATGTTAAGCGTGCGGACCCTACGGGTTCGAGAACTATGTAGACATGACCGAGACACCTCTCCGGTCAATAACCAATAGCGGAACCTGGATGCTCATATTGGCTCCTACATATTCTACGAAGATTTTTATCGGTTGAACTGTTATGACAACATACGTTATTCCCTTTGTCATCGGTATGTTACTTGCCCGAGATTCGATCGTCGGTATGTTCCTACCTAGTTCAATCACGTTACCGAAAAGTCTCTTTACTCGTTCGATAATCCATCATCCCATAACTAACTCATTAGTCACTTTTCTGTTGGGGAACGTAGCAGAAATTCAAAATTTTCCTACGTGTCACCAAGATCTATCTATGGAGAAACCAGCAACGAGGGGAAGGAGAGTGCATCTACATACCCTTGTAGATCGCTAAGCGGAAGCGTTCAAGTGAACGGGGTTGATGGAGTCGTACTCGTCGTGATTCAAATCACCGATGATCAAGTGCCGAACGCACGACACCTCCGCGTTCAACACACGTACAGCCCGGTGACGTCTCCCACGCCTTGATCCAGCAAGGAGAGAGGGAGAGGTTGAGGAAGACTCCATCCAGCAGCAGCACAACGGCGTGGTGGTGGTGGAGGAGCGTGGCAATCCCGCAGGGCTTCGCCAAGCACCATGGGAGAGGAGGAGGAGGAAAGGCAGGGCTGCACCAACGAGAGGAGAAGTTCTCATGTGTTATGGGCAGCCCCAGGCCTCTATTTATATAGGGGAGAAGGGGGCTGCGCCCCCTTTAGGGTTTCCCACCCCAAGGGGTGCGGCCAGCCCTAGATGGGACTTGGGGAGGCGGCCAAGAGGGGGAGAGAGGGGAGGCGCACACTAGGTGGGCCTTAAGGCCCATCTGGACTAGGGTTTGCCCCCTCCCACTCTCTCTTGCGCCTTGGACCCCTTGTGGGGGGCGCACCAGCCCACCTAGGGGCTGGTCCCCTCCCACACTTGGCCCACGCAGCCTTCTGGGGCAGGTGGCCCCACTTGGTGGACCCCCGGGACCCTCCCGGTGGTCCCGGTACAATACCGATATTGCCCGAAACTTTTCCGGTGACCAAAACAGGACTTCCCATATATAAATCTTTACCTCTGAACCGTTCCGGAACTCCTCGTGACGTCCGGGATCTCATCCGGGACTCCGAACAACATTCGGTAACCACATACAAGCTTCCTTTATAACCCTAGCGTCATCGAACCTTAAGTGTGTAGACCCTACGGGTTCAGGAGACATGCAGACATGACCCAGACGTTCTCTGGTCAATAACCAACAGCGGGATCTGGATACCCATGATGGCTCCCACATGTTCCACGATGATCTCATCGGATGAACCACGATGTCAAGGACTTAATCAATCCCGTATTCAATTCCCTTTGTCTATCGGTATGTTACTTGCCCGAGACTCGATCGTCGGTATCCAATACCTTGTTCAATCTCGTTACCGGCAAGTCACTTTACTCGTTCCGTAACACATCATCCCGTGATCAACTCCTTGGTCACATTGCGCATATGATGATGTCCTACCGAGTGGGCCCAGAGATACCTCTCCGTTTACACGGAGTGACAAATCCCAGTCTCGATCCGCATAAAACAATAGATACTTTCGGAGATACCTGTAGTGCACCTTTATAGTCACCCAGTTACGTTGTGACGTTTGATACACCCAAAGCACTCCTATGGTATCCAGGAGTTACACGCTCTCATGGTCAAAGGAAGAGATACTTGACATTGGCAAAGCTCTAGCAAACGAACTACATGATCTTTGTGCTAGGCTTAGGATTGGGTCTTGTCCATCACATCATTCTCCTAATGATGTGATCCCGTTATCAACGACATCCAATGTCCATAGCCAGGAAACCATGACTATCTGTTGATCACAACGAGCTAGTCAACTAGAGGCTCACTAGGGACATATTGTGGTCTATGTATTCACACGTGTATTACGATTTCCGGATAATACAGTTATAGCATGAATAAAAGACAATTATCATGAACAAGGAAATATAATAATAACTAATTTATTATTGCCTCTAGGGCATATTTCCAACAGTCTCCCACTTGCACTAGAGTCAATAATCTAGTTCACATCGATATGTGATTAACACTCAAGGTCACATCCCCATGTGACTAACACCCAAAGAGTTTACTAGAGTCAATAATCTAGTTCACATTTACCATGTGATTAACACTCGATGAGTTCTGGGTTTGATCATGTTATGCTTGTGAGAGAGGTTATAGTCAACGGGTCTGAACCTTTCAGATCCGTGTGTGCTTTACAAATCTCTATGTCATCTCCTAGATGCAGCAACCACGTTCTATTTGGAGCTATTCCAAATAACTGTTCTACTTGGAGCTATTCTAAATTGTTGCTCCATTATACGTATCCGGTATCTCTACTCAGAGCTATCCGGATAGGTGTTAAGCTTGCATCGACGTAACCCTTTACGACGAACTCTTTTACCACCTCCATAATTGAGAAAATTCCTTAGTCCACTAGTTACTAAGGATAACTTTGACCGCTGTCCTGTGATCCATTCTTGGATCACTCTTGTACCCCTTGACTGACTCATGGTAAAGCACACTTCAGGTGCGGTACACAGCATAGCATACTGTAGAGCCTATGTCTTAAGCATAGGGGACGACCTTCGTTCCTTTCTCTCTATTCTGCCATGGTCGAGCTTTAAGTCTTAACTTCATACCTTACAACTCAGGCAAGAACTCCTTCTTTGACTGATCCATCTTGAACACCTTCAAGATCACGTCAAGGCATGTGCTCACGTCAAGATCACGTCGGTATACCGATACCTTGTTCAATCTCGTTACCGGCAAGTCTCTTTACTCGTTCCGTAACACATCATCCCGTGATCAACCCCTTGGTCACATTGTGCACATTATGATGATGTCCTACCGAGTGGGCCCAGAGATACCTCTCCGTTTACACGGAGTGACAAAATCCCAATCTCGATTCGTGCCAACCCAACAGACACTTTCAGAGATACCCGTAGTGTACCTTTATAGCCACCCAGTTACGTTGTGACGTTTGGCACACCCAAAGCACTCCTACGGTATCCGGGAGTTGCACAATCTCATGGTCTAAGGAAATGATACTTGACATTAGAAAAGCTTTAGCATACGAACTACATGATCTTGTGCTAGGCTTAGGATTGGGTCTTGTCCATCACATCATTCTCCTAATGATGTGATCCTGTTATCAACGACATCCAATGTCCATGGTCAGGAAACCGTAACCATCTATTGATCAACGAGCTAGTCAACTAGAGGCTTACTAGGGACATGGTGTTGTCTATGTATCCACACATGTATCTGAGTTTCCTATCAATACAATTCTAGCATGGATAATAAACGATTATCATGAACAAGGAAATATAATAATAATCAATTTATTATTGCCTCTAGGGCATATTTCCAACACGGGGCAGGTGGCCCCACCCGGTGGGCCCCCGGGACCCTTCCGGTGGTCCCGGTACAATACCGATGACCCCGAAACTTGTCCCGATGGCCGAAACAGGACTTCCTATATATAAATCTTTACCTCCGGACCATTCCGGAACTCCTCGTGACGTCCGGGATCTCATCCGGGACTCCGAACAACATTCGGTAACCACATACAAACTTCCTTTATAACCCTAGCGTCATCGAACCTTAAGTGTGTAGACCCTACGGGTTCGGGAGACATGTAGTCATGACCGAGATGTTCTCCGGTCAATAACCAACAGCGGGATCTGGATACCCATGTTGGCTCCCACATGTTCCACGATGATCTCATCGGATGAACCACGATGTCAAGGACTCAATCAATCCCGTATACAATTCCCTTTGTCTAGCGGTATTTTACTTGCCCGAGATTCGATCGTCGGTATACCGATACCTTGTTCAATCTCGTTACCGGCAAGTCTCTTTACTCGTTCCGTAACACATCATCCCGTGATCAACCCCTTGGTCACATTGTGCACATTATGATGATGTCCTACCGAGTGGGCCCAGAGATACCTCCCCGTTTACACGGAGTGACAAATCCCAGTCTCGATCCGCATAAAACAATAGATACTTTCGGAGATACCTGTAGTGCACCTTTATAGTCACCCAGTTACGTTGTGACGTTTGATACACCCAAAGCACTCCTACGGTATCCAGGAGTTACACGCTCTCATGGTCAAAGGAAGAGATACTTGACATTGGCAAAGCTCTAGCAAACGAACTACACGATCTTTGTGCTAGGCTTAGGATTGGGTCTTGTCCATCACATCATTCTCCTAATGATGTGATCCCGTTATCAACGACATCCAATGTCCATAGCCAGGAAACCATGACTATCTGTTGATCACAACGAGCTAGTCAACTAGAGGCTCACTAGGGACATATTGTGGTCTATGTATTCACACGTGTATTGCGATTTCCGGATAATACAGTTATAGCATGAATAAAAGACAATTATCATGAACAAGGAAATATAATAATAACACTTTTATTATTGCCTCTAGAGCATATTTCCAACATTTGCTTGCAAGGCTTCTTATGATGTGTATTACCGAGAGGGCCCAGAGATACCTCTCCGATATTCAGAATGAAAATCCTAATCTTGATTTATGCCAACCCAACAAACACCTTCGGAGATACCTGTAGACACTACTAGGGAAAACCTTATACACATAATATTACCAGCAGCGCTCTTCAAAATACGACGCTACTGCTATTTAGCAGCAGCGCGTTTCGTGAAAACACGCTGCTGAATAGAAAATAGCAGTAGCGCGTCATCTCTAAACCACGCTGCTGCTCCCATTGCCATGACCTCGCCGTCCAGCTAGTTATAGCAGTAGTGCCTTATGCCTTACCCCTCTACTGCTATTCTCCTTAGCTGTAGCGCTTTCTCATGCCTGCGCTACTACTAACCCTACCTTATCCCCACACGTACGGCCGACCCTGTCTCTCTCACTCACTCTCCCTCTCTCAGTCACTCCCGCTCGAGCCGATAACCGTTGTCGTTCGTCGCTGCCACCGCCGTCGTCCGTCCGCCACCAAGGTACTCCCTCCTTCCGTCCCTCCTCCTCCCACCGTGCCCTCCTCCCTCCTCCTCCCTCCGCCTGCGGCCGCCCCCTCCTCCCTCCTCCGCCGGCAGCCCTCCTCCCACCGCCCCTCCCTCCTCCTCC